>NC_056693.1:20055000-20365000 GCF_018350215.1 Panthera leo | reverse complement strand
GGAACTAAAACCCCACCCTGAATGATGAAAATCTAAAGTTTTACCTTTCAACCTGGTAGGTTGGTACCCACATAAAATAAAGCTAACTTTTGAGGGCGGGCCTGGACTCCTACTTGAGTATGGGAACTGCTGCCCGCGCGGCGCCTGCCATAGCGCAGTCTGTGTGCGCGGCAGGCTTCCATCTTGGGAAACACGGGAGTTGTGTTTTCAGTAGGAATGCTGACAGCATGGGTTCTAATTGTGCTGATCTGTTTGTGTCGTAGGGAAGCAGAAATGAGAAACAGTATCTTAGCCCAAGTCCTGGATCAGTCAGCCCGGGCCCGCCGTAAGCATCTTTAGTTTCCTCTATCTTATTTCCGTAAAATGGACCTGAGCTACTGGAATAGGGCAAGGGATCTAGGATATCGTTGCTGTCTCTGGGTTAAATATTTGTTTAACGTAAAAACGTGATGCAGATAAAGTTGTAAGAAATGTGAAGTTAATAAACCTAAAGAAATGTAATTAAACCGTTGCTGAAAATACCAGCTCAGTTCTCGCTTACCAAAGAGATGATCTCCAAGTGCATTTTAGGTCAAATTTATAGGAAACCACTCTTTAATCGAGTCAATCACAAAATGTTGCTGGTAGTTTATGTGGGTGATGGGGATTTGGGAGGTTTATTGTCTCTGTTTTAGTGTATGTTCATAATTTTTCACAGTAAATTCCGAAACATATAGAAAAAACTAATAAGCCAATCCAAATGAGCTAGTATCTTTTATATTGTAACTTGAAGCCCGGCTTAGAAGAGGCAGGTTTCTTAGATGGATCAACAATTATATATGTGTGGTCATACAGAAATTGCTTTCCATTTAAGTGGAAATCATTAAAAAATGATAGTAATAAAAACAAAAGACCTCAGGCTTAGAATCTGAGGACCCAAGTTGAATCTTGGCTCTCCCACTACCTCTGTGTGGTGTTGACTGAGATTGACATGGCTGCACTTGAGTTTCCTCATTTTTAAGACGGGCTGTTGTACAATCTGCCCTACCTGCCTACTTTGCTAGTCTCAAAACACAGGTCTGTGAAGTGCTTTGGAAATGTTGGTGAATAGTTGTAAGTTCTCTAAGTGTGCATTTAGTTTTGACTCCTTCTTTTTCTTTTTAGTAAGTAACTTAGCACTTGTAAAGCCTGAAAAAACTAAAGCAGTAGAGAATTACCTCATACAGATGGCAAGATACGGGCAACTAAGTGGGAAGGTAAGCTTGGACTGTCTTGAGGCCATTTTACCTGTTGTTATTGACTTCATCAAAACATATCTTCAAAAGGTCAGTTTCATCTTCTGGTTCAGAAGTTCTTGTTGACTATTTCAGTGAAGCAATTTATAAAGGAGAGAATACTTGTGTCTACCGTAAATCCTAAAAGATAACTAATTGCCTTTCCTAAAATCCTCTGCTGCCTTCCTTTATGACGCTGCTATGGAACCTTGATGTGTGTGTGTGACCCAGGGACTGTTAGGGTCAGCATCTAATTGCTTCTACACTGGAAACAGGTTTGTCAATGATACCAAATAAAATACTACCCATGTACGTAGAAGTTAAGCGTGTTTTGCAAAGGAGGAGGTGCTGAAATTCCTGGTTATTACGTGCGTGGCTGTGATGCCCTGATGAGCTCTGGTGAGCCTGACCTTCCTTCAAAATCCTTCCTTCAAGATGAGCCCCACCTGCACTGGAAGCTGGCTGTTGCCTCCATAGCCTGCGGGGCTCAGGCCTGCGCTTGAACCCCTTACACTAAGAGCATGTGTGGAAGAGACAATGACTGTTCATCTATTTTGAGTGACTTCTCTCCTTCATTTAAGCTCTTCAAGAGCAGAGGCTGTGCGTCTCCAGCACAGGTATAGGGGGTTGTCATTGTCTGTCAGTGGTGCTAAAGGTGTTCTTAAGTACTCTTAACGTGGAATTTTCCTGAGAGAGCTAATCGATGGACACCTTCCCCTCTCCTCAAATGAGGCTAGCAGAGCAAACTTGATTTGGAACTTAAACCAGTAGTTAGAACCTCCTGTCTTGCCTCTCCTTCCTTGCCTCTTGACCTCTGCCCCCGTGCCCCCAGAAAGATGAAAACCATTCAATCTGCTGAGGTATAAACTCTTTGTTTAAAAAAAGTACTGTTTTTCTTTCTGGTTATCCTAGGTATCAGAACAAGGTTTAATAGAAATCCTTGAAAAAGTAAGCCAACAAACAGAAAAGAAAACCACAGTTAAAGTAAGTTTCCCCAAATGCGCATGGCAAAAGAAAAAGATTTTAATGATAAGTGTTAAATATCCTGTATTTATCTACTGTATCAAAACATGTTTCAGCCCATAAACATTTTCCATTTGTAACAGGTGAAAATTTGGGGAGAAGGGCTGCACTTGTTGAGGGGTCTAATTATTAAGGCTCTTCTGTTCCCCCCACCCCAATCGATACAAAACCCTAAGTTGTTTCAAAGGTCTAATGTCTTGTAGTAGTAGACCTTGTTCTTGTCAGAAAGTCTGAGTTCTGCTTTATTAAACCTGTTATGACACTCCTTTACTTTCCCCCCAGTTCAACAGAAGAAAAGTCATGGACTCTGATGAAGAGGATGATTATTGAGTTTAAGATGTTTAGAGACTGGAACTTGATGGAACAGTTCTAGGACAGATAACACTTGGTGGAAGTAAAGATCTGATTGTTTACTTTGTTTATTGTCTATATGCCTTTTAAAAAAATAAACTTGTTATGCAAAATAAGACAATTTGGGCAAAGTTTTTTTTGTACCATAGCCGAATGAACAGATCTGCGTTTGGAATTTTTTCTTTCATACCAAAAGTTTATAAACGTGTAGCAGCATGAATATATTCTTTGTAACTGTGACATTAGTGTTAGGAAAATGGCCTTTGCAGACATAGACGCTGGCTTACTCTTCAGTGAGAAGGAAATAGCATCCAGTAACATGGTAGTTAAAACCCATGGATTGAGAGGGATCAACTTTTAATGTTTAACATCTAATATTTCCAAAATCTAGGCTCTGAAACCAGGTACACTATTTTTCTTCCTGAAGATAATCTGTATGTTTAAGGTAAGGAAATTCCTCACTTTGGTTTCATTTATAACCTACTTTTCAAGGCACTGAGACTATATTATCTTAACAAATATTACCCCAATCCAAGACAGTGGTACTTGCATTGCAGAAAATTACCAAAATAACTAGGAGACACTGATAGTAATACTGGAACGATAACCAACATGTTTGAAACTAAGTGCCTTCTAACTTTAGCAATTAAACATTTTGGTAGAATTGTTGGAGTTCTTCACCGATAAAATTGCAGGTAATCGAAAGCACATGTCATCTATTGTGCTTTCCTCCCACTAGATTTTGAAACCTTTACTCATAAATTTACTTCTCAAGTGAGCTGTTTGGTGTAACCTTTTAGAGGCCTCAGCCCAGGAGTAAGTTCATAACATTTAATATGAAGGGAATAGGATTGGTGACAGGAAAGTAACAGGAAAAATGGTTTAGAATCCCGATCTCTCTAATGAGCATACTGCTGATCTATATCTAAACTGTGTATTTGAGATGTTACTCATTTGGGGACTTGAAATTTGGAACTGTGGCCAATAAAGTCCGTGTTGGAGCATCTAGCATTCCTGAATAAACAAACTAATGAGTAGAACTTTTGACATCAAAATTTTTTAAAAGGAACAGAATTAGAGTCAAATAGAAGTTTTGCTCAGGGATTTTGGCGGGGGGGGGAGAAAAAGCACATCCCAGTTATAGGTAAACTTTGCTTTAGGTCTTATTTACATAAAAATGCTGGAAGGAGACTAGATGATTCTCTGCAAGTTTTGTTACATGCTTCCTCCTACAGAATAACCACTGTCCTGACGGCATCTGTCCTGTCCTCGAAGGACACTTGAGGATGGAAAGTGGTTCTGTACACAAGGATAAAAGTTCTGCAAGGCAGCCTAGGAAATGGGGCGTGGTTATTCTAAGCTTTCTAATTTAATTGACAATACTTTGAATTCAAAGCATTCTCACACAGTATAGAAATTGGGGCATTACCAATTTCTGAGTGGTCAAATGAAGTTTTAAGTGGGAAAGAATTGGAGAAAAACAAGTTTTAAAAAATAATTGAGGTAGTCACTTCAGACAGCTCACCCTGCTAATCGCAGAGTAGCTCAGGAAGAAGCTTCTCCCCTAAAATCGACCATCTCATTCAAGGTACTTGCATCTCCAGAAGACACACCGCACTGGAAACTGCCAGTTCAGATGACAGCACCAAGCAGGCCGTGACCCCAGATCTGATAGTGCCAGCAAATCACCCTTCTTTCTCTGAACCTATTTCAACATTTGACAATTCTACCAGTCGGGGCGACCGTTAGAATTAATAGTTTCCAAAATTCTATCGTACCACCCAGAAAATGAGGGGATATCAAATGCGTGTATTTGCAGCTTGGCTGACAAACTGCACAGGACACGATTTCTTAACTAGGAGGGCAGCACACCGCGACTTACGTCAGTGAGGTCGTTTTGTTTAATACTGTGGAAAAGGAGGAAAAATAAACCTGAATAAAGAAATTCGCAAAGCAACAGTGCTTATTTCCTGTTGGGGCTAAAAAGCTCTATTGCATTCACTTCTGTTCTGGTTTTTTAAAAAATTAAAACCTTTTTCTGGGCATCGCACCTGCTAGCCTCAGTCAGTCCTAGGGAGGCGAACGGGTGAGGGTCTGCTCTGAATGATCCGGTTTACATATTTCAGTGAGAAGTGTGTATCCATCCAATGGGGGAAGATCTTTCCATACACAAAGCACACGTTTATAGCGGAGAGGATGAGAAACACACATCTCTCCAGAGCAAAAGACCAACTAAAGAAGTGTACCATGACACGCTCAAGAATCATAGAGTTTACTGTTTTCTTTCCCATCATTTGGCACAGATCCAAGGCACATTAGAAAATTAGAAATCATAAATTACTTTGTAGAAAAATAATCAGTCCCTCCCTTCTATACATACACAAGTATTTCCAAGAACATGCACAAAACCATGTCCCTATTACAAAGTTATTTGAAAATGTACTCAGGACAAACCCATGTTTGCAGCTGTAGGCCAATTAGTAACATAAAAAAATAAGTATAATCTATAGAAATTTATAAAAAGGAATAAATGGCAATAAATTCTAACCGAAAGTAACTCTGACCTGGTTTGTGCTGTAAGTTTTGAATCTGAATCAAAAGACTAAGGAAAGATGTGCCAAATCTCTCTAGCTCAGGAACCATCCGGCAGGTGTGACATCCAAGGGAGGTTTTTAACGGGAGGGGAGGTTTCGAGAGACACTGATACGGGTGCGTATGTGCGGTGACCAAACACCTGTACTTACTTTGTTGGAAGAAAAATTACACCCAACCTTCCCCACATACATAGTGCAGAACAGGTCATAAATGTCCTTTTCACTAAAATGAACGCCACACTGGCACGGGGACATCTTTGGGCTCGAGTGCTGCTTTGCAAAGGAATATCTTCCAGGCCCTCTTTTCTCCAGGCCAGCGCGTCCCGTCCGCCTGGTCTCCACGGTGCCCTGGAGCCCACGCTGCTTCTCCACAGCCTATCCCAGAGGGCAGGGTTCTTTAGCCGGTGGTTTGCTAATCTGTACACACGGCAGAGGTTAGCACCTTGCGGTGGGAGGACAGAACCCAGTGATGAAAGCCATCTCTGCAGCCAGGTGGCCTGCTGCTTCAGAAGAAGCCCACACCCGGTCTCGGGGATCGGGACACCACTGGAAACTGTGTGTATTCCTTTTCCAGTGCATTCATGAGCTCTGAAGAGGAGAGAGATGGTGGTGGTTTTCTTTGTTGCATTCTTTCCCTCGGCCACAGAAAAGCTTTCAGGAACTTTCTGCTTTACTCTCAAACCAAATGCAAAGTACAGGTCAGTTCTCAGCTGCGTTCCTGCTCGGCACCTTCTTGTTGAGGACTCACCTCCTGGCAGCCGACTTAACAACCGCTTACCGCTGTTAAGACTGGGAAGTAATAGCAGCCTCTCGGGGAGCAGCTGGGTCTCCGGCGGTCCCGGGGCTCTTGGCTGCGACCGTGTCCTCGACAGTGTGTCTGCGCAGCATCCGCCGGCTCGCAGGAACGCTTTGTTTCAGCCCGGGCCTCTCGGGCTGACTGCTGCTTCCTCTGCCCGCAGTCTCAGGTCCCCTCTGGTCTGGCGGGCTGTTCTGCTCCCGTGTAACCTTTTGCCTCCCTGGCTGAAGAAACGGTACAATTCAAGCAGTTCGTTCATACTGCGTGTAAAACAAGAACCACACAAGAACGGCGTCCTTGGGTGCTTCTGTGTGTCACCCAACGTTCTCGCTACTTTCTGGGCATAACTTCAGCTCTGACATCCCTGTGGGACAGCATGGGTGCCACTGATACTCTCTGTGTGTCAGACGCAACGTCAGGGCTCTACCTGATCTCACATCTAATCTTTATAACAAGTACGCCCTGATGGCTACACCGTGCACGGCTGAGGCACAGGGTCAGCAAGTGGAAGCAACCTGCCTAAGTCCCCGTCGCTCACAGGGGAAGAGCTGGCAGCCGACTGAACCCAAGCAGATTTCAGTTTGTGGGTTTCCCACGCAGCGGCGGGACGGTCCGTCAGCAAGTCACGGAAGATTGCGTCGGAGGCCGAAATCGGCCAGGTTGACAAAAATCACTTCAGTTCTCTAAAGCAAAGACTTAGCGCCTGCGCAGACGTGCTTCGACAAGCCTGTGCCACCGCACGTGCTGGCAAGTGTACCCATCCGCAGTCATACTGCCAGGAGCAGGCAGGAAAGTCAGGTTTCTGGGAAGAGGCACCATTGCACCACCGCACCCAAAGCAGCCTCCCTTTTGTAACTGAGTGAGGGAACAGGCTGTCGGAAGGCGGCCACACGCGGATCTGTCCACGTGAGCAGCTTCCGACCGTATTCGGAGAAGGGTTTTGTTGAACCCATCCGGACACAAACTTGGTTTCTTCCTGACATCGGTGATTCACACGCTAGCGAATCCTAGATGGCGTAACCCGAGCCATCTCACTGAGCACACACGCCACAAGCTGCAGGGGCTCTCCGCGCCCACCCCTGTTCCCACTGTCCCCTCGCTCTCCTTTCTCAGTAAACGAAGTCTGTGCCCTTGGCTGTGCCGCTAACGAACTCATCTTAGTTGTTACTGACTCTTGAAAAGAAGGGGATCGTGACATGAGAAACGTGTTCACCACGGGTTCGTTTTGGAAAAGCCAGGCTTTAAGAATACGATGAGGGGCGCCTGGTGGCTCAGTCGGTTAAGTGTCCGACTCTCGGTCTCGGCTCAGGTCATGATCTCACAGTTTGTGGGATCGAGCCCCCTGTCGGGCTCTGCACTGATGGTGTGGAGCCTGCTTTAGATTCTCCCTCTCCCCCTCTCTCTGCGCCTCCCCTGCTAGCTCTCTCTCAAAAATAAATTAAAAACAAAAAAAGAAATATGATGATAAGCCAGCGTTTCATGACTCACCTCATGCAAACAGTCTTCAGTAAAATTAGGGACACTTCTCTCCCTCGCCATAATCTCCCTTGAAGTCCTTCCCCTGAAACCCAAACCAAAGTGACATCAGTGTTTGGGACAGTGGTGTCGAACACTCTGGTTGGCCACAAGGTGGCAGCATTTGACGAGCGCAGATTTTTCTGTAACCCATCAAAGGGGCACATACCTGGCTTTAGTTGTAAGTAAAAGTCAGGTCACAGCCCAGAAATCAACGCAAATTTTATACTCACTTAAACTGACCACCTGAGTGGACAAAGTAAAACTGTCTTGTAAAAGGTTCATCTGGTAGATCATACATTTTTGAGTTCCCTGTAGATAAAAAAGGATAAACATTTGAGAACTTCTGAAGTAGTTTTAAGGATTTTTAAAGTTGTAGCACAGATGCAACCTTTCAATTTTCTTAGCTTAACAAAATTGAGAAAATTACACACTGCATTTGCTTAAAGAGACATATTAGTAGCTAGCTATTTATTACCGGTAAAGCCCCCATGGAAAAGAAGAAAGAGCATCCTTATTAACACACAGGACACTTTGTGAGACAGACTCAGGATTATCCAGACATGGAAATGGGTTTACTCACATTATTACACTACAAACTATACTGTAATTTTCAACAAGAATAGAGGGGCGCCTAGCTGGCTCAGTTAGTACAGCGAGTGAATCTTGATCTCAGGGCTGTGACTTTGAGCCCCATGTTGGGTACAGAAATTACTTTAAAAACAATAAAACCTGAGGCACGTGGGTGGCTCAGTCAGTTGAGCATCCGACTTCGTCTCAGGTCATGATTTCACAGTTTGTGGGTTTAAGTCCCACGTCAGGCTCTGTGCTGACAGCTCAGAGCCTGGAGCCTGCTTCGGATTCTGTGTCTCCCTCTCCCCCTCCCCCTCCCCCACTCATGCTCTGTCTCTGTCTCTCTGTCTCTCTCAAAAATAAACATTAAAAAAAATTATAAAATAAAATCTTTAAAAAAATAAAAGTAAAGAGTAGAACATGGGACCTACCTAGACCATAACAACTGGAAAAAAAAAAAATACTTCAGCCCCACCCATGATTGGCAACTACTGTTCTAATTACCAATAAATTCTGTATACGTGCAAATTAAAAACAAACAAACAAAAAACCTTTAAAGTTAGCAGGAAACACAGCCCCAGAGGTCCAGGAAATGCTTTTAAAAAGGCCTGGATTGGGGACAGGCGGCAGGAAAGAATCTCCCGGCGGCTGCTCCTCCTCTCCAGCTGGCGGAGGGGAGGCCCGAGCCTTCAAGGTGAGGCTGAGAGAGGCCACCTCACTTCCGGAGGAAGCATCATCCCGATCAGCCAGAAAATCAGTAGCAAAACAAGCCGACGAGTTAGGCTGTACCGTCCATTTCTTTGGTGCCCATATCCCTGCCCCAGTCACCAGTATGATGACATTCTACATTTAAAATTAAACGAACACCAGCAACTACTCATGGATTCCCAAAGAGGCCCATGCTGAGAATTACAGAGAGAATGTTAAGTTCTTACATTTTTTCCGGATCTTAACAGTAACGTACTCCTTGTGGTCCGTCTCGTCAGCGTCGCCTGACGTGGCCACACAGCTCGGTACCACCTGAAGTAATTCCATTATTTTTGAATTCTACAATTTGAGAGGGAAAAGGTTACAGGAACAGTTTTCATTCTTAGCAGGTTCTTGCTTGCTTTTGATGTAACTGTCCACATTGGTGCGGCCGGACAGAGAAGCAAGGAGCAGCCACAGACGGGACGGTGACGCCACAGAGCCTCGTGCTTCCGGGCAGCCCAGCGCTCGGAGCCCGGCTCCTCCTCTCCCAGGTACTGCTGCTCCGTGCGCTGGGTTGCCCATAACGGGCTCTGTTATTGCACAGTTATCATGAGGTCATGGACGGCCCAGCACACAGTGACTACGAGATCAAAAACACTCATCCTTGTGATCATCGGAGAAAGTGCTAACTGAAGGTTTAAAATATTTCAATTCCAGGGGTGCCTGGGTGGCTCAGTTGGCTGAGTGGCCAAATTCTGATTTTGGCTCAGGTCATGATCCCAGGGTTGTGGGACTGAACCCCCACATCAGACTCCGCACTGAGTGTGGAGCCTATTGGGGAGGCTCTCTCTCCCTCTGCCTCCCTCTCCCGCTTGCTCACTCTCGCTCTCTCTCTCTAAAATAAAAATAAATAATAAATAATAAATAAAACAAAATGTTTCAATTCTGTTAAGAAATGCCACTGAAAATTAATACGATAAGCCCATGAGTACGTTGGGTTTATAGTGACTTTTATGCGACACCAGTGTCGTTTAACAGCCTACTGGCTGTCTACCCAGAGTCAAAAATGAAAAGATTCAACAGGAAAACAGGAATAGACAGCTTGCTTCTCCTAGGAGAGGAGAAGAAGCCTTTTCCTCGCCACTGCCCCGTGCCAACACCCACGGCACTGGAAGGAGGGGTGAACTGGTCCCCCCACAGTTCCCCTCGCACCACTCAAAGAGTCTTAGAACTGCCAATTGACCAAACTTTCTCCATGGTGCCGTGAAGACCACTGCAGGCAGGGTGAGCCCCGAACTTCCCTGTGAGCACATGATGGCTTGTCCCCGGGCCACCCCAGGGCACCGACACCCGCAGTTGCTGGGGGAGCACCTCTACTCAGCCCATGGAAAGCGAGCCCTGAAGGACTGACTCCCAGCTCCCCAAGCAGGACCGGACACCTGACCAGGGGACCAAGGACCGGACATCTGACCACACTGGCCATCTTCTGGCACAGCCACCCAGCCCAGCACGGCGAATCCAAGGTCAGCTATATCTATTTCAGGTGCGGTGTAACCACAGGGGATCCAGAGGGAGCTGCGAGGGGGCCCCCCGCTCACCTGTTCAGCACAGTCTAGAGCCGTGCACTGCCTCTTGTTCAAGACCTGAACCGATGCCCCGTGAAGGAGAAGCAACTCCACCACAAAGACGTGCTTTTCGATCACAGCCTCGTGCAGCGCCGTGTTGCCCTTGTTGTTACAGACGTTAATGGAGGCCCCGTGCTGGAAGGAGAGACGGTGCGGTCAAAAGGAAGGGCGGGGACGCCTGGGTGGCTCAGTCAGTTAAGCATCCGACTTTGGCTCAGGTCATGATCTCGCGCTCCACGAGTTCGAGCCCCGCGTCAGGCTCTGGGCTGACAGCTCAGAGCCTGGAGCCTGTTTCGGATTCTGTGTCTCCCTCTCTCTCTGACCCTCCCCCGTTCATGCTCTGTCTCTCTCTGTCTCAAAAATAAATATATATTTAAAAAAAAAAAAAGAAAAAAGAAAGGAAGGGCGGACCACAGTGACGCAGACTCCAGGCGACGCGAAGCCCGCCCCGGACCGGGATCGGCAGCTCACCTGTAACAGCAGCGCCGCGACTTCGTGGTGGCCGTTGGAACAGGCGTAAATGAGCGGTGTGTTTCCGCTTATGTCCTTTTTATTGGGTTTTGCGTTAGAATCCAGGAGATACTTCACCACCTAGCCCAGAGAAGGCAAATTTTTCAACCGTAATTAAATTTGTGGAGAGAGATCCTGTAACTTGATATCCTTTGGACTTTTCTCTAAGTGTATTTAGAAGGCTCTTCCCACACGTGTCTGACTCTTGGGAGGGGACAGACCAACGGAAGTGGGGTCTCCTCTGCCCGGCAATGTGCTAGGCGCGATTTTTCCCGTTTCATGGTTAGACCCACCCTATGGAGGGCAGAATTATTACCCCAGTCTTAAGAGATTAGGAAACTGATGTTCGGAGTGCTATGCTAGGTGCTACGAGAGACATGGAAGGCCTGAGGTGGTTCCTGTCTTTTATTCTTTATTTTTACGCTTTTTTTTTTTAAGTAGGCTCCACGCCCAACATGGAGCTTGAACTCACAACCCCGGGATCAAGAGTCGGAAGTGCCACTGACTGAGCCAGGCGGGCACCCCTATTTATTTTTTGTTATCTTTTTAAGTAAGCTCTATACCCAATATGGGGCTTGAACTCACAGCCCTGAATGAGCCAGCCAGGTGCCCCTGATTCCTGGCCTTTAAAAGCTTACAGGGGCGCCTGGGTGGCTCAGTCAGTTAAGCGCCTGACGCAGGATCAGGTCACGATCTCACGGTTCATGGGTTCAAGCCCCACGTCAGGCTCTGTGCTGACAGCGCGGAGCCTGGAGCCTGCTTTGGGTTCTGTGTGTCCCTCTCTCTCTGCCTTTCCCCTGCTCATGCTCTGTCTCTGTCTCTCTCAAAAATAATGATTAAAAAAATAATAATTAAAAAAATAAAAGCTTATTTTATTTAAGTGGAGCTAGGGTCCTGGGGTGGCTCAGTTAGGTGAGTGATCTCACAGTCCATGAGACTGAGCCCCACAACAGGCCCTGTGCTGACAGTGAGGAGCCTGCTTGGGATTCTCTCCCTCTCTCTGCCCCTTCCCCGCTTGCGTACTCTCTCTCTCAAAATAAATAAATGAACTTTTTTTAAAAAATTAAAAAATTAAAATCTTAGAGCAGAGCTAACAGGGAGACTTTTTTTTTGTTTTTAAATAGATAATTCTCAAAAAGAAACACAGGACTTTGAAAAAGTCAAGCATTTCACAATGGTCTCCCGCACCTCCTCCATAGGGCCATTCTCTATAAAGTACTAAGCTGTTGACACAGACCACGGGCTGTGGGGGTGAAAGGTGCTAATCACAGGCAGAGCCCTCAACGACCCACACCCACACACCAGAGCCAGCTCCTGGTGGGGTGGGAATCAGAACATGGGCCTCCGTGCCACTGGGATGTGAATGCCAGCGGTGTGGCGGGGAGGAGGGACGGGGGGAGAGGGTCCTCACCCAGAAGCACCAGAGCTCTGTGTTCTGTTGCTGAGCCATCCTGCCACGTGCCTCTCAGGATCCCAGAGCAGGGAGGAAGGAAGCATGTCTGTCCTCCGGGCCGGCCCCCAAACCCGCCCCCTGCAGCACTCCCGCCAAGCAGCCTGTGCCCAGGAGCCAGAACCCGTACCTGAAAGTGGCCCTTCTGGCAGGCCAGGTGGAGCGGGACGGCTTGGTTCACATTTCTGGCACCTGCGTTGGCACCGTGCTTCAACAGGAGGGGGACGAGGTCCGCCCGACCGTGCAAGGCAGCCACGTGCAGTGGGGAGAAGCCGTCCTGGTTGGTCACATTCACACTGAGCCCACTGACAGGGATCTTTGCCAGCTTCTAGTAAAAGCGGAGGATGGAGTCAGAGATGTCATCAGTATTTAAGAAACTGGGCTGGGGGCGCCTGGGTGGCGCAGTTGGTTAAGCGTCCGACTTCACCCAGGTCACGATCTCGCGGTCCGTGAGTTCGAGCCCCGCGTCAGGCTCTGGGCTGATGGCTCGGAGCCTGGAGCCTGTTTCCGATTCTGTGTCTCCCTCTCTCTCTGCCCCTCCCCCGTTCATGCTCTGTCTCTCTCTGTCCCAAAAATAAATAAAAAACGTTGAAAAAAAAAAAAAAAAAAAAAAAAAAAGAAAAAAAGAAACTGGGCTGAAGGAATTGAAGCCAGGCACCCCCCCCCCCACCGTCCCTGTACAAAATTTGGGGTCACGGTGGGATCCAGAATCAGGTGGCCGACAGGTGAATTCCTACAACTGGAGAAAGGTAAGATATCCCCAAGGAGTAACTTCTATTTTCAAGAGACCAACCCCCCTGAAATGATCCCTTATTTACGCCAAGGCAGTTCAACGGGAAACAGAAAGTCTGTTCAACAAACGGCGCCGAACCACTGGATCCCCACATATGGAGAAAGTGCACATCAGCCCTTACTCCACCACACAAGAACTACAAACGCCTCATAGACCTAGATGGGAGAGCCACGACTGTGTCGTACTTCACTTTCCTGGAGTGAACGCACGAGGAAATCCTTGCAACACCGGGATGAGCAAGGATCTCTTAGGGAAGACACAAAAAACACAAACCATAAAGGAAGAGTTCGACAAGCTGGTTTTCGATGGTTCTTCTTGGAAAGACACAATTAAGAAAATGAAGAGGCAAGTCACAGAGTGGGAGAAAATATGTGCGTTATGTAGGTCTGATGAAAGAGGTGCACCCCACCAGAATTTTAAAACAACAGGTTCTTACAACGCAATTGGACAATCCGACGTTAAGAAAAAAAAAAGGCAAAAGATCTGGGGGGAAAAAATCTGTATTTGCATCATGGAGATACTGTGCACTGTGCCGGTGGTTACATGACCACGTGTTTGTCAAGCCTCATAGAGCTGTTTGCTGCTTAGCTCCATCGTTCGTCATTTTTATGACGAAACTACCTTATGAGTCGCAACGGTTTTAAAATCAATCATGCCAATGTAAGAACAATCAACTAGTAATTTCTTCTTGAGAGAGAGAGAGAGCGTGCATGCACACAAGCAGGGGAGGGACAGATAAGGAGGGAGAGAGAGGATCCCAAGCAGGCTCCGTGTTGTCAGTGTAGAGACTGATGTAGGGCTCCGTCTCACGAACCGTGAGACCATGACCTGAGCCAAAATCAAGAGTTGGACACTTAATTGATTCAGCCACCCAGGAGCCCCTCAGTCAATAATTAGCAGGACAAACAAGGGGCGCCCGAGTGGCTCAGTTGGTTGAGCGTCCGACTTCAGCTCAGGTCATGATCTCAGGGTTCGTGAGTTTGAGCCCCATGTCGGGCTCTGTGCTGACAGCTCAGAGCCTGGAGTCTGCTTCTGATTCTGTGTCTCCCTCTCTCTCTCGGCCCCTCCCCCTGCTCATGCTCCGTCTCTCTCTCTCTCTCTCTCTCTCTCTCAAAATAAACATTTTAAAAAAAGGACATTTATAAACGATATAACCGAAAACAAACATTAAATTAAGATATCAAATCATACATTTTGATAATAAAATCATTATGTCAGCGTTTTACATGACTGGCCAAGAATTAAAACTGGTTATCTAGTTCACTTTTTGCTGATTAAGAAGGTTCTCTCTCAGAAAAACTGCATGCAAAGTTAGAGGGGTGAATTTTGCTGCATGTAAATTGTACCTCAAAACTAAAAAACAAACAAATGAAGGAACAGGGAGAAAAAACGCAATGAAATACCACTGCACACCTACGGGAGCGACTACAGTTAAAAAGTCACAAGGATATGGAGTAACCAGAACTCTCACACACCGGTGGCAGAAATGGAAAATGCCATAATCACTCTGGAAAAATGGCAGTTTCTTATGAAGTTACACATGCACTTACTACAAAATCCAGCAGTTATAACCTGAGGTCTATACCCAAGTATATGCATATTTATACAAAGACTTGTTCACAAATGTTTACACTAGCTTTCTTCACAAAGCCCAGAGCAGGGAACTACTCAAATGTTCATCAAGGGGTGATTAGATAAATTGTCGTATAGTCAACACTACCCAGCAACAAAATGAAATGAACTGCTGATCCAACATGGATCTCAAAACATTCTGCTGAGTGAAGGAAGCCAGACTCAAAAGAGTGTGTACTGTCTGGTTCCATTCACACTAAATTCTAGAAAATGCCAATGAGCCTGTCATGATGGACAGCAGACCGGTGGTGCCTGGGACAGGGGAGGAAGGGGGAAAGCAAGAGTTTCAAAGCAGCCCAAGAAAACCCTCAGAAGTGATGGTCATGTTCTGTATCTTGCTGTAGTAAAGGTTTTTAGGTTTTTTTTTTTTTAATGTTTATTTATTTTTGAGAGAGAGAGAGAGAGAGAGAGAGAGAGGGAGAGAGAGAGATGGGTTCAGAGGATCTGAAGCAGGCTGTGCACTGACAGCAGAGAGGCTGATGTGGGCTCAAACTCATGACCCGTGAGATCATGACCTGAGCCGAAGTCAGATGCCTAACTGACTAAGCCACCCAGGTGCCCCTCAATAAAGGTTTTTTCAACAAACACCCTAAACACACCAGTGGGCTAGAAGATGGTGGGGTCCAGGGGTGGTTAACTAAAGCACAGACGGGGAGCAACTTCCATATAAATGTATTTCTTATGTCTTCTGCGTCTTTTTGAGACATTTCAAAATGAGAAAAAGGTAAGAGGTTTTCAAAAAGCAGAGAACGTAAGATTTTATTCGATAAATCCAGCAGTTATTTTAATGTGTAATTCAGTTTCTTGTTACAACTAGCGAACCATGAGGCGGGGAAGAAGAGAGTGTAGGAAAATGGCAAGAACAGGGACGGATGCAGTAACTGCCTCTAGGCACACACAGTCACTGACCGGGCCTGAAGTATTGTCACCTCACATCGTATTCTCTGAAACACCGTCCGCCTTTTTTATTTTCATAGCAGTCTGTAGAGGGGGAATCATTCTCTGGGCTGTATATATCCAGCAGCATGGGGACAGGACAGAAGTTGCACATTCCCAATGTGCACATGACCCTGCAGCTAGATGAAAAGCTACATGTGAATGAAAGTTTAATCTTTTCAATATCATTGGGTTAAAATAACCCACACTGAAGGGGCACCTGGGGGGCTCAGTCGCTTAGGTATCTGACTGTGGCTCAGGTCATGATCTCACGGTTCGTGAGTTCAAGCCCCGCATCGGGCTCTGTGCTGACAGCTCAGAGCCTGGAGCCTGCTTCAGATTCTGTGTCTCCTTCTCTCTCTGCCCCTCCCCCACTCACACTCTGTCTCTCTTTCTCTCTCTCGAAAATAAACAAACATTAAAAAAGAAAAATTAAAAAAAAATAACCCACAGTGAAGCTTTTTTAAATAAGGCAGCATTATCTTATAATACAAAGGACAACACCACTATCCATGTTTTGTAGAGTCAAATTAATTTTCTCAGTATGGGACATACACAATCAAGTTAAATCACTAGCACACAAGCACATACTAGATGCACAATACCATCTACAATTGCTCAAAAGAAGATGAAATATTTAAGTGTACACTTAAGAAAATATGGACAGGATCTCTATGCTAAAAATCACAAAATGATGAAGAAATCGAAGAAGGCCTAAATATTTGGAGAGATATACCATGTTCATGAAAACACAACACAGTAAAGATGTCATTTCTTCCCAACTTGATCTACAGTTTTAATGCATTTCCTACCAAAATCCTAATAGATTTTTGGTAGTCATAAACAAACTTATTCTAAAATATATACAGAAAGGCATAGGCCACAGAATAGCTAAAATGATCCTGGCAAAGAAGAGTAAGTTAGGGAGAATCACTCTACCCAATACTGAGACTTCCTATAGCTACAGTAATCAAGACAGTGTGGAACTGATGAAGGGACAGACACACAGATCCACGGAACAGAACACAGAGTCCAGAGATAGACCCACAGCGTATATTATCTGAGGTAGAACAGCAAGTCTTTGGAGAAAGGATGGTCTTTTCAACAAGGGGTGTGGAACAGGTGGACATCCATAGAGAAAAAAGGGAACCTCAACCTAAATCTCACACCTTGTAAAAAATTAGCTCAGGGGTTATGGGATGGCAGGGAAACAGGAGGGTGTGGGAAAGGGCAGCACGGGTGGCTCTTCCTATGGCAAGGGAGCTGGTTAGTACCTTCACTGTGGATGCACAAAGCTATGCGTGTGATCAAAGTGAACACGTGTGCACATGTGGGTACAAGCAAAATCGGAGAAATGTGGATAAGATGTGTGGATGGTTTCTATATCTATATCCTAGTTGGGATACTGTTCTATGGCTCTGCAAGCTGTTAGCACTGGGGGAGACTGGATAAAGGGCACAGGGAATCCTCTGTACTTGGAGGGAGGATCCTCCCACAGGGGGTACCAACTTGAGCAAAGACAGCGGGCCATGGATCTCGAATGCAGCTTCCTCAGGGGACTGGCAGCCAGGTGGACAGACACCCTCAGGCGCGTCTGTTCATGAACTCTTGCCTTGTGACTCGGGGGCCCAGAGAGCAGTTGAAACATTTGAGCACGTGTGCATGTCCCTGCTCACTGCCCTGCTCGTTCAGAAGGCAGGCCGCCCAAGCCAGATCCACCCTGGCGTTGGCTTTTCTCCTCCCGGAACTAAATAACGAATCCCCACCACATCTCAGGGATACCAACTTCCAGCTACTCAGTAACTAGCTGGCTGAGAAGCAGACAACTTTCCTAAGGGGAAAGAGAAGAATCTGCCTCCCCACCCTCACCGCCACCAAGAGAAGCAAGGCCAAACCTTTTGAGCCGGAGCACACTTCGGGCACTGGCACAAGGGGTGACAAAAGTCAACATCTTCTGCACTGACGGTGTCCTCCACCTCGTCCAGGTCCTCCTCTGTCCACTCCAAAAGGTAACGCACCTGGTGTTGGGCAGGAAGGAGAACAGGACTTAAGACTCATCCTTGGTTCCTTTACAAGCTACGGTATCTCCCCCTCCCTCCTTCTGTCCCACGTACACACACACACACACACACACACACACACACACAGCTGCTCCCAAATCCGGGCCAACACGTCCTCAACCACCACCGTGACCGACACACGACTGGGTTCACAGCACGCAAACCTTTCTCAGTCCTTTTCCCAGCGAACCAGAGAACTCACGCTACCATTTCTCCAGCTTGCGTCAGGCATTCGTTCATCTTAGAAAGGGAAGAATGGTGCCGCTGTCACACCCTGGTCCCGGAGCATTTACTGAGCGCCTTGCCTGGTGTCACCTAATTGCACACTCTCAACACCAAGCCGTCCCTTCTAAGCTGGGAGAAAACTCAGGAAACAACCTGTCCAAGGCCACACAACTAGGAAGTGGTGGTCGGAACCTCCACACAGGCTCCCTGACTCCACGCCAGCGTCCCTTCCACGACCACGCGCTAGCCCGTAGGTGAAAGTACTGCAGACCACCAAGAGGTCAAATTTATGCTCCAGTAAAAACTGGTGTCTAGGATATTAAATCTGAAAAACGGAAACAACGGAAGTACATTTCTAGGCCTAGTTCTGAGCACTCTAAGCACGTGCATGCAGGGAGTGACAAAGGTTCCAAGAAGACCCCCTTCCAGCCCAAACGTCTTTCCTTCAGGTCCCTTCCACGTCCTGACAGCAGATACTCCACAGGGTGGAAACACCAAAGGTGTCGACTCAGGGGCCTCACCTAACAGGCCACCTAACAGAGACAGATGAGGGCCGGTGACAAGAACGGGGGGAGTGGAGGGGCAGGTGCCTTGGGCAGGGGGTCAGAGGCTGTCACACGTGTAGACTAGTTTGGGTGCTGACCCCAAGACACTGGCCAGTCTGCCTCTGCTCACCTCCTTCACGAACGGCCTCAGCCCCGTCACCTACCCACAGGAGGAAGAGGAGTGGGTGTATCATGATGCAGGGACGGCCGTCATCTCTTCTCCGCACAGACTATGTCACCGGCCCACACCATGGCTCCCAGGGTGCCTGAAGAAGTCCTACTTTGCTTCCTCCAAAGAATGCTGGGTTCTCCCGGGGCCAGTCTCACAAGAGGACAGACAGAGATACAGACACCATGTCCTGCCCCCCAGAGGAACCATGTGCCAGTCTGGTGGATTAGCAGTGGTCTCTGGATAGAAGCTAATATACCAGTAACTACATTCAGATTCTTCAATTTTTTTTTTTTAATGTTTATTTATTTTTGAGACAGAGAGAGACAGAGCATGAATGGGGGAGGGGCAGAGAGAGAGGGAGACACAGAATCAGAAGCAGGCTCCAGGCTCTGAGCCATCAGCCCAGAGACCGACGCGGGGCTCGAACTCACGGACCGCGAGATCATGACGTGAGCTGAAGTCGGACGCTTAACCGACTGAGCCACCCAGGCGCCCCTACATTCAGATTCTTAACATCCCGAGCTGGTTATAATCAGATCCCCGTAACCTCTGTGCGCCACCTCAAACTCGACCATCAGCAAAAGGCACTCCTGAAACACATCACTGCAAAACTCTCTCAGAATATGATCTCCTCAGAGCTCCTAATTTGGTAAGCACCCAATTTACTCCTCCTTTTAAAGCGGAAGACATAACAAGTTCCTTTCAGGAAGCCAGAGGCAAGCTAGGGAACACTGCCTGTGGGAATCTGAGGAAGGCTGTGTCCACCCTCCAGTGACGTCGTCAGATGTTCTCTGTCACCTGACAGTGAGGCTCGGGGCAGACACCTTCTCCCAGCAGGGCCGTCCCCTCCCCATGCCAGCCCAGAGCAGCCAGCACCACCTATTCGGGACACCTGCCTGTGACTCCTTGGAGCCCCAAGCCTCAGACCTCAGCCTCCTGCCCAGGCGCCAGAGCCACCCACAACTTCCACAGGGCCACACCGGCACCTCTGGGCTCCGGCCCTCCATCCTCCACCCCTCCATCCTCCACCCCTCCTCTCTGCCAGCCCTGCCCACACATCCTGTTCCCCGATAGCGGGCCAGGCTCTGAGTCCACACTCTGAGCTCCGGCACACGGGAGGGCTGGCCAACACCTCATCAGCCTCCGGGAACGTGAATATCTAAAAGGCTCGCTATGCGACTTTACATCCACCTGCTTGTCACGTGAAGGGAAACTGCCAACATCTCCATTACCACATAGTCATTCAATGCAGCCCTTCTGAGTGAAAGTGAACAGAACTCGGCTCCTGGAGGAACCACAGACAAGAAACACCCATACAGCTCTTTTCAAGCTTTTTCAGATGCGCTTCTCAAAACTCACCATTTCTAGATCTCCATCAGCAACCGCTCTTAAAAGTTTGTCTACCTTAATTAAAGGAAAAAGAGTGTTAGAAAATGATTTCAATAATAAAGCAATAAAAGAAATAACCCCTGGGTGGGCGCCTGGGTGGCTCAGTCGGTTAAACGTCTGACTTCAGCTCAGGTCATGGTCTCGTGGTTTGAGTTTGAGCCCTGCATCGGGCACTGTGGCTGACGGCTCAGAGCCTGGAGGCTGCTTCTGATTCTGTGTCTGTGTCTTTCTCTGCTCCTTCCCTGCTCATGCTCTGTCTGTCTCTGTCTCTCAACAATAAATAAATGTTAAAAAAAAAAAAATTAAAAAAAAAAAAGAAATAGTAACCAAGTCTGAAAACCTAGTAGTTCTGGTTGGTCTGTTGGTCTATTGGAGTTTTAACATCTCATTCAGTTTCTTTCAAACGTCCCTGAGACTGCCCCAGTAGGATGTCCAGGAGGGCGCCAGCATGCACCGAAGCCACTACCACCCGAGCTCTCTGAAAGGTCTCTGCTAGTGACATGGCCAAGTGACATGGTGGTGCTTCCTAGGAGCCCAGCCACCTTCTAGAACCACACGTGTTCAGCCCTCAGCATCTGACAGCTGAGGGGACACCAGGGGGCACACCCCTCCCAGGAACAACTTCAGGTCTCCGTTAGACTTTGGAATGTGTCTCTTGGCTTGTGCTGCTGTGCTATCGACTCGAGCTAAGCTTATCGGGCCCTCCAAGAGCAGATCACGGCATGGGGGCGGCAGGGGACAGATGCCCCGGGTGGACACAGTGAGGTTCCCATCCACAGGGGAAGAGGGGAAGGAGTCGTGGCACATGCATGGGATGGTCTGCTCTGGGGGCTGACGCTGGACAAGCTCTCGGGTAGATTAAGTGGAGAAAAAAAAAACAGGCTATAAACCACCTTTTACAGAACACAATGTGTTCGCAAGAAGTCAGAAATGACGCATCAGGTTGACGAGGATGCTTATGGAGTGGGTCGTAAGGGGAGAGAATTTAGCTTGTAAAATGGTCTTAAATCTGTGGACCGACAGGGGACTTGACTTGGGACTTTTCCTAGAAGGCTCCTTCTTCTCTCCCTTTGCCACGCGCGTGCGCATACGCACACACACACACACACACGCACACACGCACACACACACACACACACACACACACACACACACACAATCCCTAAGGCGAAGAGCTGTTTCAAGAGCTGACCATGCAAGAAGCAAGGCAAGAATTGGCTGGGCTCCCTCCAGGCCACGGCAGACAAGTTGGCCCAGTAGTGCCGGTGGTGGCCCGCTAGGCAGCTCTCATCAAGCCGTGGCTCTTTAAGTAGCAGCCGTGACACAGGGCCACCATCCCGTCCACCCTCCCGTCTGGGAGCCTCACCTCTCTGTAGTCCTTCTTGGGCTCCTGTACGGAGCGTGCCAACACAGAGGAGAAGCTGGAGGTAGAGGAGGCCTGGCTGATAGAATCCACAGGGCGCTGAGCGGGCTGCACTGGGACCTGCAGCCAGGGGGCCCGACAGGAGAAGGGCCTCGTGAGGGCCAGAGAGCAGGCCCTGGGCTCAGAGAGGGCCACCAAGCCCAGCCCTGTCCACTCACCTCGGAAGACTTCCTCCTCTTCTCGAAGGACAAATGACGGGCTTCCATTATTGACAGAATCTAGGAGGAGAAGGGGATACGGAAGATACTGAACGAGGAAGGCTGCCAGAGCATCGTCACCCATATGCCCTGCTGCCTGCCCATCCCCTCGGAAGGTCACGCGACCCAACCACACCCTTGGAGGGACAGAGAAGCCACAGCCTGAACGGGCAGGAGCTCACTCAGCATCACACTGACTAAGCGTGGGCTTCCTGCTGCCACCCCTCTGCTCCTGCTGTCTACCAGCTGGGGCTTTCCGTGAATGGGCTCAGAGGACAAGAGAAGCCCAGGAACAGAAGGTGCCCCCGGGCTGTTTGTCCACAGACACAAAGTGTGACCTTCCCACTGGCACCCCCGGGTCTCGGGCAGGAACCGCTCACAGCTGAGCCAAGAAGGCGGTCTGCCCTTCTCTCTACACATATCCTTCTAGAAGGGAGTACAGCGGCGGAAGAGCTCTCTGCTGCTCACGGACACCTCAGGCCAAGGGTGGCATCGCCCATCCCATCAGCTCTGGTCGCCACAGAGCCTGAGACCCCGCGAGTGCACGGGAAGCATGGCTGAGGCCCCCTGGGGTGAGAAGTGGGGATTTAAACCTTCAAAAACTGCTCCTGATCTTACGTTGTGTTTTTATGACACACACAAAATAATGACAATAGTAACAACAAATAAAGAGGGCGGGAGGAAAGATCTGGAGGTGATGAGTACGTCCATGGCATGGGTTACAGAGCCGGTCTCCACACAGGTGTGTACCCCACTGAATTGTATATATTAAAGAAGTTCAGCTTTTTGTATGTCAATTGTACCTCAATAAAGTGGCCGAAAAACAAAAACTGCTCCCCTAGAAAAAGACCGGAACACTGAGAGAACACCCTGGAAGACAGATGGCAATTGTGTAAGAAGCTAGGGAAACGTTAAGGGGCAGAGAGCAGAGCCTGGGCAAAGGGAAGTGGCTGGAGACCCGTATTAACACAGAATCGCTGACGTGACTGCAAATCCGTGGTGATGTTCTGGGTGCAGTGTGACGGCCTCAGCCTTCAGCTGCCCTGGCCAGCGGGCCAACCATGCTTCTCTGAAGGTGTCTCTTCAGCCAGAGCGGCTGCGAGAGGAGAGGCACAGAGAGCCGGCCTCTGTACATCCCTCGCTCCCCACCTGCCCACGAGCTGAGCACTGACGACACTCCGTGTTCCCAGAAATTACTAACAGGAAAGGATTCGCTCATTCGTGAGCCATTGAGGAAAGAAACTATACCCAACGATGTTCAAAATTGGCCAAAAGAGAATAAAGCTGTTAGGATGAAGTAACAGGAAGACAGAGCTCCGACGCTCACTGCCTCCATGCCCCGGGCCCCCCGTCCCTGCTTCTCTCGGCCAGAGCCATTGTCCTATTCCCCCTGCTCTGTCTGCTCATTAACCCACAGCACTCAGGGGTCGGGGCAGACTCTGCAGCGAGCAGCTCTTGGAACGATATGGACAAAATACGCGAGTGACGCTCAAAACAATATCAATAAGTAAGACCCATTAGCCACCAGGCCCCAAATGCAGCAGAGAGGGTGCAGGCCAAGCTCTGTTCTCAGGCACTAGCGTGCAGTTTGTCCAGCGCGGCCAAGAGCTAATCTCTGGGCATTGATTTTTTTTTGTTTTAAAGTCATATTGATGCTCGGAGATGAAAAAAGCTACCTTTGAGTTTAGGGCACACTTGAGGGGTGTTTCTTTCAGTCTGTTCTGGATCTCCGTGGATGCTCCATTTTGTAGCAATGTCTCTATGATGCCTTGGTAGCCCCAACGTGCAGCTATGTGGAGTGGGGTGTCTCCTTTCTCGTTACCAATATCCAGCCTGCATGACTGCACGTCATAGTAGACCAGAGCCTTCACACACTGCAAAGAAAGCGGGAAATGCCACCATTAAGTTACACGCTGAGCCTCGGGCGACGTCTGTGGATTCCACAGCCTCAGTCCACGTCCCAGGGGAATCTGGGCTCCGCTCACCAAGCAAGTGTGCAGGAACAGACAGACCTCAAAGGTTCCTTCCAGGTTACCTCATCAGGACACATCATTTTTTCTAAAGAACCCAACTGCCAATCAGTAAGAAAAGGCTGAATAAATTGTGATGTGTCCATGTGCAGAGAGGAGTGACCATAGCAGGCATGAGACCGCTATCCCTTGAATGCTTGCAACATTGGCCCTTGACTTGCAACGTTCCTGGAGGGCTTGGATTTGGGGAGTGTTCCCAGTCCCCTAATGGGTAAGAGTGGCTCACTGCGTCTAAATCGTGCAACAATGTGGTTTATGCTGAACACCTGCTTTCCTTCCAGGAGTCTGGAATTCAGGTATGTGCCAGGCAGAGGGTATTCACCTGACTGGCTTCCAATAAAACCTTGGGCCTAGAGTCCCTAATGAGCTTTCCTGGTAGACAGCACTTCATACTTGCTGTTGTAACTCACGGCTGGATGAACCAAGTATGTCCTGCGTGTCTCCCTGGAGACAGGACACTTTGAAGCTTGCACCTGGGGTCCTCCAGACTTCACCCACTCACATTTCCCTGTGGTGACTGTGCTTTGTGTCCTTTTGCTATAATCAGTCATAGCAATATGACCATAGGCTGAGTCCTCTCAGTCGTCCTAGCAAAGTACTGAACCAAGGGGTGGTCTTGGGGACACAGACACCACACATGTAACAGATCACTGGGTAGTGATTAAAGAACGGGCTGGATCTACATTTACTGACCTACAGGATTTCCATGATGCACTGGTAATGAAGTAAGTTGCATAGGGGCACCTGGGTGGCTCAGTTGCTTAAGCATCTGACTCTTGATTTCGGCTCAGGTCACGATCTCATGGTTCGTGCGTTCGAGTCCCGCGTCGGGCTCCGCACTGTCAGTGCAGAGCCCGCTTGAATTCTCTCTCTCCCTCTCTTTTTTCCCCCCTCCCCCTGCCCTCTCTCAAAATAAACAAACTTAAAAAAGAAAAAGTTGCATAAAGACGTGTAGGGTATGATCTTGTTTTTGCACATCAACCACCTAACCCGGCCTCAACCTGTATAAACCCACCCCCGTGTTACCACACAGAGAAGACGGAGACAGAGTGGCTATGGCAAAATAACAGTTAAATGTTAAGTGGAGACAGAAATGATAGAATTTTTGTTATTGTTCCAAACCCCAAAACATAAAAACTGAATATGAACAAAGGTAAGAACCAGATGGCCGTGGGGATGAGTGACAATGATTTAATTTCAGGATAAGCTAACGGGCAATTAAAGTTTAGATTTCTGTTATTTCAGTAGAACATCTGCAATAAATTTAAGATGTTTTTAATTAAAAAGAAATTGCATGCCAAATGTTCCAATAATGATCGACATAAACTAACGATGTTAAACCCATCGGAAGTGCACCTCTCTCCAGGAGCGAGAAAGGGAAAGAACAGCTACTCTGGGAGCGGGAAGCGCCACTTACGTCTTCGTGGCCGTAGGTGCAGGCCAGGTGGAGAGGCGTGTTGCCGTTGTTGTCTTGCACCTCGGGGCTGGCTTTGTAGTGCAACAGCAGCAGCTTCCAAAGGAGAGGAGAGATCGGGTGAGCCCCAGCCCCCCTGGCCGCTGCAGGTGCACGCTTCCCGCGGGAGGCGTAGCCTGGAGCCCCACGGGGAGGTCACCTGTTTCCAACAGCAACCACGTCTCCCTACACTACAGTTAAAATGATCCATCACTCCCAGCCTGCCCTGCGAAGCGCTGAGACATTCAAGGAAAAGGCCTAGAGCCCCACCCTCCTTCCCCGAAGCCATCCTGTTGTGTCAGGTCTACACCGAAGGGTCTTGTCCCATGGACCCACAGGGAGACCCCGGAGGCTCAGACGCACAGCCCTTCCCTGAGGCTGCAGCCGACCCAGGGTGCGACACAGGCGCATGACCATGAGGTCAGCACGCTGAGCCGGGGGTGGCGCCCCTGCTCACCGTCACGCTCTGATAGCCCTTCTGGCACGCGAGATGAAGCGGGGCAGACCCGTGATAGTCCGTGGCGTTTACCACCGCGCCTTTGGAAACCAGGAGGTCAATGAGGGATGCCTGCCCTGGGGAACAGAAGGATTGCACCACAGAGAAGGAAAGAGCAGAGGCTCTCCAAACCCTAAATGTGAAGCCCCGTTATTTTACTCTCTTCTCTGGCAGGAGACATGCCAGGAAGTGTTTTTCTGCTCGAGAGGAACCAGAGCTAACATCAAGTCAGACTCTACAGATTCAGGACACTGTAGGGTGTCTGGAGGGGGCTCAGCTCCGGTCCACCCCTCAGCAACAGAAGGTGGTGAAGTGGCCCATGGCACGGCCCCTTCCACCGCCAACTCCCCCGCCCTGTCCGTCAGGCCTCTGCTGAACTACCCCCCACTCCATCCCTCTGCCTTAAAAGCCCAACCAAAGGCCAACCCAAAACCACATACCACAGAGGGCGGCCACATGGAGTGGTGTATGACCCCTGTCGTCTCTGGAAAATGGAGTGACAATGGAGGGATCGTTCAGCCTCCTAAAAGAGGAAGATACAGAAAAATATATCCTTGGAACGGAAGGGCAAAGCCTCTCCCTACCATGCTGGACATGCCAGGGTCCTGGGGCTAGCAGACAGATCTCAGGGTGTGAGCCAAGCTGGGTCTCTTTAAGAGCTTCCCAGAGATCATCCAGTCCCTGCTTGACCTCAGGCACGGTGAGGTGGCTGGTAGACTCCCTCCCCCCACCCACCCCCTCTAGGCCATGACATCCAGCGACACAGCCTGGAAACAGCCTGACGAAGGGAAGAGAAACCCAAAGGGTTACTGGGAGAAACTGACATCCCTCCCATCCTAAGATCTACTTTCTGAGGCTTGGCAGGCTCTGTGCCTGCCTACTCTGGCATCCCGCCCAGCAGAGTGCCAAGTATTTTTACGAACTTTATCCCATCTGATTCTCCAAAGAGGCGGGTGTTTTTGTCTCCACTTTACGGCAGCAGAAGCGGAGGGCAGCGAGGGGAAGGTCTTTATTCAAAACTGCACGACTAGTGTGAAAGCCCTGCCCTGCCACTTGCTGGCCTCCCCGGGGACCTTCTTACCCGGAGACCAGTTTCTCACAGTCATCGCAGAAGCACAGAGGATGACACATCCTTTGGACGGCATCTTTATCTTGGTCACCTTGGCTCAGAAGTCTTTCCACTTCTTTCTGGTTACCCGAGGCAATGTGCTAAAAAGTGACATCAAAAATACTGTTAATCGTAAGGAATTACTTGCTTTTTAAGGCGTGAATTTTTGGAGCTTCCTTGCAGAAGCCAGGATCTCTGTACAGATAAATGACACGACTTGCTCTTTGGGATGTGTTTCAAAATAACCTGGCAGACAGGGCAAGCGGGTGGGGGTGGAGACAAAAAAAGACGAAGATAGCCCCGTGGGTGTGCATTTCTACTCTGTTCACTTTTGGAAATGTTACAAATCTTCTGTAATTGAAAACAACAACGACGTGACAAAATTCCCAAACCAACGGTGGGGGGGGGACCACACCTCCTGAACCTCAGTGTGGACGCTGACTCCTCACTAGCACACCCCTCGGTGCTGTCCCCTTGTATTCTAACAGAGCCTTGGTCTGGAGGGAAAGGGAACGGCTGCAGTTAGCAAGAGATCCATCAACCAACAGGCCTACAGGGCTCACCCCTGCGATTCCTGGATGTGCCCCTCTCAGGAGATGAGATGTTCTTGGGAGCACGTTGCCCCCGGGGAGGCTCAGGGGTGCTCCACCAACACAGTGTGGTTCTGGGTAGCCAGAAGCACCCACAGGCTCCCGGAGGTGTGCCTTCACTCAGCCCTCGCCAACTACCCAGCAGGGCACCTTGTCAGCCTCCCAGGGCTCAATGCATGAGTGATGAAACCACCACCGGGCGCTGAGCTCCCAGCCTGGGGCGAGCTCCACAAACACTGGCGACACGGGGCTCCTGGAGCCCAGGAGAGGTGTCAGCTCCGCAGAGGCCACCAGTGAGGCTCCACAGAGCAGACCACGGAGAACAAGTCGTATTTTGCCGAGGGGAGAGAGGACAGCCGGGCAGAGGGCTGTCGGCGAGGCCCAGTGCCCTTGGTGTGCTGGCCCCTCCCGGCTGTGGCACAGCACACCTGGGGGGAGGTAGACAGACATAAAAGCTCAGTATTCCGGCCACCCACCCGCCCGGAGCACAAAAGGAACCGTGGTGTTTCACCAAGCAGACCGCCCTGACGGATTCTGCAGAGACCCCAGAGATGCAGAAAGATGAAACGTTCCTCACACACCTGCGCCCACAAGGACGTCTTGGGTGTCTTACCTTAAACAGACAATCAATGGGAGTTGAAGTCATCTGAGACAGTAAGCTCATTCTCTGCTTCAGGAACAGCCTGTCACCGAATCCTTCAGACTCCTGCAGGAAAAACCCAACAATCTGTTTTATCAACTTGTCACAAGATGTCAGTGCAGATCCTTCAAAATGGAGAGCCCGGGAGCAGTCCTTGCTACTTCGCACAGAACAGGATCGGCAGTGCCTCTCTCCCTGAGCCAGACAGCAGATCCGCATCCGGCTGGGAGAAGCGCTTCCCGTCTGTCCCCACAGGAAGCGGCAGCTGTGATGGTCCCTTCCCGGTGGGGACGTGGGCGAGGGGCGGCACGCTGCCGATGCGCACCCGTGTGTGGAATGTGTCCTCGCTAAGTGTGGAATGTAGCGTGCACACACCATCACCCTCCAGATCGAAGCGTGGATTGTCCTGTCTTCCTCCTCCTCCTCTCAAACTGCTGTCCTAACGCCTGCCTAGCCCTATCCCCTGCTACTTTATCTGGGCATACAGACGAGAAACCCATTTGACAGGCTGTTCTGCGCCTCCCAGTGTCAACCAGCAGGAGAGAGAGGGGTCTTGCCTTTCTAACATAGTTCGGAAAATAGCAGACAATACGGCCACTGTTCCCAAATCCTATAACATACCGGGGGCCACCCCAAATAATAAACTCAGGTCTTCGTATTGCAGGTAATATCTACCTAGCTACAAAAACCTAAAATTGCATCCCTATTTTATGAAATAATCCCTAGCAAGACACTTCAATGCTCACCGGAGCACCTGCAAATTGACTAATGACAAATTAACTTCCTCAGAAGTTTCAGTGGGAAGTAAAGGGAGATGTCTTCCCCAGCCAGTTGCTGCTAGAAGAACTCCCCAAACCCTGACAAAATTATGGGAGAAGGCCCTTGATGGCCCTGTAAGTTCTGACTTTAGAGATCCAGCTAAAGACAGAGCCAACAGCACCTCAAGGGATGGCCCATTTCTGGGGTCCTCTGTCAGACAGAGTCCCTCACACCAGCTGCCCTGAAAGGGTTAACCCGGCAAACACACACCAACCCCTCAGGGTGAGAGCCATTTTGCTCCCACCTACCATCGGCGATATAAGGCTCTAACAACCTGTTTTTATTCAGTGGTTTATAGGCCACGCAGCTTAATGTCAGAGAAATGTCAAAGACATCGTTGCTCAGGTAAATCTGGGGTCCCTTCCTCGACTCTGGGTAACTACATGAATGGCAGTGATGAAGAGGGGCAAGCCCTGAGGTCCTGAATCTTCAAGGAGAAATGAGCTACCAGAAGAGACCACATATCAGCTCAGATCTATTTGGGAAAGGGGTAAATACTATTTATTAGAAGCTCAATAAAGAGACAAAGACCAGAAGCCCACAGAGCTGGAACAGAGTGCTCCCCGTTTTCTGGT
This sequence comes from Panthera leo, assembly GCF_018350215.1. Lineage (NCBI taxonomy): Eukaryota > Metazoa > Chordata > Mammalia > Carnivora > Felidae > Panthera > Panthera leo. Next base: position 20,335,537 of record NC_056693.1, on the reverse strand, counting down.
CTACAAAGGTTAAACTAGAGTCATCTCAGTAATGCTCCTTTGCAAGAACCTAGGCTTTATTTACGAGACTTTTAAGTCTTTATGCTTAAAGAATATATATAAGGTCACCTCAAGTACAATGATATCTTGGGGGGTAAACTTTCTGTGAAACAACATCGTGTTATATAAAGAAGGAATAGTAAAACATAATTTGATTTACTAATACTTAGTCCTTAATGCTTTTCAGAAACCTCACCCGCCGTGTGCGGATACACTTAAGCTCCTTCCCCAGGAAAGGACACCAACACAGGGCAGTGGCCTCCCACGTTCCAAGATGGAACTGCACTGCTGACAAGAATCCAGTCAGCAGCTAAGGCCGAGGCAACGCCACCGGGAGAATCTCAGTGCCGGCGTCACAAAAGACAAGGAAGCCGCACTACCTGCTCTGTCAATAAAGGTAAGGATCTCTCAGGCCTGACCCACTCAAGACCCAAGGGACTGGCTTCACGGCCAGCTGTAAGGATGATGCACACCTTGTCCCGACATCTGACAGGACCAACCACCCCCCACCCAGGAAGGCAGGACCAGGACCAGGGTCAGACACCCCGGACAAGAGGGGCACACTGGGCTGTGTCCCTACCTCGCCCACCCAAACTAATGGCCTTCCTTGGGGCCATCCACGCAGGATGCACCAGAGGACCAGGAAACAGAGATGCCCGGATGCAGGGGTGTTGGAAGAGCAAGTTAAGGGCACCAGGATCGTCTTCTGCTTCACAAAGGCACTTTCAAATACCCTATTTGTTTCTTGTAAACTCCCAACAAGAGGTCAAACATACAGCATCGTCTTCAGTGTAGACAAGAAATGGACATAAACTTAGAGAGACAGCCTTGTCCAGGGCAAACACAAGTTATCAGGCTCAAGCCAACACCAGCACAAGAAGGGCCACCCCTCAACACGCCCCCCAGTCCAGGGGCGCCTGGCTGGCTCTGTCGGTGGAGCATGCGACTCTGGATCTCGGGGTTGTGAGTTCAAGCCCTGTGTTGGGTGTAGAGATTACTTAAAAATAAAATCTTAAATAAATAAAAATCAAAAAAACAAACAAACAAAAACCTCTCCCGATCCCACTTGGGACATTGTATGAAGTCAAAGTGGATGTGGGAAGCTGACTGCTGCTCTGTGGTCAGCCACCTCCTTACGCTCTGGTCAAAGGCTTCAAGCATTGTGCTTCCTGCCTACACACCACAGAAAGTAAGCAGTCAGGGTGGCCATGGTGCAGGACGGGGACGGCAAGGGGAAAGCTGCACCCTCAGGAGGCGGGCACCTCCCTCCAGGTGACCAGGAGCACCCCTGACCCCACGAGGGACGTCAGGCAATTCCTACCATCAGCCTACGTGCCAACAAGAGGAGCATAATCTCAAATTTTCCTTAAAAATATAATTGCATAGGCACAGAAAAAAGATACGTACCAAAAGGTTAGTAAGTCATCTCCAGCTAGTGAGTTTATGAGAGGTATTTATTCTCTTCACTGCAACTTTATACAGCTGGCCTGGCCCTTGAACAACACAGGTTTGAAGTGTATGGGTCCACTTATATGGCAACAGACACAGCACAGTACTCTAAATGTATTTTCTCGGCCTTGTGTTTTTCTTAATAATGCTTTCTCTTCTACAGCTTACTTCAAGGATACGGTATAGAATATGTACAACATACAAAATATCTCTTTTTTTTTTTAGGGTGTTTTTTTCTTTCTTTCTTTTTTTTTTTTTTTTTAGGTTTTTAGTTAATTATTTATTTATTTTTGAGAGAGAGAGAGAGAGAGAGAGAGAGAGAGAGCGCGAGCACGAGCAGGGGAGGGGCAGAGAGAATGGGAGACACAGAATCTGAAGCAGGCTCCAGGCTCCGAGCTGTCAGCACAGAGCTGGACGCGGGGCTTGAACTCGTGAACCCGGAGATCATGACCTGAGCCGAAGTCGGACTCTTAACTGACTGAGCCACCCAGGTGTCCCCCAAATATGTCTTAATTGACCCTTTATATTATTGGTAAGGCTTGTGGTCAACAGTAGACTACTCGTAGTTAAGTTTTTGAGGAGTCGTAAGTTATACACCAATTTCCAACCACGCGGGGGGTCAGCAACTCTAATCCCTGCGTTGTTCAAGGGTCAACTGTATATTGCAAATATTGTTTGTAAGCAAGTATTGGTTTTCTCATCAGAAAAAAATACGACCACTGTTTTGGGGAAAAACAGTGTAAAATGCCATATATGATATAAATTATGTGAAGTATACACGGATGGGAGGACAGGAAAGCACATACACATGTTAACAATGAATGAAGTCAGGGGAACCGTTTTTACCCAAGTGCACCTGTCTGGGCAGGCCTATGGGTATTTTCCAGATATATTAACTTATCATTACTTTGGGAGATTCTGACATCAGCAGAAAATTAAGATCAAGGGAGTGTTTAATCCTCAGGACTCCTCGTGTGTAATACAGGAATCTCTTCACTTTACTAATTTCAACTTTGTGATTTCTGGGGGTACGGTCACATTTTGCTGGCTGGTGAAAACAGGCCAGCAACGCAACCCCGGTTTAAGATTCTCATATTTCACGTAGAAATATAATCCCTTCCCCTAAGCAAAGCTCGCCAAGAAAATAATAAGACCACTGAGTCCTAAAATTGCATTTATTAATAACCTCATCTCTTGCCTACATACCCAAACTCATGGTTTCTAGCTTCCCCCTCCTGCCTACGCTTTTGAGGATGGTGACGATTAACGAAGCACGATTTTAACCACGCGAATCCCGGTCGTAATCTGCCATTTCCACAACCAAGTTTAGCACTTCAGTCTGCTAGGTGACTGTCAAGTCTCACAGCCCTTAGACAACAGAGGCCTCGTTCTTGGGGGACATTTAAGAATCCCCTTCCTCACCCCCCAACCTCAGAACCCTATCGAACATGCCCTGACACCCACAAAGAAAGGCCAGGCAGGAGGGACCTTACAGGCGGCTTAACGGAGAGGCTTCCTTGCCGAATGTATTCGATTGCAGCCTCGATGGAGGTCAGGCAGTATCCCAATTCATCTTTTGCTGAGCTGCTAAATCTGAAGTTTTTGATATAACTCAGGTTTGCCATCCTATCAAAAGGAAGAAAAAAGTTTCATTGTTGTACATCCCATTCACACCTCTCCACAAACAATGCAGTCACTCAAGCTGGTGTGAGTGACTGAAGTCCGTTAGCTCCGGGGACCTATGACTGCTACCCCCTTAACCTCTAGCGCATGTGCAATTAGGAAAATAAGTAAAACCACCTGGTCCTTTCCTGGAGTATGCTAGTTTTTAAAAAGCTGATTACTGTAAAGCGAACCAGAGGTTCCCATCGGAAGAGGATGGGCTTTGGAGTCGGAACTGAAGCCAGCTTCCTGTTCCATCACTGACTAGCTGTGTCTTCCAGAACAAGAAACATAAGCTCTGTGGGCCTCAGTTTCCCCATCTGGAAGTGGAATGATAGCCACCCCCCCCCCGGAACGGGTGTAGGGCAGGCACAGCAACGGACTCACAAGGGGCGCTCAATCTCCTGCAGTTAGACTAAAACCATTTTGCCATTTTCAAAAAGTATTTCAACAGAAAATATTACCAATTAGGGATCTCCGTTTTCACAAGCAAATATAACAGGACTGATAACAGATCATCAGCACACATGGTCTCCAAGTTAACTGCAGGAAGGAAACACATGTTCGAAGCCAGCATGAGATTCAAACAGACCAGCAAGCATATCAACTCCCCACCATCATCCAGCCCACGAAACCACAATCCAGTAAGGCTACGCCTCAGGGAGCGGTTCAACTCTATGATTTTCTTTACAGTGTCCTAAATAGACGTCACATTTGAGGGGAATGCCTAGCATTCTCAGAACACGCGCAAAAGAAGGGGGTTCCCAGCAGACTACCCCTCGCCACCTTCCAGGATGGTTAGAGTCAGTGAAGGTGGGCAGAGGTGTGCCCAGAGCCACCTCGAAAAGCCTCTTCCCTCCTGAGATTATTTCCGTTTTACGTACTGCAGATCCTAATGCTCACACTTAGCCTGTTTCCATTTTCTCCCCTTCGAAATTTTAAGGACTCCATTCACTCATCATTCTAAAAACTCGAATAGCACAAAAGAGCAACCTGTGACCGTCTCTCCCAGCCCTGCCAGGCAGTCTTCTTCCCCCAGACGCTACTGCTGTGGCTTCCCACCTGCCTCTCCAGAGACAGTCTAGGAACTCGCCGTCGTGCACATACAGCCGCCTCCTTTTTCTGGAATGCTGTTAGAAGTGCACCATATACACTCCCATTTATTTCACTCGACGTGCTTTGAAAATCATCCCCTATCTGGGCACACAGATATGACTCCCCTTCGCTTTTTTTGTCTTAGCTTATTTTGCTTTACTTTTTATAATGGAAAATTTTAAGCATACACAAAATTAGGAAGAGTGGCCTAATGAACAGTCGAACCCCCATGTACCCATCACCACCTTGGCTCATTTTTCTTTAAGATTAAAGGTGTTTAATTTTAGCCAAGGAATGTTATCAACCAAACATTGTCAGACTGGAACACAACTGCAGAAGGGGCCAGTGGACAATTCGGCACTGGACCAAACGAATACCACCCCCACCCCAGTGCTGTGACAGGTTCAAGAGAACACACAATAGGAAGTTTAAAGTCAATCATACACGCTCCTGCACCCAGGCAAGTTCAGACTCGAGCAGACAGTGTCATTCACTTCGCAAAGTCAGGTTCTCAAAGGACCTGCGCAGCTTGGATTCTGATTTATATATCAGCTGCATGATGTCCATGCAGGTGTGGGGCAGCCTGGCTCATTTTTGAGGTCGCTGCTTCTCTGCCACCATTTTCTTACCCGAATCATACCTACCTCTTCACCCCCATTACTAGGCACCCACGCATCAGAGCAGACTCCAGGGGGCTCATGCTGGAACACTCTGCTGCACGTGAGCCCATCTGAATGATCCTTTAAGATAACACTGCTCCGGGGTGCCTGGGTGGCTCAGTCGGTTAAGTGGCTGACTTCGGCTCAGGTCATGATCTCACGGTTCGTGGGTTCAAGCCCTGCATCGGGCCCTGTGCTGACAGCTCAGAGCCTGGAGCCTGCTTTGGATTCTGTGTCTCCCTCTCTCTCTGCCCCTCCCCAGCGCATTCTCTCTCCACCCCCCTCTCAAAAAATGAATAAACATTAAAATAAATTTAAAAACAAATAAGAGAACACTGCTCCTTGACAGATCTGCATGTGGATGTATCTACGCCCCGGCCAGCCCCCTGCCCCAAGCACAAACCTCTCTGGCTGGGAGACTGTGTAATTAGCTGTACCACCTTCCGCAAACAAACCAGCTTCTGCTGCGGAGAGGTGCACTTGTTCAGCTGAGCCAGCTCTCTCTTTGCACGAGGTATGTTGAAGCTGTGAAAAAATTTGGAAAGTGACAACTTAAGACCACAGTGTAAGGGCACTTCTTCCCTGGCCTATTACACTGCTTCCCACAAACTGTAAGTAACGAAAAACACGCACAGAAACTCAGAAGCAATTTGACTCAGGTCAGTGGCAAAACTCAACACCTCTGAATGTCCCACTCAGTATGCAAAATGATATTATAGCTGCACCAGAAAATTAGGGGGGAAAAAAAAGAGTCTTCAGCCCCAGAGTGAAATAGCTCCAAGGGGTTAAAACAGTTTAAACATAACCACTTTAGATAGTTTTGTATCCTAATGGAACGTAAATTAACTCAAAAGCCAGTGCCTCTCTGGCAGGCCTCCCTCAGACAGGCAGGTGAGGAGAGACGCCCGCACACAGGACCCACCTGGGCGAGCGGTGGGCCTGCCAAGAGACCAGCTGTGCCAAATCCCACCCTGGAGCTCCCAACCAGCTGGCATGACAGGTGCAGGACGGTGACAGCCACAAAACACTCATCTGCCAACCTCGGCCCTTTATCTCTGGTCACAAATACCCCGCACTGCTCCTCAGTATGAATTAAGTCAAACCAGCATGCGGTCCCTGCCACTGAGAGCCCTGCTTCCAGAAGAAGCGGCCCCCGCCGCTGAGGACGCCGAGCTCCTGCAGCACATACCCTTACCTGCACTCAGGTTTCACACCAATATCCTTCTGCTGAAGATCCTGAAGGCTTCTTGTGATTTTGTTAAAGGCAGCATCCTAACAACAGATTTTTAACGAGGCTTCAGATTTCTTAAAAAGTTTCGAAGGCGGCTTCCAACCGGGATGACAGCGATTTAGAACCTACCTCGCTTGCCTCCATGGTCCCCACATATTTAAAGATCAGGTCATAAATATCGTGCTGGACGTACATCTGTGGAATCAACGAACAGACCCCCGTTTGGGGTGTGCAGAGGTGACAAGGAGCGCCCCCTGGCACCGCTGCCTTCTCGCCCCTCGCCGCCCTGACCTCTTACCTCCACTGCCTGCTTCAGCAGGTTCATCTGGGCCTCCTGCTTGGCAAGCATTTTCTGCGGAACAAGAAGGTACCACCGTTAAAGGGCTTAGATCGGCATGTGGGCAAACCGTAGTTCTCTCTCTCGGAGGTCCTGCTGCTTACCAGGTGAGAGTCCCTCAGAAGCTGCTGGAGGCATTTGGTGTAGAGAGCATTCACCGAGTCCTGTGCAACACAGAGAAACCGGTCACTCTCACAGTCCGAGGCCACGACACAAAACCCAGAACGTGTAATGTGTCCCGGAGTGAGAACATCTCGCAAGATGTTATTTCCTGCATTGAGGTCCTAATACAAGCTTATCAAATAAATTATGTGATTTTTTTTCAATTTTTTTTTTTTTTAGCTGTATATGCATGAAGGGCAGGAGAAAATTTCCTTTGGGGTTAACATAGGTGATAATAATATTCATCTTTATATTTGTCATGTTCAAGCGTTCTCCGGTGGCTTGTACTACTTTTACAGTTAGAGAGAAACATTTAAACAAAACTTCCAACAGCGAAGGCAGCAAAGTTTCAGAGTGAACTGAGAGGGATCCCCGTGCTCTTGAACTGGCCTGAAACAGAGCATGTCTGGCAAAGCAAGACACAGCTACTGACTATGTGATGACGCAGGCTCTTTCTTTCACATTCCCGGAATGTTCGCTGGAAAGAGGCAATGCTCCTATCAAATCTCTCCGCGTGTCTTCCCAAAAACTCTCTCACATCTTCGATGGTTTTCAGGGAAAAGGGATCTGAAGATGTTGAAGGCTCTTCTGAAAAAGAAACAGAGGGTCAGAATGGCTGAAGCCTTCACAGTTTCCTAATGGGGCAAGTACCACACCCTTTGCCCTGCTTCCCCAGGATCTGGAGCCCCATCTCCCAGAGGAGGATAGGAATTATTTCAAGATTCTACCCAAGAGCAGCCCAGTTACAGGACAGCTCAGGGTCCAGAGAGCCCGGTCCTCTTGAAGCCCTTTCCTTGGACAAAACAATTTGGGACCATGGGCATGACCCATGAGGCTCTGGTGAGGAAGCCCTGACTCCTGACAATAAAGGCCTCAGAGCACATCTGGCACACTGTTATCTCGATTTCCTGGAACAACTGAAGAATTATTATTTATTAAAAATAATTAGCTCTCTTGGGGTGCCTGGGTGGCTCAGTCGGTTGAGCGACCGACTTCGGCTCAGGTCATGATCTCACGGTCCGTGAGTTAAAGCCCCACGTCAGGCTCTGTGCTGACAGCTCAGAGCCTGGAGCCTGCTTCAGATTCTGTGTCTCCCTCTCTCTCTGCCCCTCCCCCACTCATGCTCTTTTTCTCTCTGTCTCAGAAATAAATAAACATTAAAAAAATTTTTTTCTTGAATGACTCTCAGAGAGGCACAATAGTGAAGCTGGAGGGCAATAACGGTAAAGAGCAGCTCTAAAGCTGAGGCCCAGTCAAAGCCAGGACTCCCGTTCTGCACAACTCCAGGGGGCAACATTCACACAGAGATCTACATCAATATCGCCTCCTGGAGTTGTGTAACGTCCAACCTGTGCAACCATACATGGCAGACCCAAGCCACATCGTCTTGGCTCTGGATGACTTTTTGATTAAGTCCTGGGGGAGTTACTATAACGTTATGCAGGTTTCCAGTGGGCTCTTGAATAGTTTATAGGATGTTAATAACAGCTTTGTCAGGAGGAAGTTCAAGAAACACAATTCTCCAGATCAGGAGAAAGGGGTTTTCTCCCAGAATACCTGAACTCTCTCTCTTTTCCAAAGGGTGGGCTATACACAGTATGCTGAAACTTTCTTCTTTCTCATTGTAGAAAGTTTCTTCAAAGAGAATGGGCACTGAGAGAAGACAGGCGAAGCCGGCTCCTAATTTGATCCTGTTTCCTTGTATAAAGACATCCTGGAACAAGAAAGGCGTCCCTGCACCCACAGCCGGTGGTGCCCGTCCATCCGCTCTCAGCCTGGCCCCTACAGCGCACTTCTAACCTTCCCGCCTCCACTCCAGTGTGGGTTTGCAGTGGGGCCCGGTGTGGGGGGGGGGGGGTGGCACCCATGAATACTCTTCTGTTTTGCTTTTTGATACAAAACTGTTTTCTTTCCCCTTTGCTCACCCTGCAGCTGCGGCTCCTTAGTACTCTGATCCTTTTTAAATATTGTGGCAGAGAAACATGCTGCTCTCAGAGCAGAAGAAAACCTGTGCCTCTGGGAAAGGAGGAAGGAAGAAGGCTCTTCTAGAATGATCCAGCATGCATGCGGCAGTCCTGCCCACATTCACCACTCTGGCCGTGGCCGGGGTGCCCGGGCAGACAAGCCATAAGCCTGACTCCCATGTTTTCTGTGTGGATTTGGGTTCCTCAAAGACAACAAACTCACAGTGACCAGCAGGGCTAACAGGGCTGCTGACCCCAGGCTGGTGCACCGGTGACCCTGTGTCCCCTCCCTCCCCTCCCACCACAGGGCTGACGAGCCCTGGCTGCCGGGTCCGAGGGACCAAGCCACAGCACCAACACCAGTGCACCTGGACCCACGCCAGGCCTGGCGAGGAACGGACCTCCCTGTCTCAGAATCTTTCTATCTCAACCTAAAAAATAAGAAAATGCAGGGCATTTGGGTGGCTCAGTTGGTTTAGCATCCGACTCTTGATTTTGGCCCAGGTCGTGTCTCATGGTTGGTGGGGTCGAACCCCGCGTCAGGCTCTGCGCTGACAGGATAGAACCTGCTTAGGATCCCCTCTCCCCCTCTGCCTTTCAATCTCTCTCTCTCAAAATAAATAATGAACGAAAACATAGACCCCAAAGTTAAACATCAACAATGAGACAGACGTGTCTCCTGTCACGATACACTGAGAAAGATGAAACACCCTTCCCACCATGAGGAAACCTCTGAGAACCCCATGCTGAGGAACAGTCTACAAAGCAAAACATAACTGTCAATGTCACGAAAGACAAAGACAGCCTGAGGACTGTTCCAAATCAAAGAAAACTAAAAAGACCAACAACTGAATGCATTGCATGATCCTGGATCTAAAAAGAAAAAAAAAATTTTTTTTCTATAAAAGGGAATAACTATTTGTATCATTAGCACAGTTTGTATGAGGACATTATCCTATTGATGGTAAATACTGAACAGTATCGTATTATTAAATTTCTGGAGTGTGATCACTCTGCTGTAATGATGCAGGAAATCCACGTTTTAGAATAAAGGGACGTGGTGTCTGTAACTCACACTTACTTTTTCTGAAAAACGTTCAGAAAAAGTAACGATAGTGTGTGGGGGATGGGAGAGAGGGACAGACGAAACAAATGGGGCCAAAATGCTAACAGTTGAGCTGGCTGGGGGAAGAATATATGAGAGTTCCTTGTACTTCACTGAAACTTCCTGTAGGTTTGAGATGATTTCAAAACCGTGTTTTTTAAAGATTTAAAATTCATCCCTGATGTCCAGTTTGTGGCCCGGAAACCAACGAGCGCTCAGGAGCACTTATCAGCAGGAGGCCCACGGGCTGAGGGAGAGATGCCCGCCCTCCCCATCCCCCCCCCACCCCCACCCCCCCCCCCGTCCCAGGCAGAGTCTAGCCAGGCCCTGCTCGTGACTAGTATCTCCTCCCACCCCACGGGGCTGCTGCTGTGTGTGTCAGAGCCATCACTTAACACAGATGGGACAGGGTGAGAAGCAGGTCTCCCTGCCCTCCTCCCCCCCTCCCCCCTCCCAAGCACTGAGAGAGTGATTCAGGGCGACCCAAAAAGAGATGAATACCTTTCCATTCAAGGTCTGAAAGTGTTCTTCCACTGGTACCAAAATATAGGACTCAAACTGACATGTAGACTGAACATTGCTTGACAAGCTTCCCTTGCAGGGCACCAGGACCTGGAAAAAACAACGAGGGTGAATGCTAAGAGATGGGCCACGTACAGCTTTGGCAGGACGGGCTGCATCCAGCTGTGGGGACCTACTGGCTGACGGAGCCGAGTGACGGGGGTGATGAAGTCCCGGTGACAAAGCTGCGCTCCCCACCTGGGAAGAGGGGCAGGCGGTCACAGGCGCCCTGGGTCCTGCCCCACGGCCAGTGCCAGGTGCCCCACTGTATTCTCAGCAGGCTCAGGGATGGTTCCAGATGAAGACGGGGTAGTTTGGGAAAGTGAAACTAAAAAGGCACACGTAGTCCCGCCACCTGAACGAGAAACCCTGCACCTCAAAGACAGCTTCCTTCCTGTCTTTTTTCTCTGCCTTTTTTTTTTAAGCCTAGTCATGATCATAGTTTGTAATGTGAGCCACAGAAACACAACTTCCTGTGTAGACTCTCACCGTCACCAAGGTGTCTTGGCGTGCCAGACTCTGTCTTAGGGGGAGGCTCAACATGAGACGTGAACTTTGGCCCGACCGTGGCCACCACGCCGACTGGGCACCAACAAGCGAGTCTGCATGGCTCAGGGACTCTCTCAAACTCAAATGTACCCAGAAGGAAGATGAGGGCCTAGTCCCTCAGAGCCCCCTCTCCTAAAGCAACCCAGCACAAAGCAAATGGCTTCTGCACATATCCCCATCATACATACATCCCCAAGGAAACTGAGGCTCAAGGGAGCTGAGGAACCTGTCCAGGGTCACACAGCCAGTGAGTGGCGGCGCCATGACTCAAAGTCCTGCCACTTCCTGGAGCCAGTGCTGGGAGCTCAGCCCGGGGCTGGCTGGACGTCCCCCTGCAAAGACACCGTAAAACTGTGCAGCCGTCGAGAGCGGCTGTCATCAGGGGCTTCCTCAGGCAGGGTAGAAAGAGCAGCATGGCCTCGCCCCCCATGGGGGACACGCCAACTCCTCGCAGCAGAAAAAGGAGGCACTTGTTGACAAAAGAACGCAGCCCTGTCGATGAAGTGGCTCACCCCTCCTAAACAAATCAAGACTGAATCAGATCAACGTCTAGATTTAACTACCAATTTCAGGAAACGCAGGAAACAGAGGACCACCGTCAACACCACCATGGGACTGCAACTGGCAAAAGTCAAAATGCAGGAAACTACAGGGTGAATGACCCAGGGGAATGAATCTCAAAGAAAGAAAGGAAAGAAAGGAAAGAAAGGAAGGAAAGGAAGGACAGGACAGGACAGGAAAGGAAAGGAAAGGAAAGGAAAGGAAAGGAAAGGGGAAGGAAGGAAAGAAAGAAGGAAGGAAGGAAGGAAGGAAGGAAGGAAGGAAGGAAGGAAGGAAAAGAAAACAAGAAAGGGAAAGATAAAACTAAAAAGACACACAAAGCTGTGGTGATGGTTTCAGAAGGCTACACAAATGTCAAAACTGACCGCATCTCACACACGCAGTATGTGTGGCTCTGCGTGCTCCAGTTTAGCTCAGCAGTGAGGAGAAAAGACAGACTTAAAGACTCCTCAATCCAACATAACTTGTGGACCTCCTCTGGATCCTGATCTGAACAAACCCACTGCAAAACAGACAAACAGACAAACAATTACGAGATGGTTTGGGAAATTTGACTAGATAGTTGACAACACTGAAGAATCATTAAGGAAATTTTTTAGCTGTGATAATGGCATTGTGGTTACATTTTTTAAGAGTCCTTATCATTTAAAAACACATCCCTAAATATCTGCAGACAAAACCACATGACAACCTGACACAATTTTTCTGGGATTTGCTTCAAAAGAATCCAGTAGCTGAGAGCGGAGGGCAGGAGGGAGCAGAAATGACATGTGACCAGCCACTGAACTGATCACTCCTGAAGCTGGGTGACAGATACATGGGGCTCTTTATATTACTCTTTCTTCTCTTATCAAATGTTTGATATTAAGCTTAGTTGGTAGAGCATGTGACTTTTTTTTAACGTTTGTTATTTTTGACAGGAAGAGAGAGAGACGGAGTGTGAGTGGGGAAGGCGCAGAGAGAGGGAGCGTCAGAATCTGAAGCAGGCTCCAGGCTCTTAGCTGTCAGCAAGAACCCAACGCGGGGCTCGATCTCACAAACCACAAGATCATGACCTGAGCCACAGTCAGCCACCCAGGCGCCCCATAGAGCATGTGACTCTTGATCTCAGGGTCGTGAGTTTGAGCCCCACGTTGGGCACTGAGATTACTTAACAAAAGATATTTTTAAAACACATATAATTTTAAATTTTAATACAAGTAAAACTTAAAGAAAAGGAAGGCCATCAGATAGAAGCATGAATTGAGAAACAGCCTCATGGTCGCAGGGAGCACAGAAAGTAGAGCCTGGGGACCTGAGAGCTGGCACAGGCAAGAGAACACCATGAACCAGGAGAGGGACTGTTTATCGCCCAAACTCAGGGAGGCCCAGAGATGGTCCCATGCCCGCTCCATGGATGAAGGAGTCCCACAGTCCCACGTGAGAGACCAGGAACTTTTGAGGTGCCTCGGAGAACCTCACCCCAACTGTAATTCCATTCTATTTAGCTGTTTACGTGCGCCTTCTCTGCCTCCCTGATTTGAATAAAGCGTGACCGGCTCCTGCTGTACTGGATCCCCATTCCTGCTCACTGTTCGACAATACAGTAGGCACCCGATGAGTGTTTGTTGAGTGATCAGGGGTCCTCTAACATCAAGGGCCCCCCAGTTTCAGGTAGATGCTGCTGCCTGGAGCATTTCATTACAGGCAGAAGGCAGGAGACGGGCTCCCTGGCCGAGAGTTGGGTAAGGAAGCCAGCCCCTGGAGGGCAGAGACGAGGAGCAGTAGTGAAGCTGCCCACAGGACGCAGGGTCAAGTGCAAGCGCCTCGGGGGCCCTCCCAAGACAGAGCTTGAGACTTCCTGAGCAGACCTCATGGAGATTACAGTCTACGTGGAGGCCACAAAGTTTAGTGTCTCTGAGTAGACCCTAGGTTGGAGACCTGCTTATTTCAAAGATTAACAATAAAACTTTTTACTCTAGCCCCTTTATAAAGAATTTTTATACAACAGTAATTAAATAAAGGACAGTAGAATAAAAGCAAGGATCAGCATTAGCGTGCTGCTACTCCAGGGTACGCTCCGGACTCCTCTCCAGGCCACGTTAGGCACTTCACGGGAGCCCAGGATGACCTCTGTCCTGACACTCATTCCTCTGAGCTACCAACAGCCTGCTTCTGGAATTCCCTGAAGGCGTGCCGTGCTCCCCACCCACCTGTGTGATCGTGGAAACCCAGCACAGTGCTGGGCTGGCACGTAGTGGGTGCTCAATAAACGTTTGTTGGCAGGATCTACGCTAAACAAGAGCTGAGAACTGGAATACAGACCTCAGTGCCCTCAGCTGGCCTGTCTAGGTATTTTACTTGGAAGTCAGTTCTTTGGAACTCGGAAGACATGCTGACAGGCTCCCAGGCGGGCCCTCAAAAGCCTACGTACCCCATAATTAAAAGATCGCAAGGAGAGGAACAAATTTAATCTCCCTTTGAAATTTGTGTTTTTCCTGTAGGCAAATGGCCCCACCCCTAATCCACCTGGGAATCCTTGATACCCCACGGACAAGAGCCCCAGGGAAGCAGCGGGCCTGCCCAGCCCACTCTGAAGAATCCACAGTATATAATTAGCTGGGTGCTAATTAAATAGAAGCAGTGTGGGGGTGTCACAGGCCTCTGGGGTTGGAATCTGGGAAACACGGGGAGTAAGAGCTTCCTGTCCAGTCAGAGAGCAGGTGATGGCAGGAGGCGCCTGCCTGGATGCAGGCATCTGAATCACGGGAAGGTTTTGAAAGGAGTCAAACTCAAGGAGGGAGGAGGCAGGGGAGGGGGGCAGTCAGGTGCACCCTCAGCTGCCACACACTGTCACAGGAGGATGAGGTGCCCAACCAGCTGTGCTTTAGAAAGGAGTGTGAGGGACAGGTAAACCTGGCTGGGGGGAACACATGTTCAAAAGTGATGATCACAGTTTTTTAGAGCCCAATAAACAACTCTGATGCCCAGGGCTGATTCAGGGGCAGCCAAACTTGGCCCGATGGCCAAACCCCATGGGAAGAAATTCAGCTTTCACCCGCTGGGGCGGCAGGGATCCCTGAGCGGTGGCAGAAACAATTCAGTACTCTTCCAGAGGCTACTGGAATATTCTTTTCTCATTCCACCAACAGAAGTGGACAGAATACTACTATGGGTTAGCCCATCACACAGCTGAGAGGGGCAGGAGCGAGCCATCAAGATGGGACCGGGCTGAGGCAGACAGCGGCAGTTAGCTCCTTCCCACTGTGACTTCTGCTGGCAAGCTGGCCTCACTGATTCTCTCCCATCTACTGAAGGCCAGAAAGTCAGTGCTGCGAAATGTGGGCCCCAGACAGCTGCTGCCGGACCCTGCAGATCTCAGGAGCGGCTGGAGTAAGGACCTGGGGGCCACCGGGAGCTCGGGATGACACAGTTTATGAAGAATCTCCCGTTCCTTGGGGTAGCCAGAAGGAAGGTGACCGAGATGCCGGAGTTCACATTCAGGATTTCCCTTTTGCTGAAGTGAGCTCGAGTGGGAGTCCACTGCTTGCAGCCAGAAAAGCATCTACCTGGGGACAGGAACCGTGCTACGTGCTGGCAACACAATCTGGCAAGACAGACGGGTCCCACAGGGTATTCACAGCATGGCATTCTTAAAGAGCAAGAGAAAGTTACACGTAGTATGCTCTTATCTAGACAGTATTTTTTCAAATATAGGACAGAGATGGGGAGGACATACATCCCATATTCGGTCAGTTAACGTATCTGCTTTGTGTCCTGTACTTCTTCCCTGTGACATGAACCACAGCTGTAATTAGTACGTATTTGCCATCTCCCCCACTAGAATTTAAGCTCCATAAGGGTAAAGACGGTGAAACATATTCCTATATATTCCTATTTATTGCTGAACCCTCAGCATTAAACATGGTACCTTGCTCAGAGTAGCATTTAATAACTGCCGTGAAATGAACAGATGATAGTGTCTCTGGTGAACTTTAGAAGCTTCTTATTTTCTTCTTGGAAACAGCTATAGTCTTCAGTTGCTTTTGTGTGTGTGTGTGTGTGTGTGTGTGCACGCGAACATACATATATAGACACACACACGTGTATACATTATACATAATGAACTTTGTGACTTCTTCAAACCAAAGTAAAGTAACTCTGGGACAAATCTATGAATCACAAAGTGGACCCTAAAACCGGGGAGGAACTTGGGGAAAGCAGGGTGCAGTGACCGCGGGACAGAAAGGGGAAGGTGAAAGTCAGCTCCCGTTTCCCAGACAAGGCAGCCAACAATGAACGTGCAGTGAACCTGAGTAAACTGCCTTCTCCTCCAGCTCAAATCCTTGGCCGCAAAGCAGGAACCCGGTCTGAGAAGAGGGCAACACACGTGAAGAAGCACAAAGGCAAGAAAACGAGCAGGCAGCAGCCCGAAGGCACCGAGCATTCTGTGTGGCACAAGGCCGTGTACACAAGAGGCCGCCGCCGTCACCACCCAAGCACCGGAAAGGTCTGCGCTGCGGGGCCTGCCTCCCTGCAGGCAGCAGGCGCCCCAGCGACAAACCGTGGTTTCTCTTATGTGCTTCCCTCCTCCTGCAATCTGGATGCCTCGATTATTCCACCAGGTCCTCCCCTTTAGGAAATGCCTTCCACAGCAACGTACGAATGCGTTTATAGCTCCCTTATTCCATGCAAGTGAGCACACACCTCACAGACAAGGAGCCTGAGGCCCTGAGGGAAATATGACATCTGCCCCCAGAGGCCCTCATGGTCAACATGGAGACAAGAGAAACAGAGGTGAATACCATGAGATCAACGTCATCAGGGGCTGTCAATAATGTCATCAGAGAAAGGATTACACCCGAGGCTGGTGCAACACCAGGAGGCTTCCTGGAGGAGGCAGCTCGTGGTGGTCCCTCTCTGTTTGTTCACATACTGAGCGTGGCCAGGGGCTTGTTATACTGAGCAAGTTTGTAACTGACTCCCTCTATGCTTAACCAAATTCGACAGTATGTCTGGCCTCGTTGGCGCTGCCTGGTCCACGCCTAACAGTGAAGGATGACCCTCAGGCTTGAGGCACTTACAATGCCATGGATTTGGGCCACCTTGTTGCATAAGTCAGGACGCCACTTCTGAAGAGCCAGATAGAAAGGATTTTTCAGGAGATCTTCGTCATATAGAGCCATATGGACTTCAGATGGGGCAGAGACCGTCTCCTGGGACAAGGAAAGAAAAAGCAGTAAATGACCACTTTCAGATTTATATAACACAGAAAAGTCCTGTTCTGGCAACTTCTAAAAAGCATCTCTGACATGTATTATTCTACTCTACAGACTTAACACCCCATCAGGAAATATCAAAGATAACCCACCAATTCTAAGATGAGTTGTTTTACTGGCTAACTGTATACATTACATCCTGAAAATCTTAAGCTCCAAATCATTGAAAAAAATAAAAATGGCTATTTTTAGAACATCCTCTGTGACCAAAATTATGACATTTTAAATATATGTGTGTATTTTGAATGAAATACTTTAAGCCTACAGGAACAATGGAAACCTGCCACCCCGGGTTACCAAATTTAACACTTTGCGTATTTGCCTCAGAGTTTCTTTTAAGAAGCCTATCAGAATAGACTGGAATCCCCCTATGCCCCTCTGATCCCATTCCCTCCTCCTCTTTCAGAACCAACCACTATTCTTGTTCACGTTTCTATTCCTTTTAAAACGCGTGCATTCATAAGTAATATAAAATATTCTTTTAGGAGCTTCAGAATTTCCATACTTGGCTTCACGCTGCAAGTATCCTGGAACACGCCTCTTCCAATCAACAAGTTTTCAAATCCTAGCTATGCTGATCCATACAGATCAGACGTTCCTTCACTAACTTCTGATGTCTAGTATTCTTTTAAGGGAACGTGACACAATTTATTTATCTGATATCCTGTATATTGCATCCACATTTTCGGGATTACAAACCATGCTGGAATAACTCGCTTATGCCCTTATGTGTATAGCCTGAGCACATATGTGGGAACGTCCCTAGGAGAGGCAGTCTAGGGTACACCCACCTGCTTTCTACTTCCATGAAAAGAGCATGGGTGCACCCCTCCCTCACACCACATCCTAGCCAACCCTTTTTAGTATTATCCAATTATCTCATTTCTGCCAGTCTGGGAGTATAAAATAGTATTTTGCTGTTTTTAATTTTCATTTCTCTAATGAAATTGAACATTGGGACTCCTGAGTGGCTCAGTTGGTTGAGCGTCTGACTCTGGGTTTTCGCTCCAGTCATGACCTCGCCGTTCATGGGCTCAAGCCCCACATCGGGCTCTGCGCTGACAGTGCAGCGCCTGCTTGGGATTCTCTCTCTCCCTCTCTCTCTGCCCCTTCCCTGCCCACGCTGTCTCTCTAAATACACTTAAACAAAAAAAGAAAAAGAAAAACAAATTGAAAGTCATTTCCTTATGTTCTATAAATTGCCTTATCACGTCTTTCGCCCACTTTTTACATGGGTTGTTGGCCTTTTTCTTACCATTTATAGTTCTTTATGCATCTGGATACTAAAAGGTCTTGCAAATATCTTCTCCCGATCTGTGACCTGTCTCCTCATTTTTTCAAATGGATGTTTTCAGAAATAGAAGTGTTTGATGTTAATGTGGCTGAACCTGTCAACCCTTGCCTTAATGGTCAGTGCCTTGTGGATCTTAGGAAATCCTATCATCTGGAGTACCTTTCTGCAAAGTGACTTCATTCTCCCTTTCAGAAGGTGGAGTCTACCTCCCCACCCCTGTGAATCTGAGCCAGCCCTGTGACTGTGTTAGCCAACCAACAGACAGAAGTGATGCTCTGGGATTTTAGAGTGTCAGCCGCAAGAGACTGCAGATTCCACACCCTTTCTCTTGGCACCCTAAGACCACCACGCTATGAAGAAGCCTGTGAGGGGCGCCTGGGTGGCTCAGTCGGTTAAACATCTGACTTTGGCTAAGATCATGATCTCACGGTTTGTGGGTTCGAGCCCTGTGTCAGGGTCTGTGCAGACAGCTCGGAGCCTGGAGTCTGCTTCAGATTCTGTGTCTCCTTCTCTCTCTCTGCCCCTCTCCCATTCATGCTCTGCCTCTCTCAAAAATAAATAAAAACATTTTAAAAATTAAAAAAAGAAGAAGAAGAAGAAGCCCGTGGGATGAAGGACCATGAGGGGAAGAGAGGCCCATGTGGTCCAGTGAGTACAGCCAGCCAGCCCACCCACCAGCCATGTGAGTCCAGGCAAGACTAGCAGAAGAAGCAGCCTGCCACCCCATGAATAGTAGGAAATGATAAATCGTGGCAGTTTTAAGCCACTAAGTTTTGGGCTGGTTTACTATGCAACACAGACTACTTGAAATCATATCCTTTCAACTCCAAAACCATAAATATAATCACTATAATTCCTAAGAATCTTCGTTTTTATATATACTATAAGTTAGGCATCTAATTTAATTTCTTTCCTATATGGTAAGCTATCTTGGGCTGTTTGGGCTACTAACACAAAAAGTACAGACTGGGCGGCTTAAATTTACTTCTCATAGTTCTGGAGGCTGGAAGCCCAAGAACAAGGTCCTGGCAGATTTGGTTCTTGATGACCCACTTCCTAGTTTGTAGACTGCCACCACCTCGCTGGGTCCTCACATGGCAAGAGTTCTCCTGTCTTTTCCTCTTTTTACAAGACTGTTCACTCCATCACGAGGGCCCCATGACCTAATCTAACCCCTATGAATCTCAACGCCTGACCCCCAAATACCATCACATCAAGGATTAGGATTTCAACATATGAATGGCGGGGTGGGGGCACAAAAATTCAGTCCATAGCATAAGCCAACTGTCCCATCATGCTTTTTTGAATAGTCGATCACTTTCACACTGGCCAATAATGCTACCTTTGCTATATTCCAGCTGTGCTGACAGCTCAGAGCCTGAAGCCTGCTTCCAATTCTGTGTCTCCCTCTCTGCCCTCCCCCTCTCGCGTTCTGTCTCTCTCTCTCTCTTTCTCTCTCTCTCTCAAAAATGAATAAACGTTAAAAAAAATTTACTTTTTCAGGGCGCCTAGGTGGCTCAGTGGGTTAAGCATCTGACTTTTGTTCTTGTCATGATCTCACAGTTCATGAATTCGGGCCCCACACTGGGCTCCATGTTCACGGCTCAGAGCCTGGAGCCTGCTTTGGATTCTGTGTCTCCCTCTCTCTCTGCCCCTCCCCTGCTTGCTCTCTCTCTCTCAAAAATAAACATTAAAAAATTTTTTTTTAATTTTTTTTTTTAAAGAAACAGGTGAGGGGCACCTGGGTGGCTTAGTCAGTTAAGCATCCAACTTTGGCTCAGGTCATGATCTCGCGGTTCGTGGGTTCAAGCCCCACATCGGGCTCTGTGCTGACAGCCCAGAGCCTGTTGTCTGTTTTGGATTCTGTGTCTCTCTCTCTGCTCCTCCCCTGCTTTCACTCTCTCTCTCCCTCTCTCAAAAATAAATATTAAAAATTTTTTTAATATAAGGTGAAATTAATTTTAATAATATATTTATCCTAATATATCCAAAATATTATATTTTCAACATGTGGTCAATTTTTAAAACTATTAATGACACATTTTACATTCTTTTTTACTCTTACTAAATCTTCAAAATTTGGTGTGTACTTTACATTCACTTTTCAATTCATATTAGCCACATTCAAGTGCTCCATAGCCACATATGGCTAGTGGCTATTATACTGGACAGAGTAGGGCTACACCACATTGTTTTACATGACTATAGCTTCATAATAAGCCTTGCTGTCTCATAAAGGCCTCCCTCCTTGTTCTCCAAAATTGTCTGGTTCTTCTTAACTTTTTGCAATATCATATAAATTAAAATCAGTTCATCAATTCCATGAAAAATCCTCTTGGGATTTTTATTAGAAATGCACTAAATTTATGGACTGGAAAGTCAACATCTTTATGATAATGAATCTCATCATCCATGGACATGGTATGTCTTTCCCTGTATCTCTTCTTCTATGTCCTCCAATTAAATTTTCTCCATAAAAATCATAGATTGTATACAACGTTTATTAAACATTATTTGTATATTCTGTATAGATTTTCTCCTGTTGTGAATGGAGCTTCCATTGCCCCTGTCTACTCCATTTACCATACATCCGTGTGGTGTCCCTGAGCTATCAGAGAGGAATATGAAAAATGGGCACAGAAAAAGAATCTGAGCCTCCATCTCAGGCAGTGCAATAAATATAAACACCTGTCTTGCAGGATTCCCATTTACATGCCGCTTTCAGTATTTTTGCCATACTGCATACCAGTATACCACCACTTACTGCTGGCCCATATGGTGTGTTTGTGAGAATCAGAAAAAGGGACCCCATCCTCCCAGTGGGTACAGTCCTATGCCACGGCACATGGCTTGGTAAGTAGCTCACAGGCTATTTATCAGCCCCAGTTTGCCAATATCTCCCACCCCTAGGCAGGGCACCTGTGTAGTAAATAATCTGCATAATTATACACAATGACTCTACTGCTAATCTTTGACATATTCCTTTAAACACCTACAGTCTTTTAAATTTTATTTTATTTAGGGGCGCCTGGGTGGCTCAGTCGGTTGAGCGTCTGACTTCAGCTCAGGTCATGATCTCGTGGTTTGTGAGTTTGAGCCCCGCGTCGGGCTCTGTGCTGACAGCTCAGAGCCTGGAGCCTGCTTTGGATTCTGTGTCTCCTCCTCTCTTTGCCCCTCCAATGCTCATGTTCTGTCTCTCTCTGTCTCTTAATAATAAATAAACGTTTAAAAAATTTTTTTATTTTATTTTTATTAAGTTTATTTATTTATTTTGAGAGAGAAAGAGAAAAGCACAAGCAGGGAAGGAGCAGAGAGAGGCGAGAGAATCCAAAGCAGGCTCCTTGCTGTTGGCATAGAGCCCGATGTGGGGCTCGATCCCACTAACAGTGAGATCACGACCCGAGCAAAATCAAGACTTGGACGCTTAAATGAGCCACCTACGTGCCTCTAAAATTTATTTTAAAAAGAACCCTTATTACAACTTTAAATATAAAAACAGTATCACTCCTATAAAATATGTAATCTTAAAAATTATAAAAACAATTGACGTTAAAACCTTGCTAAATACCACTACCTGCCAAACACTCTGAACCCGAGCCTGAGACCCCTTCACTGAAAAGGGAAAATTAGCAACTATCAAAGAACATCAAGTAACTTACCCCTGATACAATAAGATGAATGAAATAGGAGTGAAAAACTGAATTACTTTCTTACTATATAACAATATTCCAAAATGCCTTCTTGGGAAAATACCAGGACAGTTGACATAAGTACATACATTATGAATTCTATCAGTTTCAGCTAATGATAAAAATAGCAACTATTTGATGGGGCACTTGCGGGGCTCTGTAGGTTGAGTGACTTTGGCTCAGGGCATGATCTCGCAGTTCATGAGTGTGAGCCCCACATCGGGCTCTCTGCTGTCAGCACAGAGCCCGCTTCAGATCCTCTGTCTCCTTCTCTCTGTCCCTCCCCTGCCTGCACGTTCTCAAAAATAAACAAACATTAAAAAACAAAAACAACTATTTGAAAGCCTCTTTCGTTCAGGCACTGTGATAACGTCTATGTACCTTCATCCCATTTTAATGTTCATAATAACTATAGGTAACTAACTATAATTAATGCTCAAAACAACTGTTGGTATCATTAGCCCCCATATGCTGCAGATGAAGAAATTGAGGCACATTTGGCCCATTCGAGGTTACACCCATGTCAGAATTTATTCTAACATGCACCCCTTCAACAACTACACTCATCGTGTAAAATAAATAAGCTGGATTAAGGGTTATTTCATGAGTCACAGATGCACAGATTCCCCCAAAGGAAAAGTCACCATGACAGACAGCCACACAGGCCCTACACTGAACTCCCCCGGTCTGGTCCAGCCAGAACAGTCTCTGCTACAGGCCCTCCTGGGGACTGCCTCAGGGGACAGCCCCACCCTGGGGACTGCCTGAGTTCCCTGCAAATCCCCTTAGGGGAAGAGCCTAGCATGAAAAAGGCTACATATAATCCCTTCCTGGACCCCAGAGACAGCTCTGCAACAATTCAGATACCTGAACAATTCAGGTATCTGAATTGTTGAATTCAATTATTACCGGAGTCCAAATAATCCTTTTACGAGTCCGGAACCACTGGATAATGTGACTTTGCTGGGACAGAGTCACAAGAAAACAAAAATTCTTCCTGGTTTCTGACACAATTGGTTCTACGCAGCAGAGTGCAAAAGTAAACACCCCTTGGACAGAAACCGCATGAGAGACAGGATGAGATACGGGCAGAATGAAGCTGGGAAGGGACACTCCTGCTTCTCAGACAAGGTGCCGGCTCAGCGTCCACACCTCGACGCCCAAGATGGAGGCGACAAGGGCAAACTCTGATGGAGGAAGTGACTACCTGGCTGGGAGGCAAGGAATGTGTATCAGCAGAGTAAAACCAACCCAGAGCAGCGCTGCGGCAGGTAAGGACCAGACAAGAGAAGGGAGAAGCAAAGAAAGGGGGTGGGGTGGGGAGCAGAGAAGGCCTCCCTGGCAAGGACCAGAGTAAGACAAGGGTTTGGGAAGCAGGAACAGAAACCCAAGAGTAAACTTCTCTTGACAGATGAGTGAGTCCAGGAAAATACAAGAATCCAAATAATGCCAGTCAGAGAGGGGCAGCAAGGTAAAGGAAGGCCCCTGAAGGCCACATCAAAACATTCCATTCAGGGGCACCTGGGTGGCTCAGTCGGTTAAGCGTCCAACTTTGATTTCGGCTTAGGTCATGATCCCAACATCGTAGGATCGAGCCCCATGTTGGGCTCTGTGCTGAGCATGGAGCCTACCTGAGATTCTCTCTCTCTCTCTCTCTCTCTCTCTCTCTCTCTCTCTCCCCTCTGCCCCTCTCCCACTTGTGTGTTCTCTCTCTCTAAAAAGAAATAAAATGAAAAAAACATTTATAAAAAGAAAAACATTCCATTCAAATGCACGAAACACACAAGACTGAACAAGCATTGCTGGTGAATGGGACAGAGCTTGCTGTGTTTCAGTCCCAAGTCATCTGTTTTCTCTTGGACATCATTCCTCCTGGTTGCCAAGGACTGAACCCTCTGTCCAGGAGTAAGGATTCCAAGAGCTCTGTCCAGAACTGTTGTCCACCTTTTCGTCCCAGTGTTAAAAACATATAATAATCTGATGCAGTCTGGTGCTTAATGCCAGAATGGAATTCTCATACAGAGGTAAATACTTAAAGTAGGTTAACATCCTGAACAAGTTTACTTGTAAGAATTAGCTTTAGATTTTAAAATAACATGCAAAGTAAATGGATTCTTCCTCATAAAACTGGAAAGAGGAGTAAATCCTCTTATAAAACTCCTTTAAGAAAAAAAAATTCTGTCCCTGACAAAGCTCAAATGATGGGATTGACAGCAATTCCAATGTGAAATTAGTCACAGATAACAAATACCCCTGAACATGAGTTATCTGAGGTGACCCTATGAACAGGAGAGCCAGGCAAGGTCTCAAACTACCACCGGACATTTCAAGACGTGGTGTGCACACTTGTGGTTTTGTGGTCTTCAACCGTCCCATCAGCCTAGATGAGGATGGGTGGTCAGGGACCATCTGATGACAGCGTGCAGCTTCGCTCAGCAGAATCCAACACGGGAATGTCTGTGCCTCCCAGAGATAAACTCCCGGCTGAAATGTCACTGCTCTGGCTGCTCCCACCCTTACAGGGCCCTCACCAAAGGTCTTGATCAGGCATATTTTCCAAATGATGAGCAACATTCTCCAACTAGTTTCATCTGTGATTCAGAAGGGAAAGGCAAAAGGGCAAAACTTTCTAATTCATCTATATTTAATAGCAAATGGAAGCAGCTGGATGGTGTAACGTATGGCATTACAGTCACTTATGTCCTTCCGGCCTGTAACATCTGTGGATCCTATCTATACTTTTCTCAAAGCTCTCCTTCAAAGCTTCCAGCCTGTTTGTGGCCAGCTGGCTCTCCGTAGGCATGCTGTATCTGTGTCGTCCACTTGAACAAAATGATAGCGGGGTGTTAGAGGAAGCTCAAGCTCCCCGGGAGGCGTCATCTCTCATAGGAGCTGAAAATCTACTGCCCATATCCAGGGGAGGGTGAGGAGCTGGCCCCAGGCAGCTATGCAGGCACTGGCAAAAAGCCACAAACAAACTGTGCTCAGAGCTGGCCATACGCAGTGACAGCTGGAATGTGGAGGGCCACACAGGGAGAGAAGGCCTCAGAGCTGGAAGAGGGGTGTGACCACTAAGCAGGAGAGTTCGGAGGAGCACAACCGCCCCTCAGAACACCACTCCATCACCCCGCTCCAGAAGTTACCGGAGGAGGCACCAGCACCCAACTCCCGCCAGAATCCTGAGCAGAAAGGCGGGAGTTCCGAGGGCCGCGTCTCGGTGTCTCGCAGACGTAGAAGGTCTGGATTTGGGTCTGAATCCTTTCGAGGTCTGGTATCTATCATCACATGGCCACATTCCTCTGCTCCTCTAGGAGAGGATTAAGTTACTGGCCACCAATCTAATTCTGACAATTCACAAATGGAGGGAGAGCCCCCACAGAAACACTAACGGTGCACAGACCCAGCGGTTGCCCTCACGAGGGCAATGCAGTCCAAGAGCCACAAGGAGACACAATCAAGAAGACCTTGACTGCAGACACTACTGCTTGCTCTCCCGGCAATGATGCCAGGCAGGAAGATTTCAGATGGCAAGCCAAAGTCAAGAGAGCTCACCCCGGTAGCTTCTCCACGTCAGAGCCCCGACTGCTTTCCTGTCGCTGGGGCTAGTCACAAGTGTCTGTCCCTGCTCCCATCCTGCACTTCTCCCTCAGGGGCTTCTGCCTCCTGACCTTACTCATACTGGTCCACATGAAAAGATAACAAAGTGGTCTTTGCAACACTGAGGTCTGTATGGTACAGTAGTCCCCCTTACCATCAGTTTCATCTTCCAGTTTTGGTTCCCCATGGTCAACTGGAGTCCGGAAACAGAAGATCCTCCTTCTGACGTACGGTCAGAAAGTCAACAGTAGCTAACACAGTATCATAATAACCCGTATCGGGTCCCCTCACTTCATTTCATCACGTGGGCATTTTATCATCTCACATCATCACAGGAAGAGTGAGTACGGTACCATAAGATATTTTGAGAGAGACCACATTTACATAACTTTTATCACAGTGCCTCATGAATAAGTGTTCTATTTTATTATTTTTGTTAATCTCTTACTGTGCCTAATTTATATATTAAACTCATCATAGGTATGTAGGTATAGGATTGGGTACTATCCAAAGTTTCTGGCATCCATTAAGGGTCTTGGAAAACATCCCCCACAGATTAAAGAGGGCTACTATATTCTTCAAGGACTTACGTACTTGAACTCCCTACTAGACGAACTCTCAATTTCTCCACCTGGCATTAAGGACCTCTCATTCTGGCCTTCCACCGATCTCAGTAGCCTCACCTCCCCCTCCACTGTCCCCAAAGCTCCCCAAAGTGATGGGTTCTCCCTCCTGTCCATTTTGTCTTGAAAACTACTCTTCCCTTGCCATGGCCCCATGTGGCCAGTGGGCGGCTAAGAGCCACACAGCAGAGAATGGCCACGGCCTGGATCATCCAAGCCCTGGCCCCAAATGGCCCCAAATCAATAGATAAAAGGACAGAGAGCTCAGGGAGAGGGAACCCTGGGGTGAAGCGCTCTGGATCCTCTGGACTGCCTCAATACCATGCTGGGGGAGGCAGACTCAAAACGCTAATATCTCACCAAGATTCCCTGCTCTTCTCTGGGGCTGGCGGGAGGCTTGCGCTAATCAAAATAGGGTACTCTCCCCCACGAAACCCATAAACTTGGAAAACGCCAGTTCGCATGCAAACATGCGATGTAGTAGTCCCTCCAGTCTCGCCAGCCCCTCCCTCCCTGTATGTCCTAAATTCTCAAGGAAGACGGGTCACTTGCTCCGTGATGGCCCAGCACAGGCTTCGGTTTCCAGTGCCCAAGTCCCCAACATCTCCAGGGGCCATGCCTGGCTCAAGAGCCCACAGTAGTCTACGTTCAACGAAAAGAACTGAACAGACCCAGAATCTGGAACATCTCTTGGTGCTTAAGTTTTCCTGGAGTAAATTTTACCCAGCAGGACGAAAGACGACTGACTGACAGGGATTCCCTCCTCCTTCCCTGCGCCTTCACCACCCCCCCCCCAACTCCCCCGGGACCACAAGGCCAGAGGCTCCGGACCCCCACCCACATCCTCCCCCTCCAGCCGCCGAGTCAGGCAGTCAGCAAACCACCGAGGCCACTCAGCGCTGGGGCGACGGCCCCGCCCACTGCCCCCAAGTCCGAGCTCACAGCCCCCGCACCCGCTGACCCGTCCCGTAGTCATGGGGATCAGAGGGCGCATTCTTCGCCATCCCCCACTCCGCACACGAAGGGCAGAGAGAGCCCGGCTGCCGATCGGACCCGGAGAGCGCGGGCGGGCGGCCCAGCTAGCGAGGGACTGGGGTCTTGGGGTGGCCGTCCAGGGGCAGCCAGCCCAGCGTGGGGCGCCGCGGGGCTCCCGCGGCGGTGAGAAAAGAGCCCCTCCCCCTTCCAGCTCTGGGGCCCCGCCCGGCCACTAGGCCCCGAGGCGCAGCCGTCGCGGAGGAAGGGAGGCGCGGAAGGAGACAAGAGGGAGGACACTTACTTAAAAGGCTACATAGTTTCACTCCCTGCCCTTCCAGGAGCGGCGGCGACACCTCCCGGGCCCTCGACTCGGACCTCGGTGCCCACCACCCCAGCGCAGCACTTCAGCTCCACCGCCCACCCCTTTACTCCGCCGTTGGGCGGAGCCACACCTGGTCAGGCCAATGAGCGACAGCCCTTACCCAGAGTGACGTGTGCACAGAGCAATCACTGAGCCCGCCCAGCCGGGGTGGGGCTCAGGCGGTGCACAGCGCTTCCTACTCAGGCGGGACCAGCCTGGAGCCGCGGACTGCGCGTGCCCGGAACGGGAGGGGGCGGGGC
The DNA here is from genome assembly GCF_018350215.1 of Panthera leo. NCBI lineage: Eukaryota > Metazoa > Chordata > Mammalia > Carnivora > Felidae > Panthera > Panthera leo. The sequence continues at coordinate 20,308,106 of NC_056693.1, read as the reverse complement.
CGAAAGCTGATCAGACACTAGAGGTGGGGTCCAAGCTTGGTCCCTAGAAAGCGGGCGGGATCTGGATAAGGAGCATCAGGGAGTCGTCCCGCCCTGTGGATCACCCTTTACTGCTAGCTTCGGAGGACGAAGTCCTCCTGTCCTACAAGGGACACCACTATGTCAATGAAGGGGTCTAGGAATTAGGGTCCCTGGGTTCTGGTTCCCCCACTTGTACGGACGTCGCGTGATTTAGGCTCCCTTTTACCTGTGCCTCGGTTTCCCCATCTTTACGATACTGGAGGGTTGGAACTCCCGAGGGCTAGTCTCCAAATCTGTAATGGGGTGCAGAGGAGGGGGAGATGGGGGACCTACACGTGACCTCCCCGCGCGGGGCCCCGCCTATCCCAGATCCAAGGGTTGCAAGCGCTCCGCGAGGTAGGGCGGGGGTGGGCGGATCCTAAGAAACCCGACCCCGCAGCCCTTGGCTGTGGCTAAGGCGCCGCGCGCGGCTCGGCGGCCGCTAGCGCTGGCGACGGCACGGGAGAAGGATGGGGACCGCAACCCGGGCTTCGCAGAGGACCATCGTGGAGGCGAGGGCGGTGCAGAGACTCGGCGTGTGACTTGGAGTGTGGAGTGCATCAGGAAATGATGGACGAGGGGATGAGAGATAGCTAACGGGGCTCTGTCTCTGCGTCCGGTCCGCGGAGGCGCACGTCGTGGGGCTGGAGAGGTTCTGTCTACAGCGGCAGCGCCGAGCTTGTCTCGGGCCATGAGAAGCGCGCGGACCGCCCGGCCCCAGGCTGCCCTCGTGGCCGGCCGCGTCCTGCCGCGCTGAGAGCTTGGGGGCGAAGAGGGGTGTGGGCGGCCGGGCTGCGCCCGAGCGCACCGCCATGGCAAGGGAGGAGTGCAAGGCGCTGCTGGACGCTCTCAACAAGACGACCGCATGCTACCACCACCTGGTGCTGACCGTCGGCGGCTCGGCAGACTCGCAGAACCTGCGTGAGGAGTTGCAGAAGACGCGCCAGAAGGCGCAGGAGCTGGCGGTGGCCATCCGCGCCCGGCTGACGGCCGCGCTACGCGACCGGGGCCTGGGCGCCGAGGAGCGCGCGGAGTTCGAGCGCCTCTGGGTGGCTTTCTCCGGCTGCCTGGACCTGCTGGAAGCCGACATGCGGCGTGCGCTGGCCCTGGGCACCGCGTTCCCGCTGCACGCGCCGCGGCGGCCGCTGGTGCGCACCGGCGTAGCGGGCGGCTCCGCGGGCGTAGCGGCGCGCGCCCTGAGCGCCCGCAGCCTGCGGCACGAGGCGGAGCGCGACTTCGACGTGAACGACCTGCGCGAGCTGGAGCGGGAGATCCTTCAGGTGAGCGAGATGGTCAACGACATGGAGATGAAGGTCAACGTGCCCCGCTGGACCGTGCAGGCCCGCCAAACGGCGGGCGCCGAGCTCCTGTCCAGCGTCGGCGCCTCTTCGGTGGGCGTCGTGTCTGTACAGGAGCGCACCGGGCCTTGCGACGTGAGCAAGGCCCTGGCCGCCACCGTTTTCAGCGCCGTGCTGCTGGCGGCCGTGGCCCTGGCCATCTGCGTGGCGAAGCTGAGCTGACCGACAGAAGACTCTACCCGCCGCCGCTCCCTGCCCGAAGACATCCTTCAGGAACGACTGCCACTGCCTGCACTCTGGATGGGAGTGGGATCTGGCATGTTTAAGGGAAGGGGTTCTAAAGCCGTGTGTGTGTGTGTGTGTGTGTGTGTGTGTGTGTGTGTGTGTGTGTGAACACATCTGCCTGGGCAGAACATGGTTGCCTGGTGCTGGCCTGTGAGGAGTTAATTTTGCGCGGGCGGCCAGGGCATTACCGCTAATGTATGCAGCAGCTTTATCCCCTATTAATAGAAAACCGTCCACAGTGACCCTAGATTCCAAGTTAATGGGTTACCGCTTGTGCAGCTGGGGCGCGTTTACAACGGAGTCTGAGTCGGATTACCCCACCTCTACCAGCGATTCCCACTGTCCGCGCGGGGGGCAGTTTGAAAGGGGGGTGAGGTGAAATGAGTGGGGGCGGGGTTGTTTTGCTCTGTGTGGGTGGTGACTTTGTTTCCTGGACAAAACTGTAAGAAGATGTAAGCAGGTTTTATTACCTTAATCCTTTGGGGCCTAAGTTTAGGAGAGTGTGCAGAGACATTCATGCAAAGTGCTATCTCTATGGTGCACGATTGAGCTTCTTGGCAGAGTTTATCCATTAGTTACCAAAAGCAGCGGGAAGAGGTTTGGGATGCTGACCTCCCCCGCAAGTTATGACCCTACTTAGGAAACCAGAGAAGGCATGTCAAGCCTGCCCTCCCATGCTTGGATCCATTGCACACACTTGCCTATTAAAAAGGGCTCTCCCCAGCCAGCCTGGAAGGGGCACGAGCTTTGGGAAGGGACACATGCTGTTTAAAGACGCACTTTCTCCTTTGCTGGGGTTTATTTTTTGTTCCAAAACTAGACCAGTGTTTGATCCTCCTTTGGGGGAGGGCTGCAGAATCCTCTTTGGAGCCCTTAATCCTATCTATCCCTTGGAATTTGCCTGCTAGCCAGTAGGAGAGCTGGCTCTGGAGGAAGCTGCACAGCTCCCTGACCCTCACACTGACCCTGAGAGGGAAAACCTCACTGTCTCATGTCAGTTTGAGCCAGTTAGCCCTGAGACTGGGTTAGAATGCAAAAGCTTCGGCTCAGAATTTCAGCAGCTTTTTAAAAACAATAACCATTTGAAAGAAAAACCATATAACATTGTTCTGTCTTATCAAAGCTGGGTTTTTTGGTAAAGGACATTTGGCCACGAATCCATACGTGCCAATGAGTCAAACATAGTGGTCTTTACTTACATGTTTAAGTTAGTAAATCTACATCTATTATTAAAATAGACCTTCTCAAAGGCAGGTTATAGCATAAACTACCAGAACGAAGCTGAGTGGCCCCTGCTTCTTTCGCTCAATAAAGAATGTGGAAAACCCTGGGACCCAGGCTGGAATTTACCTGAGCAGTGCCACCACCTCTGCCTGTGGTGCAGAGAGAACATCGTTGGGGAAATAAGGCTGAGAAAACGCACGCATTTAACTCTCCAAGGGTAATTTGGAATAAAACCCAAGGCTTTGGTTTGGCTGAAAACTGACAAGGATTTTTTTTTTTCTTTTGTACCCTAAAGGTGGGAAAGGGGACCAGAGAAGGGAATTGACAGTTTCACAAGGACAGCTTGGAGGGCCAAGGAGCAGGGGCAGATACAAGTATTGCAGCCTTGGCGGTCCTAAGGGCCAGCCTCCCAGCCCAACTTCCTCCCACCCTTCCTGAGCACACAGATTCCAGCACCTCACGGTGAAAGCATGGGATCTGTTTGCGTGCGTGTCTGTGATAATGGTTTTAAAACACCCACGAGGTCTTAAGCCGATTAAAAGTTTTATGACCTTAGCTAATAAAAGGAACACCTTCTGCCTCATCTGAATAGGGGCCAGCTCAAATTCTTTTGCATCTGAAGGTTCAGGGTACCTTCAGAGACAACCCAAAAAGTTCCCTAAGTACTCCCATACACACAGGCAACATGGAATCTCTATTACCTTCCCCAAACTCTCAGTTCTCCCAGACAAGAGGAGGCTGGGGCATTCTGTGACCCAATGTTGGAAAATATCCTTTAAAACCATGCCCTAAGTATATTCTTCTGTTTCTAATACAGTAACTCGTCTGTTCTCACCAAACTGTTTTGCTTCATGACAACAACAAAAAAAACTGTTCGGCAGAACCTATTGGAGAACAAAATCCATCAGACGTTGTGTAATCCATAGAAAGCAACTAGGACCCATTTCTTTGTTCTTGCCATGGTCTGTGGGCCTTTCACTTGGCAGATCCTTGGGTATTTAATTATATGTGCAATCAGATATGTACCTAATTCCGAGAGTCCTCTGCTCACTGAAATCAGTGATTAAATGTTGCATCTGCACACACAAAAAAGCTGAATGGACCTGTTAGCCTAAACAATTCTGAGTTTGGAAGTTTTAAGCATTAGGAATATTTGGTATTATTTGGAGTTAAAACATTGCCTACTAGAACTTTTGCTATGTGAGGCAAGCAAAATCACTTTCTGTTTGAGCTATAGGCTGCTCTCACTATAGCTCTCTGCTCTCGTTTCTATGTATATAATGCAAGGCATCGCTTTCTGATAGAAGCCTGATTCAATTTAGATGTATGATATCAAAGTCATTAATTTTCTAAAAACATTTGGTATTTCATACCATGATACAAGCGTAGGGGAAAAAAAACCCCAAATTCAAGATGTTTAATATAGGGTATGCATGATGAGGTCAGTGCTAGAAACTATGGCAAAAAACAGCTAGTTTCCCAAATTACAGGTACAAGTTAAAGGATAGATCTTTATTTCCAGAGTTAAATGTTTATGATAAATATCTGTAAGGAGAAAATATCACTGACTTCTCTTTTGGGAAAACAGTACAGTTTTATCTGACTGAGAAGAAAGACAAATGGAACGTCATGGCACTTACAGAAACTTTGAACTATTGTTAGTAGTTTAAAAAAACAGGAATGTTTGTAGGAAAGAAAAAATATGCCTGGAAAATTCTTATGTATTCTAAGAACTTAGGCTTTTCAATGCTGCAAGGGAAATATTTTTGGCAAGTAAAATTCAGAGTATAACCTGCACGATTTACAGTAGGTTTACCTACAAGGTTTACAGTAAGCTACGTAAGACATGTATGATGTCAAATGACAAGTAGTTTTGGTTAGAGAGTTTGGGTTTGCATGAGGATCCTGGTAATGCTGCATTTTCCTTTGCAACCTGCACATGGATACATTTTTAGCTGTGCCGTTAGCTTTTCAGATGCACCTGTCCTTTCTGTAATGAATGCTTGTTCAAGGTGCGAGCCTCAAAGTGTGAGCCCGTATGTCAGCCTAAGTAAAGAACTGAAGGACTGGCCTCTGTCTTCCTTTGGGGACTGCCTCGGACTGGCCTCTGTCTTCCTTTGGGGACTGCCTCCTCCCTCAAGGCCAGACCAGCTGTGATGGGCAGGGGCTCTGCCTCTCTCTCCAAGTACCTCAGATAAGTCGCTGACCTCCCTGTGCCTCAGTTCCCTCAATGGAGAAATTGGGGGAGTCCTGGCTGATTGTGGCAAAGGTCCCTCCCAGAGTTTAAAACATTTAACAGAATGAAGTTCAACAAGAAAGTGTTACTTTGTTTGGGGATTTGGGGTTGTTGTTGGTCTGGTACACATTGAAACAAAATATCACAGTGTGGTGGTTATTTTCTAAAATTAGTCTGTTGGTAAAATTCCCTAGACATTTTAAAAATCAGAATGAACTGAGCTTACTGTTGTTTTCGTACATATCAGGATTAGTGGATGGACTTAAAATAAATTCGTGTAAATGCTACTTATGTATACTATTTAAATTAGATTCGGAATTTAAATTCCGACTATAAGCCTGAGTCCAAGAAAGCCTAGTTATTTATATATTAAACACTTTGTTTTACCCAGCAGTCAGGCCACCTAACCTGATTCTGCGACGTGACAGATGTGAAACCCTGTCACTTATCAGGGAGGCTGGGAAAATCCTGTTCTGTAAGTAGTAACCTGGTGCCCTCAGCACTGTAACTGCATTGGCCACCTGATGTGAAATGTGAGCACAGCACGGGTTGCTTTGTACGAGGCATCAGATCCACGTGGAATTAAAGGCTTCATGTCAACTGTTTGAATGATGATCTAATGAAAATTGTTAATTAAGTAAAATAGGTAATGTGAAGCATTTATAACTTAGTCATTAAAGGAATCTTCAAGGGGTGCTTGGGTGGCTCAGTCAGTTAAGCGTCTGACTTCGGCTCAGGTCACGATCTCACGGTTCGTGAGTTCAAGCCCCACATCGGGCTCAGTGCTGACAGCTCAGAGCCTGGAGCCTGCTTCCGATCCTGTGTCTCCCTCTCTCTCTACCCCTGCCCTGCTCACACTGTCTCCACCTCTCAAAAGGTGAATAAACGTTAAGAAGAGTATTTAAAAAAATAGGCACCCTCAAATGATTCAGCTATCAACTTTTATGATTTTAAAAATATATATATATTCTTAATCTTTTTTATGCACATTTGAAGTGAATGCCCTGATCAACATTCTTACCCTTCACAGATTTCATTACATATAAAGAGATGTGCAGAAATACTCCAGAATTATAATTTTCCAACTGCTTCTGTACAGTTGGCACTCCACGGCACTCCTCTGAGCTCTTGGCCATCCTTGTTGGTTGGCGTTTAGGTTTATAACCTAGGCTGATGTGACAAAGGTAAAGAAGCCAAATGAAAGCCCCCATTGGTCGAAATGATTTTGAAGAGTCCATTTGCTGTTGCCAGAAAGCAAAGTGAGTGTCCCCTGTCCGTATGGACGCGTTAGGCATATGTGTGAGGCATATAGAGAAAATCTGCAAGGAAATAAAAATGAAACTATTCGTGAAGGTGTTGGGATTATGAATGGTGTTTTTTTTTCAATAATTTAATGTTATATTGTTTTTACAATAAAATTTTGAATGCTCTTATCTGCTGGAACATATTGTTGTTATTAAAATATAAATCTTAACAGTTAGGGTCTCAAACTACAGTGAGAAACAATTTCAGAAACTTCCCCCCTAAAAACAAAGCAAAACTCTTTTGGAATCCTACCCCAGGGAATCAAGTATGTTTTGAATTGCAGTGTCAAGACACTATAGCGTTGAGGTTAAGAGTACCAACAGTGGGGGGCGCCTGGGTGGCTCAGTTCGTTGAGCGTCCAACTTCGGCTCAGGTGATGATCTCACGGTTCGTGAGTTCGAGTCCCGAGTTGGGCTCTGTGCAGACAGCTCAGAGCGTGGAGCCTGCTTCCGATTCTGTGTCTCCCCCTCTCTCTGCCTCTCCCCTACTCATGCCCTGTCTCTGTCTCTCAAAAATAAATAAATGTTAAAAAAAAAAGTACCAACAATGGAAAAAAGTACACCTGAGTCCAGATCAGATCTCATTGAAGTTCTTAAATCTCTCTTACCTCAATTTACTTAATCTTTGCAATGGGAGTAATAATAAGGCATATATACTTCATAAGGATATCAAGGTAAGACTTTCTCCGGGCACAAGACTCAATAAATGTTGGCTGCCACTGCTGTTATTATTTATCAAACTACTTTAGAAGTCCTGAAATTGGATAATTGGGGGAAAGAAGCTATATGAAAACAAACTATATGAAAACATTTAACTTTCTGTAACTCAGGTGAAATCTAAAAACCCATCTGAAAGTCAAATTTAGATATACTTGTCAAAATGAGAAAAGGTATGTAACAAAAAGGTCAAGTACAGATGGTTTCTCTGGAAGTTGGAATCTATGAATTTTTAAAGCCAAACTTTTTGAGGTACAAGTTAAATATGGTCACATTCTCCCTTCTCAGATGAGTTTTGGGTTTTGACAAAGCTGTGCAATCAGGTAACCACCACCGCAAGCAGCAAGATGGCAGTCTTCATGGCCCCCCCCATGCCTTACTAGTCAGTCCTTTCCTTCAGCCCCAGGCTCTGGCAACCACTGATCTCACTTCTGTCCCTTCAGTTTTGCCTTTTCCAGAATGTCACATAAATGGAATCCATTCATTTTTTTAACGTTTGTTCATATTTTGAGAGACAGAATGTGAGTGGGGGAGGGGCAGAGAGAGAGAGAGAGAGATGGAATCCGAAGCAGGCTCCAGGCTCTGAACTGACAGCATAGAGCCCGACGCGGGGCTCAAACTCACAGACCATGAGATCATGACCTGAGATGAAGTCAGACGCGTAACCAACCGAGTCACCCAGGTGCCCCGGAATCCATTCATGTTTGAGAAAACAATGCTGTGAACCTTTTTAAAATCCTTCTCAAAAAAAAAAAAAAGTTTGAGAAATAATTTTTATCTGGCGATTCGTGGCACACAGGATGTTACTGGTCAATCACAGGTGGGTTTTGTTTAACGCTGGTGACATGCCTTGACTTCTAGGAAGGCTGAATGTGCTTTCCTGCTACCGTTGACCGTCCAAGTTGAAATTATCTCTCCGTGGCTAGCCCCAAAGTTCTCTTCCTTGCTTCCCTTTTTAACGGAAAAACCTGATAAATAGTGGATGACTCAAGTGAATTGGGGCTTGCTGAACTTGATAGTGAACTAAAAGACTACAGGGAGCTATAGGTAAGAGGCAGGACATGTTTGGAAAGTTTTTATTTATTTTCAAGGTTTCACATGTTCTAATAAATCCAATGAGGGATTTTTTCATTGTAAATAAAGCTGGGGAGGACTGGAAGAACATCAGAATGAAGAGTCAACTGTCCTGAACTGTGAAGTAAGCAACTGACTCATAAACAAAGTGACTCGCTCTCTCGTGACCAAGTGGCCCATTGTAACTGCTGGTGCTACTAGGGAATGACCGTGGGCACTTACTGTTAGGCCTGGAGCAGCTGGCATTATGCCCCTGGCAGGACAGGGCTGGGCAGGACACTCTGAGAACATGCCAATAGGTTTGGAGACAGTTTCCAACACTTGCTGGATGTGTGACCTTAAATTACTCCAAACTGTTTTTTCTTGCCCATTTTTCTATATAATTAGAGGTTTTTTCTTCTCCATTTTTTCCTAACTCTTAATCCTTTGTGACAGACATTACAGATAATTTTTCCATTTTATTATGTCTTAGACTTTATTTTTTTAATGACATTTTTAATTTTTTTAATGTTTATTTTTGAGAGAGAGAGAGAGAGAGAGAGAGAGAGAGGGAAATAGAGTGTGAGCAGGGGAGGGGCAGAGAGAGAGGGAGACACAGAATCCGAAGCAGGCACCAGGCTCTGAGCTGTCAGCACAGAGTCCGACGTGGGGCTCGAACTTACTAACTGTGAGATCATGACCTGAGCCGAACTCAGATGCTTAACCAACTGTGCTACCCAGGCACCCCATCTTAGACTTTCTTACAGTGTTTTTGGTCATAATAAAGTTTATAAATATGGAGAGAAGCATATGTCAAGTTACCAATCTTTTCCCTTACTGCTTCTAGATTTTGACCCAAAGATTATAGAGGAATTTACCTGTTTTCTTCCAATGCTTAGATGGTTTCATTTTTTGTCCACTGTTACTACAGCCTCCAGGATGACCCACAATGATCTCCAGCCTCCTGGTATTTTTGAGTAGTCCCCTCCCACATTGAATAGAGCAGACCAGTGTAAAAATAGGATACCTTGGAAATGGAGTGTGACTTCTGAGGCTAAATCATAAAAGGCATTCATGGCTTCCTCCTTCTTCTCTCTTGGGTCACTCTCTCTGGGGAAAGTTAACTGCCCAGTTTCGAAGACATTCAAGTGGCTCAATGGAGAAGCCAGTGTGGTGAGGAACTGAAGCTTCCTGCCAATAGCGATATGAGTGGGCCATTGTGGAAATGGATCGCTCAGGCCCAGTCAAGCCCCGGCTGATAGGCTGACCACAGTCTCATGGGAGATACTGAGTCAGAACCACCCAGCTAAAATGTTCTCAAACTCCTGATCCACAGAAACTGTGAGGTAATGTTTGTCATTTTAAGCCACAAAGTTTCAGAGGCGTTTGTTAATAGCAGTAGATTAATAGATCTGTAATTTTTCCTCTGAGCAGAGAACATTAGAACAGCGCAGATAATAGGTTATAGGATGTGATCTGTGGATACATACATAAACTGGTATTGCATTGTCACAGAGCCTCCTGAATAAGACCAAAATGGCAGCATGCAGTTCTGGAGCCTGTTCTGCATTGGTTAAGATCCAACCCAAGGATGCCACTTTGCTATGTACTGTAGAACTTGATCATCTCACTTAGGAGTAAGCAGCCTTTGGGAAAACAAGCTGATCTCAAAATAAACATTTTTTTAAAGTTTACTTATTTATTTTGAGAGAGAAAGAGAAAGAGCTCAAGCAAGTGTGAGCAAGCTGGGGAGGGGCAGAGAGAGAGAGAGAGAGAGAGAGAGAGAGAATCCCAAGCAGGCTCTGCACTGTCAGCGCAAAGCCTGATGTGGGGCTCGATCCCACAAAGCGTGAGACCATGACCTGAGCCAAAATCGAGAGTCAGACACTCAACCGATTGAGTCACCCAGGTGCCCCCCAAATTAACATTTTTATCTACAAAACGATGGTGTTATTTTACCGCGAAGAGAATAGCATGTCCTTTCTTAAGAGACTTAACCCCTCCGTGAATAGTTTCTCTTCTGTGAAATGGCAACGGCTATTTCCACCTTAGAAGGTTTTGTGAGGATTACGCAGCGAATACTTACAAAATTCCCAGAGCCTCACACACAGTAGGTGCTTAATAATACCACTATTAATTACTGCCTCTAGGGTTGAATAACTATTACTTCAATCTCCCAAGCTAGACCTTAACTCCTTCCTGTCCCCTGCTCTGCATTCAACCAATTACCATATTACATCAAGTCTACCCCCTCAATACTCTGTAAATCATTCCCTTCTCCCTCCTTACCCTCTCTCCACAGCCACTCTCCTAGTTTAGGCCTTCATAATTTCTTGCCTAGCATACCCCATGGGTCTCCAGTCCAGCTCCATCCAATTGAGTCACCATGCTGGTGTCACAAACTTGAAGATATGAACTTGATCATGTCACCACCTTTCAGAGCTTCCTATGGCTCACAGCACTAGAACCACCTGCAGCGTCAGGAACTGTTAAAATACAGGCTCCCGGGTACCACTCCAGATGCTACAACGGGTTCTGAAATGATTGTCCCAGTGCAGAGAGCTACATGCATTTGCGAAGCAGTTCAGGAAAGGGTTCCCCAACTGTGGATTCTGCAGACTCAAGGTAGATGAAAGTTGGTTGGCCCTCCAAGTGGGACGTGTGTCCTTCTTTGGCTTCCACCTGTACTTTTCTCCGTGTGTGGTCCCATTTTTTTGTTTGTTTGTTTCTAGGATGCAGTCAGTACACAGGGAGTCGTACCTGTAGAAAACGATGCTAAGAAAAACCATTCTAGGAGTGTCTGGCTGGCTCCATCAGTAGAGCATGCTACTCTTGATCTTAGGGTTGTGAGTTCAAGCCCCATGTTGGGCGTGGAGCATACTTCCAATAAAAAACAAAAACACAAAAAACACACAAAAAACCAAAAACCCCTATATTTTTTAATTAAAAAAAAAACCCCTAAAAACCGACAGTGCCATGTCCAGATCCTCCCCCACAAAATAACCCACATTAAAATGACAGTTCTTAAATGAGGCCCACCAAAAGAACAGTCTCTGTTTCATCCCCAAATGTAACAAATGTGTGATCAGGTGTAATAGCAATCGTGGGAGAAGCTGTTGGCACGTGACAAGGAATCGAAAAGAGAAGATTCAGATTTAAACAGGCTCTAAGAAACAGGAATGTTTCTCTTGGACATGGGAGTATTACAGCCACTAAGAAAATGAAGTGGAGAGAAATTCCTATCCCTAGGCCTGGATTAAGCATCTCTCATGAAAGTGTAAATCATCCAATGACCTAAAGGGCTTAAGGTGGTCCCAGGTGCCCTGACAATAAAAGGCTTCCAGAACACAAGACAAATTCCCCGGGGGCAAGAGTGCCTTTCACGTCCAGGACGTGCGGTGGGGAACCCATAATTTGGCATCTGGTTCATCCATCAGTTTTTCATTGGTGGAGTCATGTGAGCCTGCAAAGCTCAGAGATCTACCCTTCAGGTCTCCTTCGCTGTCAAAGACAACATGCTTCCGTGTCGACCGGTGGTTTAAGGATAAGTCCTAGTTCTCGGGGTTTGGTGGGCTAGGTGTCACCTGGCCTGGTGAAAATACTGCATCACGTTTTAACGTGGCAGGTCATGTATGCCCCTAGGCATTTCTGCTCTCGGTCCGAGTGTCCTGGGTGGGAAAGATGAGGCAGGCAGGCCCTCCTGTCAGGCGGCTGTGAACAATCCCTCGCCGGGGACAGTGACAGTCCTAGTCCTGCCAGTGACCCGGCTGGGAACTAAGGCACTCCAGGCATGTGCAAGCCCTCCCCGGCGCCACGCTCCTCCCACAGGCCGACGCGGGTGTAGGCCTAACAGCCAGAATTCACCCGGCACCCACCGCGCGCGCCCCGCCTCGAGCTCGCCATATATGACACGGGCCTGGGTCCCCAAGCCCAGAAGACCTCTGGGGGCGGTAGGAACGGCGCCCGGGAGCTCCCGCCGCGCCAGAACCCAGAGCCCGGAAGCCTCACGCCGCCGCCCGCCATGAACGGCTCCCTGCGGCCGGGCGCCAGCAGCTGGCGACGGGCAGCCACCATGGTGCTGGCCGCGGGCTGGGCGCGCCCGGGCCCCGCCGCCCCGTCGCCGCCCCCGCCGCCCGCCGAGGGCTTTCGGCTGCTGCTGCTGCAGCGCTCCGAGAGCCAAGGCTTCTTGCCCGGGGCGCACGTCTTCCCGGGGGGCGTGCTGGACAAGGCAGACCACTCGCCCGACTGGCTGCGCCTCTTCGCGCCGCACCACGGGCCGCCGCGTTTCGGCCTGGGCCCGCCACTGTCGCGGCCAGCCTCCTTCCCGGGGCTGCCCGACGCCGCCGACGAGGACGGCGCGGCGCTGCCGGATGACGTAGCCTTCCGCATCTGTGCCATCCGCGAGGCCTTCGAGGAGGCGGGCGTGCTGCTGCTGCGGCCGCGGGCCGCCCTGCCCACGGCGGCCGAGCCCGCACGCGCCCTCGCGCCGCCGCCGGGCCTGGACGCCTGGCGCGACCGCGTCCGCCGCGACCCGCGCCACTTCCTGAGCCTGTGTGCGCACCTCGACTGCACGCCCGACATCTGGGCGCTGCACGACTGGGGCGGCTGGCTCACGCCGTTCACGCGCTCGGGTGGCCGCCGCTTCAGCACCGCCTTCTTCTTGTGCTGCCTGCGGGAGCCGCCGCCCGTCTACCCGGACTTGACCGAGGTGGTGAGCTGCCAGGTAGGGCCTGCGGCGCCGGCGTAGGGACTCACAGGAACTTGAGAATCAGGGCCCTCCGCCAGCAGCCCAGGCCTATCTGGAACTTCCCTATAAGCCCAGCACGGGGGCTAATTACAGGTCTTCACCCCGCCCCCGCCCCCCCCCCCCCATCTGTGATGGGGTTACAACCCCGGGACCTAACCTACCTAACCTCTTAGCCTGACCTACCTTAAACGTGCTCAGAACACTAACATTAGCCTACAATTGGGCAGAATCAACTAACATAAAGCCTATTTTATAACAAAGTGTTGAATATCTCATGTAATTTATTGAATGCTGAAAGTGGGCAACAAAGGTGGTAATGGTACAGAATGAGCGCAAGGGTATCATCAGTTGTTTACCTTCAGGATCACACGACTCACTTGGGAGCTTGCTCATTGCTGCTGCCCGGCACTACCAGTGGTGAGTACCTAGCTGCGGGAAGACGTCAAAATTCAAAAGTAACTTTGCTGCTTGAATGTGTATGGTTTTTGCAGCATCCTAGAATTGCAAAATTGTAAGTAGAACCAAAGTCGGGACTGTCCGTAGCTTCCTCAGAGCCATACAGCCGGTAAGTGACTGAGCGAGCAAGGCAACCAGGTAGCCCCACTCTCAACCCTGCAGGCCAAAGCCAGGACCTTGGTGAAGTGCTCCTCTGCTTCTTCAAGAGGCCTTGACTCTGCTTCTCAGGTGCTTCCCTCCAAGAGAGCCCTTGGGGAGATCCCAGGAGTTGTGCAGTGCTGTTCAGGTCCCAGGCTCCTTCCTGAGCACGTTCCCTGCATTAACTCATTTCATGCCCACTCCATTTCATGCAGTATAATTATGTTCTCAGAGAACATACTTTATATGATTTCAGTCTTAAATTTATTGAGGCTTTTTCTATGGCCACAAATATGGTCTATCTTGGTGATTGTTCCTTTTGCACCTAAAAAGAATAATATGTTCTGTGCTTGCTGGAGAGTTTGGAAAAATGGCAATTAGGTTAAATTTGTTGGTAGTGTCTTTCAGCTCTTCCATAGTGTTTTCTTGTTCCATCAGATACTGACAGGAATGCTGACATTTTTTTTTTCAGATTTGTTTTCTTTTAAGTGATCTTCATACCCAACAGGGTGCTTGTACTCACAACCTTGAGACCAAGAGTCACATGCCCTACAGACTGAGCCAACCAGGTGCATCCCAGGAATGCTGACATTTTTAATGAGAAATTGTGAATTTGTCTTTTTCTCTATCAGGTTTTGCTTCAGGTATTTTGAAGCTTCCTTGTAAGGTGCTGCCGAAACATATAGGACTGTTAAAGCTTGATGGATTGACCGTTTGGTTATTATGAAATACCCTTTGGGGCATCTGGCAGTTAGGCATCTGACTTAGGCTCAGGTCTTGACCTCATGGTTCGTGAGTTCGAGCCCTGCATTGGGCTCTGTGCTGACAGCTCAGAGCCTGGAGCCTGCTTCAGATTCTGTGTGTGTGTGTGTGTGTGTGTGTGTGTGTGTGTGTGTGTGTGTGTCTGCCCCTCCCCTGCTCACACACTCTCTCTCTCTCTCTCTCAAAAATAAATAAACATTAAAAAAATTTTTTGAATAAAAATAAAGTATGTTTCTTGTAGGCAGCACATAGTCTTCCTTTTCTTATCAGTAGTATAATTTCTGCCTTTTAGCTGGAGTGTTTAGATCATTTATATTTATATATGTTTATATATTTAAATATTTATATTTAATTCAAATCTACCATCTTTTAGTTTGTTATCTGTCCTATCTATTCTTTGCGTGTTTTTCTTTTCCTGACTCCTTTTGTATTATTTGAGTATTTTAAGGACTCTATTTTACCTCCATTATTGACTTACTAATTATACTTCTTTGTGGTTACTCTAGGGTTTGCAATACATAGCTTTCATCATGTATCATGTTGGAACCTGACAACAGTATACCTACATTTCTCCCCTCATGTCCAATAGCTATTGTTGTCATACATTTGACTTTTATTATTATTATGAACTCTATAGTGCATTGATTAATTTGCCCTAAACAGTCAATCTTTGAAAGACTGCAACAATGAGTAGAAAATGTCTTTTATGTTTACCTGCATATTTACCATTATTACTGCTCTTCATACCTTTGTGCAGATTAAAATCTACACCTGGTTTCTTTTGGCCCAAAAAACATCCTCTAATATGTGTTGTATTTCAGATCTTCTGACAATGAATCTTGTAAATTTTGTTTACCTGAAAAATACTTTATTTTGCCTCCATTTGTTTGAAAGATATTTTGGCTGGGTATAGAATTCCAAGTTAACATATTTGTTTGTTTGTTTGTTTCTCTCAGTGCTTAAAGATGTTGCTTTGGTATTTTCTGGTTTGTATAATTTATGATGAGAAATCTGCTTTTAACTCTTTGGTCCTCTGTGCCTAATGTGTTTTGTTTTGTGTTTGTGGCTACTTTAAATATTTCCTCTTAGTCATTGGTGTTCATCAATTTGATTACAATGTGCATGGTTTTCTTTTTGTTATTTGTTTCTTCAGATATTTTTCACCTCCCCCTCTTTTCTGGGACTCCAATTACATTTATGTTGGACTACTTGAGAATGTAACTGGTAACTTGTTCATTTTGTTTCAAGTATTTTATCTCTGTGCTTTATCTTGAATAGATTCTACTGCTACATTTTCAAGTTCTTTTTCTCTTTTCTTATGTAGCATCTAACTTGCTGTAAATAGCATCCTGTGTGTTTTTCATTTCAGATACTTTTCATTTTTAGAAGTTCCATTTAGTTTAAAAATATTTTCTATTTCTCTTATCCTGTTCATATTTTCCTTTATGTCTTTGAGTCAATGGAACATACTTACAACAGTGGTTTTAATGCCCCTTTCTACTAATTCCATCATCTCTGTAGTGTCCATGGACCAATTTGTCTTCTAGTTAGGGGTCACATTTTCCTGCTATCCTGTCATGGGTCTTGCAATTTTTTATTGGATGTTGGATATTGTGATTTTTATGAGTACTGGATTTTGTTATGTTCCTTTAAAGATTGTTGAACTTTTCCTGGCAGGAAGTTAAGTTATTGCAAATTAACTTGATCTTCTTGAGATTTTTTTTTTTTTTTTTAAGTTTCTGTTTGGAGAGAGAGGAGGAGAGAGAGAGAATCCCAGACAGGCTCTGGGCTGTCAGTGGGCAGAGCTCGATGTGGGGCTCGAACTCATGAACCGTGAGATCATGACCTGAGCCGAAATCAAGAGTTGGACGGTTAACCAACTAAGCCACCCAAGCACCTCTTTTTTAAAAGTGGTTTTAGAGTAGTTCCATGATAGCCTATATTCTATCAGCTGCACTTCTACTGAGACCCTTCTGCTGAATGCCCCTTATATTCAACAAGTTCTCTCCACTGTGGTTGGAGGAAGGTTTTCCTGGCCCTAGGTGAGTCCTAGAAATTATTAGTCTTAAAGCCCCCAAGTAACTTTTCTTTTCTTAGAAAGCATGTTTTCCAACGTCATGTGGTTTCATCTTATGCTGGCATAGATTAGTGTTTCGCAAAGACTAAGGGCATCCTATACAGATCTTAGGAGCTCTACTCTATATAGATCCCTCCTCTCAGGTACCATGTCTTCCATATTCTAGCCTGTATGGGCCTTTCCAAACTCTGTTCTCTGTCTCCTCAGTAAGTCAGTGAGAATGGTATAGGTTAGGTTCTCTTTCCTTTTGCTGTGGTCTGACAATTACCTTTAGGCAGAGAATCTTGGCAATGGTAGAGTTCACCTCATTTGTTTTTCTTTTCTCACAAGTTAAAATTCTGCATTTTTCAATGTCTGAAAATGATCGATTCATAGATTTTGTCCACTTCTCTATTGTTTATATCATGTTGGAGAAAGGTAATTCTAGCACTCATGGCTGGAAGAGGAGATTTTTTATTTTTTTTAATTTTAGAGGGACAGAAAGAAAGAGTGAGCACATGAGTTGGGGAGAAGGGCAGAGGGAAAGAGAGAATCTTAAGCTGGCTCTATGCTCAGTGCAGAACCTGATGCAGAGCTCGATCGCCTGACCCTGCTGCGATCATGACCTGAACTAAAGTCAAGAGTCAGATGCTCAATCGACTGAACCACCCAGGCGCCCCTGGAAAGATTTCAATAAGCAGCAGTTCTTAACCTAGTCAAGGCTGGTGATTCTCAACAGGGGATGATTCACCCACCCGCCCCTAGATACATTTGGCAATGTCTGGAGATGTGTTTGATTTTCCTAATTTGGGTAGTTCTACTGGCTTCTACTGGGTAGAGCTCAAGGATGCTTCTGACCATCCTTTAGGGTACAAGACAGTCACCCACAACAAATAATTATCTGGCCTAAGGTGTCAAAGGTTTTGTGAGCAGTGCATTACAAGTAACAAGTAACCAATAAATGATAAGCTCTCTTAACCTATGGTCTGGACTAACCTGAATAGGTTGAATTAAGCGAGTTGTACCTATTGTTTAGCTCTTCATCTTGATTGTTAATCACTGAACTCATGTGGAATTGATCAAAGAGAGTTCTATGTAAATAACTTACAGAGTGGGTGGTCCTTTGAGGCCCGAGCATTGTTTTCCAAAATGCAGCCTTGGCAAGTTGAGAATAGCCCGAGGTGCTTCTTATAAATAGATTGTTTGGTCCCATAGATTAATCATAAGCATTCCTCAGGGGGAAGTTTAGGCACGTACAAGCTTTTACACCTTTGGCCTATAGTTATCCGTGGCAGAAATCGATTTCAATTTCCTAGATTAGGCATGAGAATCAGTTTCCATTAGTGTAAATGGATATTTAGTCAGTCAGTTAAAGAAAGACCCCTTTGGGGTTATTTCATATTCGCTGAATCAACTCCTTTTATCAAAATGTGTATGGAAGTAAGGCTTGGGAAGGAGGAAAGGTCACAGCAGTCAGGTCATTTAAGTTAAATGGGCAAATGCTGTCTGGTTGGTACTGTGCTGTTATTATTAGTTTTTAAGTTTATTTATTTTGAGAGGGAGAGCGAGAATCTCAAGCAGGCTCCACACTCTCAGCATAGAGCACAACATGGGGCTCAGTCCCACTGACTATGAGATCAAGACCTGAGCAGAAATCAAGAGTCAGATGCTCAACTGACTGAGCCACCCAGGCGCCCTGATACTCTGCTGTTATTACATTCCTGGAACGATAGGCTGAGTCATGCCTCCTGACCTTCCTGAAAGCTCCTTTTGCTCCTCTTTACCCCATCATAACATGTGAACTTGTCATGCTACTTTCTGATTGCTGAAGGCCCCATAGGGCCTGAGAGAGCTTTGTCTTGTTCACCACCTCCCCAGGGCCTACCCAAGGCACCCGTTTGTGGGTGGAATGAATGGGCACTGAATTCTCAATCTGCTTTCATGAATTAACACCGGACAGGCTTCTTTTTCCCCTGGGAGTGACCAGAACCAGCTTGCCTTCTTGCATCTTCTGCCTTCTCTGCTGAACACCCCCCCCCCCCCCAAGTCAATGCTTGGTGATCTATCCTAGTTGATTTATTGGTCCTTAGGATCAGCGTCCCATTAACCAACCTCTTGTGAGGGTGGAAGGTCAGCCCACATTTCATTAACCAAATCTTTTCATGTTGTCTTAGAGGATTCTAGCAAGGCACATTAATACATTAATTGTACGACGTCAGTTAGATTTGGGTACTGATCTAATGATTTCAAATCTTCCATTGCCTCTGGAATAAACCTTAAAACCCTGGCCATTGTCTTCCACAGTGGTCATCTCCATCAGAGGCAACTGAGAGTTTCATATCGAAAAAAATTTGGTTAGCACCCCCACAGTTCTACGAAATAAGAAGGCTTGGAAACTTTGCCTCTCTCTCTGACTTGCACAAATTTTGTTTGGATGGTGCATTGGAAGAGATGGAAACATGGCTGCCGATCA
Source organism: Panthera leo (assembly GCF_018350215.1). Lineage (NCBI taxonomy): Eukaryota > Metazoa > Chordata > Mammalia > Carnivora > Felidae > Panthera > Panthera leo. Next base: position 20,289,297 of record NC_056693.1, on the reverse strand, counting down.
CATTTTTAACTGCTGATGCAATGCTCCAGCTTTTACCAGGTAAGTCAGTGAAGCACAGTGTTCTTCTTCTTCTTTTTTTTTTTAAGTTTATTTATTTTTGAGAGAGAGAGAGAGAGAGAGAGAGCATACAAACTGGGGAGGAGCAGAGAGAGAGGAGACAGAATTCCAAGTAGGCTCCACACTGTCCGTGCAGAGCCCGATGCGGGGCTCAAACCCATGAACTGTGAGATCATAACCTGAGCTGAAATCAAGAGTTGGATACTTAACCAAAGCCACCCAGGTGCCCAGCACCGTAGTATTCACATTTAATGCACTGGGCTGTATGGCAGTATTGTGCAACACAGAGACATGAATTACCATCTGTTTTACACAATACAGCAGTTTATTAAGTAATGTCCAAGTCTATAAAATATCCATGGTGTTTATTATAACCAAAAGTTCTAAGTAAGTCATTTTGTATACACACATACGTTTATTTAAATATGTTTCCTAGATGTTTACAAAACTCTTTCTCATGTTATTTCACTTTTTTACACTTTAATTTTGAATTTTGAGAATGAGTTATGAAGTTGAAAACTTTTGTTTTCAAATACGCTCTGTTAAGAACTTGGATTAGGAGAAATTGTCAACTTATTTGAATTAGGGAGTTTGTTGGCAGGATTGTTGTTGGGTAAGTGCTAGGTGGGGGTTTTGTGGCAGTTTACCTTTAAAATTTTTTTTTAATGTTTATTTTTGAGAGAGAGAGAGAGAGAGAGAGAGAGAGAGGCAGAGCATGAGCAGGGGATGGTAGAGAGAAAGGGAGACACAGAATCCGAAGCAGGCTCCAGGCCCCGCGCTGTCAGCACAGAGCCCAACACAGGACTTGAACCCATGAACGGTGAGATCATGACCCGAGCCGAAGTCGGACACTTAACCGACTGAGCCACCTAGGCGCCATGGTTTTATGGATGGGGCTTTGTGACCTGCTCATGGCTGCTTGGCTCAGTTCTCACAATAGCGACAATAGTTGTTACTCATCCTACAGTCATACGGTTTAGCAGTTTTGATGTGTAAATGATAATTTGTGTAATTTAACCTTAAAATTATTAGAACAGCTCACATTGAAACCCAAAAATGTATGGATGTCAAGGCCAATATTAATACCAACTAGGATAAAGAGTCAGGTTAGCCTAAAAGTTATAATTCGTGATGAAAAATACCAAGTCATAAATACTTATGTGCCCAAAGAAACTTTTTGGCTGGGGAATGGGGAGTTGGGGGGTGTGGGTATTAAAAACACAAGAAAGACATTGAGGTAGGCTCATAAAATCGGACTTACTTAACACCTATCTCCGTTCCAAACACATGACATAGATCGATACCGATGTGCATGTCACTAATATTTTGGAATGTTTTATAAAATAACACTTTGTGGACTCAAAATGTTATTTTTCAGGAGATGAACTGTACTTAGAAGATTCAGACTTTGTAGAGAATGTTATGTCCACGGAAAAAAAGACTGGAGAAATCATGAAGGAAGGCAAGACATTTCACCGAATGGTGTTACACAGCCGCCATGTGTACAGTGTCCACGTGACCGTCCAGTCAAAGCATAAACATGTTTATCCCAAGACCTACGTAGTAAGTCAGAGCCATCTATAGAGGACTGCTCGTTTGTAAGCTGGCTTGCTTGAAGTTGTCCTGCTGAATACCGGAGGTCGACTGGACTTGCTTGGAGCATAAGGACCTTTGTACAATCTAGTACCAGTAGTCTAATCTGATATAGTATAATACACATTTCAAGCGTAATATAGTGCTCTCTTGCTTATTTCATCCTTTAAACCTCATGGTATCACACAAATGTAATTAATTATTAATAATCCTGTTCCCGGAATGAGGGGGGAAGAAAACCTCACAAGGGTTTCCACTTCTGAATTATTATTTTATTTACTTACTTTTGAGAGAGAGCCAACAGGGGAAGAGTGGAGAGAGAGAATCCCAAGCAGGCTCCGTGCTGTCATTGCAGAGCCTGACATGGGGCTTGAACTCACAAACCGAAATCAAGATACTTAACCAACTGAACCACCCAGGCACCCATCCACTTCTGTATTATTTTATTATCAAAAGTTTAAATAAGATGTTCTACTGCCGTTGTCTTTTAACTGTCCACTGCAATAGCGCTTTCCTTGACGTGCTGAGGAGGTGCAGCCATGAATTCCTTAGACTTGCCGGTGAGATTAGTTGAAGGGAGTCTGATTACATGTGAATAGCACACTGAGATGACACTCAGGTGACGTTATTTTCTTGTTATGTCTTTAGCTTGATGATTAACACACAAATCTGTTTGATACAAAAGGCATTAGTGATTAGGCCTACCAAATTGGAAACCTTTTAGTTCCCATTTTAAAGAAGGATGAAGCCATAACAAAAACCCTATTTATTTTTACTCTGGGGAGCAGTAGCTAATAAATACAGAGATTAAAGAGATGTAGAACTATTCATCATTTAATGGTGTTTTATTAATGATGCTTATTTTCAATGGTTTTTAATATGGGTCATTTTTTCACCTCCTCTTAAGAGGAATAATGTTTATTGATTAAAGATGTGAAATGGTGAAGACACTAATTCTGTTTCAGATCTTTGACTATATTATGTATCATATGATGGACTTTATTTTTCATGAAATGTCTTATTTTTCCTACCTATAAAATAGTGGTATTGATCAATAAGGTATGTGTGTATTACTTAATCTTTTTTTGTTAACATTTTATTTATTTTTGAGAGAGAGAGAAACAGAGCATGATGCCGCGGAGGGGCAGAGAGAGAGAAAGAGGGAGACACAGAATCGGAAGCAGGCTCCAGGCTCTGAGCTGTCAGCACAGAGCCCGATGCGGGGTTCAAACTCACAGACTTAGAGATCATGACCTGAGTCAAACTCAGACACTTAACCAACTGAGCCACCCAGGTGCCCCTGTATTACTTGACCTTGACTAGAGGAAACCATCTAGATAAGTGGTTCTCCATCCAGGGAGGCCACTTTTGCCCTTCAGGAGACATTTGGCCGTATCTGGAAACATTTTTGGTGGTCACAACTGAGAGTGAGATGCTACTACCGTCTAGTGGGAAGAGGCCGGGGATGCGGCTAAATATTCTACCATAAATAGGACAGCTGTCCACAGCAATCATCTGGCCAAGGTTGAGAATCTCTGATCGAAAGGAAAGTCTTCCTTCAGTGAATGTTTCCAACATGTAAACTGTGAGAACCATATACTGTTAGCATTCCCCCGGCTCCTGCACCTACAAAAGTCCTCCTTACTGACTTGGGCTTTGGGCATCATATTCTTTCACTCTCACAGGAACCAGAATGTAGCTGGAAGAGAACTCCGTGAACACCATTATTTTGCCAGTTAGAAAACTGGGGACAGATCCACACAGCTGATGAGCGCCACAGCTGAATGGCGCCTGATTCTCTGTTAAGCAAGTGACATCTATTACCTATCGCCAAAAGCAGGAGAGCTAACAGTTCTGCCCACTGCGTCTGGGGATTCCAGTCGCCGAGGAAACCACAACACAGCCAAGCATCGGATGGAATAACGCCCTACTCACAGAGAGCAGAAGCAGAGTAAAATCAGCTCCAGTACTGTGCGTCAGTCCCCCGTGGCCCACAGGTGTTCTCCCTGCAGCCAACACAGGGCAAGTGACTGCACGCACGCCTCTTGTGCTGCAGAAGGACCCCATCTCGCTGCAGTGGACACGCATAATACGGGGTTGGCCAGGTGTCATCTGATGCACACGCTTGTGCAGAGCAAAGGAGTACACGTTGAGTCTGAAACAGGGAAAGACATTCCCACACGAAGGTGATGAGGCCAGCACGGGCTGTAAGGACTCTTTCCTCAGTAGGGAAGCCTTCCAGGCTCAAGGCCCATACTTAGGCAGCGGGGGGAGGGTCAAAAGACCGCATGACACCGCCTTTCCCAACCTTTCTAGTCCTGCACCCTTTTTGCTGGAGTTACATGGTTCAGTGGGTGATTTGGGGAGATGCGACAAGTAACGTGACTTAACTTTTCCGAATAAAGATGTATTTTTGTTGTCGTTTTCATCTGAATGAAACTTTTGTCTCCTTTCCAAGGATGCCTTTTGGGAGACTGTCACATGACTTCCAGCTGTCACAATACCCTAGTGCCCCGGCACAAAATAGGGCCACCCTCCTGAACTGAAAAAGAGTGTTGTTTTGGAGCCTAGCTTGTGAGTGCTTGTGGCATTTACCATATGCTCTCTCTTACCTCCTGTATTCAAGCTATCTGGGCTTCAGATGCAGAAACAGAAAGCTGACCACTTGTCCCCACGGCTCCTCCTTCGAGTCCCCTTCCTGCCCATGCTCGTATCCCTACTGCCTGCCATCTTGTTTGGGACACAGCCAGGAAAACCCATTTTCTACGATACTATACAGTTTCTTGAAACTGAAGGGACAAACTCAGGAATTAATACTAAGTCAGTATTTATTTTCACTACCTACATCTTTTTTTTCTGATTCCTTTGAACAACTTCCATGGGAATCCCAAACTGGGCTGGCGTCAGTATTTCAGGTTAACATGGCTTGTCCTCATGGTTCTTTGTTTGTAAGAGTGCGCTGTACTGTGGGAGACACAAAGGGCTCAGATATAAGGGGGCTTCTGAGGGATAATTGTGGGGAAAGGGCCCTCATATTTGGGCACACGTAGCTATTTTATTGTTTCTTCTCAAACCCCTATTTTGTTTTTAACTTGTCTGCAACTTTGGCGTTTTCCACTTCCTCCTCGCTCTTTAGCCACTCGTCTTTTCTCTTCTTTTCTTTTTCTCTTCTTTTCTCGTCTTTTCTTCTTCTCCTCTAACTGACCTTTAGCTGTTAGAGCCTCTCAGGACTTGTTCTCAAACTCTCTACTGTCCTTGGGTGAGGTAAGCACCCAAGGTCACAACCTCCAGGTGCTGTCCTTTGAAAAGGAAATTGCTTGTCCTGTGCTTTCTCTCTTTCCTTCTCACTGGCTGGACATTGTGGCCACTGAAGCAGTTCCCTGGGACCCAGAAACAGAAGCCAGACGGTAGGGCATAACTGCCTGCCAGGCTTGGACTGCTCACCTCTTGCTTGTTACATGAAAGAAAATATAAGTCATTAATTTGGGGGTCCCTCTGTGAAAACCATTAAGCTTGTTTCCTAACCTATATAATTTTCCCTTTTTTTTTAATTAAAAAAATTCTTTAACGTTTATTTATTTTTCAGACAGAGAGAGACAGAACATGAACAGGGGAGGGTCAGAGAGAGAGGGAGACACAGAATCTGAAACAGGCTCCAGGCTCTGAGCGGTCAGCACAGAGCCCGACGCGGGGCTTGAACTCACGGACCGCGAGATCATGACCTGAGCCGAAGTCGGACGCTTAACCGACTGAGCCACCCAGGCGCCCCTATAATTTTCCCTTTTAAGGTTTCCTCAGCAGTCTTCCCTATACCAGAAACCTACCAGTTATTTAGGCCAAAAATATTAGTCGTTCTTTTCCTTTACTCTTATATCCTATATTCCTAAAAGTCCTCCTTTTCCTTTATTCCTATACCCAGGTGAGTAGCAAGTCCTGTTGATTCGATTGCCCCCAATTGTCTCGGAATTCCCATCGTCTGTGCTCTGCACTGTTATCACCTTAGTTGAGCCACGGTAGCCCTGTAACGAATGTAAGGGCCAGTCTCTCCATTTTCATTTTTTTTTTTAGAGATTTTTTGTGTTCTTTTTTAAGTTTATTTACTTTCAGAGAGAGTGTGTGCAAGCAGGGAAAGGGCAGAGAGAGAGAGGAAGAGAGAGAATCCTAAGCAGGCTCCACACTCAGCATGGAGTCTGATGCGGAGCTCGAACTTATAAACTGTGAGACCATGACCCGAGCCAAAATCGAGAGTCAGACACTTAACCGACTGAGCCACTCGGATGCCCCCCCTCCATTTTCATTCTTCACCTCATGATGCATTCTCTCCTATTGAACTGGAAAAGTGCTCTTGCATAGAAATGTAAGTCATGTCCTGTCACCGCCTTCATCAAAACCCTTCAGTGGCTTTTCTTCGCCCTTAAAACCTAAATTCACTGTGGCCTGCAAGATCCCACCTTTCTCTCTGATCTCATACACCCGTCTCCTTCTACACTCCCATCAGAAGGTCTTCTTTACTTACTCAAAGTTCTTTCCCACCTCAGGATCTTTGCACATGTTGTTGCCTTGAAGCAAACCTGGATCTCTGAACTATGTTTGTTCTTGGGTCTCTGTTACTACCACCTCAGGAAAACAGATGAAGATGGGCGCCCAACATGTGGATTACTGGCATGAATAAAAGAAAATTCCAGGACAAAGGGAAGCAAAGCCTTATTTGTTTATTTAATGTTTTTATTTATATTTGAGAGAGAGAGAGAGAGAGAGAGAGAGAGAGAGAGCATGAGCGGGGGAGGAGCAGAGAGAGAGAGAGAGACACAGGACCGAAGCAGGGTCCAGGCTCTGAGCTGTCAGCACAGAGCCCAATGCGGGGCCGGAACTCAAACCATGAGATCATGACCTGAGCCGAAGTCAGACACTCAACCGACTGAGCCACCCAGGTGCCCCTAGGAGAGCCTTACTTAGAGAAGAGAATAAAGTTTCCTCGAGCTGAAGAAAAATGTTGATCTTCAGATAAAAAGATCCTGCTGCAGCCAAAGGAAAATTAACAGAAATTGTCCAGTACCTGGATGAGTATTGAATTTCAAAGATAATGCACAGATTTTCAGGAAGAAAAACAGAAGGTTGCTCACAAAGGCAGAGAATCAGGCTTCTGAGTGTGTGTCACAGAATAACAGGATATACTGAGTGGGGGACAAGGATGTATGTACTCAATAATTCTATTGCATGAAAGCCACCGATAAATTTTCATTTACATCTGGGCTCTGAAAATTCCATCTGTTCTGAAAAAACTCACTTGATAGAAACACTATGGCTGAGTGAGAGATTAATCAAAATAAAAACTTTTAAAGTAGAAGGATGTGGTAGAAGTCTAAATGGTGAGTGTGAAAATCAATTAAATATAGGAGGTAAGTGTGAATAATATGTCTGTAAAATACTGCATTAAAAATAATTCATATTTTAACCTATTTTAGAAACAAAAAACACATCTTTTTCATAAAAATAATTTGGTTAAATAATCCCAGATTATGTTATCTGAAACAGGAAGTGGCTATGGGAGGAATGAGAAAAAACAGGAGAGGATGAAATCAACAGCCACAGCTTTGTGACAAATACCTGTGTAGGTGCTCGCTTCAGCAGCATGGGTACTCAACTTGGAACGATACAGACAAGTGGCCTCTGTGCAAGATGACACAGAAATTCATGAAGGGTTCCGTATTTTTGTGGATTAAGGAGTGCGCTTGTGATGAGCACCAGGTGATTACAATAAAAACTTACAGGGGTGGCTGGGTTGCTCTCAGTTGAGTGTCCGACTCTTGATTTTGGCTCAGGTGGTGATTCCAGTGTCGTGGGATCAAGCCCCGCGTGGGGCTCTGCCCTGAGCGTGGAGCTTGCTTGGGATTCTTTCTCTTTCTCTCTCTCTCCCTCTGCCCCCTTCCCTGCTTATGCACTCGTGCTCTCTCTCAAAAAAAAAAAAAAAAAAAAAAAAAAGTAACTGAAAAAAATACTTGCGTGTTTTTAAATGCAAAAGTAGCTAGTAGAGTTAAAAATAGAATAGTCACTTTTCAGATCAGTCAAAAACAAAGCATAACCCCTAATGCAGAAGACAGAAATCAGTGTGAGTGGCAATGAAACAAAACCCAGAGGCTTAGAGTAAAACAATTCAAATAGGAATGAAGGGCAACCATGGCAATACACAAAAATGGGTTAATTTTATTCAGAGGGAAAAACTGAGATTAAGTGTATTAAAACCTAATTAGGAAAAGAACCAACTAAGCCCAAAGTTAGCAGAACAAGGGAAATAACGAACTGGATAACATTTCTAGAAACATACACTCTACAAAAACTGAATCAGGAAGAAATACACAATCTGAACAGACCAATAAGGGATGAGTTGAATCAGTAATCAAAAACCTCCCCAAAAAGAAAAGCCCAGGACCAGATGGCCTCACTAGTGAGTTTTACAAAACATTTAAAGAATTAACACTAATTCTCAAATACTTACAAAAATTGAAGAAGGGGGGATACTCCCAAGCTCATAAGGCTAGCATTGCCCTGATATCAAAGCCATATAAGGACACCGCAAGAAAAGACTACAGGATAATATCCCTGATAGATATACAGTAGATACAAAATTTCTAAACAAAATTCTAGCAAATGGACTTCAGCAGCACATTAAAAGGATCATACACCATGATCAAGTGGGATTCATCCTTGGGAGGCAAGAATGGTTCAACATATATGCAGATCAATAAATATAATGCATCATACTAATAGAATAAAAAGTAAAAAACCACATGATTATTGCAATAGATGGAGAAAAGCATTTGACAAAATTCAATATCCATTCATGATAAAAACTCAATAAATTAGGTACAGAATGAATGTACCTCAACATAATAAAACCACAGATGACAAGCCCACAGCCAACATCATACTCAGTGGTGAAAGGCTGAAACATCTTCCTCTTAAGATCAGGACAAAACAAGGGTGCCCACTTTCACCACTTCCATTCGACATAGTACTGGAAGTCCTAACCAGAGCAATCAGGCAAGAAAAAGAAGTAAAAGGCATTAGAATTGGAAAGGACAAAGTAAAATTATCTCTATTTGCAGATGACATAATTTCATATACATAGAAAATATAGGTATATGTAAAAAATCCTAAATATTCCACTGAAAAACTTGGATATAATAAATGAATTCACTAAAGTTGTAGTATTTAAAAGTGAACATAAATCAGTAGCATTTCTGTACACTAAAATTATTTGAAAAAGAGATACAACAGTTTCATTTACAATAGCATCAAAAACAATGAAGTACTTAGGAAAAAATTTAACCACCGAGGAGAAAGATCTCTACGCTGGAAACTATAAAACATTGATGAAGAAAACTGAAGAAGATGCAAATGGAAAGAGAGCCTGTGTTCATGGATTGGAAGGATTAATATTGTTAAAATGTCCATATAACTTCAAACCATCTGTAGCTTCAATCACTCCCTATAAAAATTTCAATAACATTTTTTAGAGAAATAGAAAAAACAATCTTAAAATTCATGTGGAAATACAAAAGACCTCAAAATAGCAAAAGCAGTCCTGAGAAAGACAAAAAGGGAGGCATTACACTTCCCGACTTCAAACTATGTTGCAAAGCTATCAAAACGGTATTTTACTGGCATGTAAACAGATGTATCACACCAATGGAATAAAATCAAGAGCTCAGAAACAAACCCATGAATATATAGTCAACTAATATTTGACAAGAGAGTCAAGAATGGTCAATGGAGAAAACATAATTGCTTCAATAAATGGTGTTGGGAAAATTGGATATTCAAATGCATGAAATGCATGAAACTGGACCTCTGTCTTACATCACTCACAAAAATTAACTAAAAATGGATTAAAAACTTTAGCGTGAGACCTGAAACCATAAAATTCCTAGAAGAAAACATAAAGAAAAAGCTTACGGACGTGGGTCTTGGCAATGATTTTTTTAGGTATGACACCCAGAGCACAAGCAACAACATAAATGACAAGAGGGACTATATCAAACTAAAAATCTTCTGCACTGCAAAAGAAACAGAATGAAAAGGCAAACCACATATCTGATAATGTTAATATCCCAAATACATAAGGAACTCTTTTAACTCAGCCAATAAAAAATACAGTTGAAACACGGACAGAGGATCTGGATAGACATTTTTCCAAATAAGATACACTGTATTCAGATGGCCAACACACATATGAAAAAATGCTCAACGTCAGTAATTATTAGGAAAGCACAAATCAAAACCACAATGAGATACCACCTCACACCTGTTGAAATGGTTATTATAAAAGCAAAAACAAAAATAAAAAAACCCAAGAGATAACAAGTGTCGGTGAAGATGTGGGGAAAAGGGAATCCCTGTGCACTACTGGTGGGAATGTAAATTGGCACAGTCATTAAGGAAAACGGTATGGAGATCCCTGAAAACTTAAAAATAGAACTGTATGGTACAGAAATCCCACTTCGGGGTATATATCCAAGGGAAATGAGGGTTGCCAGGGTGGCTCAGTTGGTTAAGCGTCTGACTCTCGATGTCAGCTCAGGTCATTAAGGAACTAATTTAAAAAAAGGAAATGAAATCACTATCCCGAAGAGATATTTGTACCAGCATGTTTATTGCAGCATTACTTACAACAGCTAAGATGGAAACAACCTAAGTGTCCATAGAACAAAGAAAACGTGAAAAAAAAAAAAAAAGAACAAAGAAAACGTGGAGCACGATCATAGTCACATATATTCATATGTAAATGTCTATGTTCTAATATATATTATATATTATGTCGTGTTAAATATTTAATTACATTAAGTGTTAAATATATAGTGGAATATTATTCAGCCATAAAAAAGAAGGAAATCCTACCATTTGTGAAACATGGATGGACCGTGAGGGCATTATGCTAAATGACATAAAGCAGACAGAGAAAGACAAATACTGTATGATCTCACTTTTATGTAGAATATAAGCAACAACAACAACAACAAAACCCTCATAGAAACAGAGATCCCATTTTTGGTTGCCAAAGGTGGGTGGTGGGTGATGGAGGAATTAGTGGAGGTGGTACAAACGTCCAGTTAGAAGATAAGGAAGTTCTAGGGATGTAATATACAATGTGATGAGTACAGTGAACTATATTGTGTATTTGAAAGTTGCTAAAAGAGTAGATCTTACGAGTTCTCATCACCAGGAAAAAAAAATTGTTAACTATGTGAGATGATGTATGTTAACTAAACTTACTGTGGTGATTATTTTGTAATATATACATATGTCAAATCACTATGTTACACACTTTAGATTTATACAATATTATATGTCAACTGGATCTCAACAAAACTAAAAAAACGAAACCTGATTATGAGTTGTTTAAACCAATTCTGCAGGAGGGCTAAAGGTGAAAAGAGAAAACAAGAAAAGCTTACAGCGTATTAATCAGATGAAGTAGAATTCAACATACAAAGCTAAGTGGGACAAAGGTTAATTTAGTTTGATAGTGTACAGTTCAAAGTGAAGATATGAGAATGTTCTTGCAGTGAATAACAACACTGAGCTATTAAAAAATACATAAAAGGGGGCGCCTGGGTGGCTCAGTTGGTTAAGTGTTCGACTTCGGCTCAGCTCATGATCTCGCAGTTCATGGGTTCGAGCCCCACGTCAGGCTCTGTGCTGATGGCTCGGATCCTGGAGCCTGCTTCAGATTCTGTGTCTCCCTCTCTCTCTGCCCCTCCCCTGCTCATGCTCTGTCTCTCTCTCTCTCTCTCTGTCAAAAATAAACATTAAATTTTTTTTTAATTAAAAAAATACAAAAGAAATAAGGATAATCTTATAGATACATAATACTAGTGGGAACCACAAACAAGACATTCTCTGACCAAGTCCATGAAAGGTAACAGGCGTCTGGGGAAAATGCTGGGCAAGCATCAGGCTTCTACCTTTGGGGTGAATGCCATAATCATAATGTCCACTCTCTCTCAATTGATTCAAGATGTGTAAGAAATAAAACCAAAAAAGTACTTTTCTAAAAAAAAAAAAAATCAACTGACAAATGATTAAGGTAGCTTTTGGGCTGAACTTGTTTTTCATTGCTTTTTGTAAAAAAGATGGGAATATTTTATTTTTAGAGTTTATTTATTTATTTCGAGGGTGGAGAGGGACAGAGAGAGGGAAAGAGAGAGAATCCCAAGCAGGCTCTGCTCTGTCAGGGCAGACCCCAACGTGGGACTTGAACACACAAACCGTGAAATCATGACCAGTGCCAAGATCAAGAGTCAGATGCTTGACCGACTGAGCCACCCAGGTGCCCCAAGAATATTTTAAAACTAAGGAAGTGCAGACTTGGCAGCATTTTATTTGGGATTTCTGTATCTATGTTGATAAGTGAAATTAGTCTGTAGTTCTTTGTGTTATCTTTGTCAGGTTAAAAAAAATTTTTTTTTAATATTTATTTTTGAGAGTCAGAGAGAGAGGGTCAGAGAGAGAGGAGTCCAAAAGATCTGAAGCAGGCTCTGTGCTAACATCAGAGAGCCCAACGTGATGAGGCTTGAACTCAAACCGTGAGAACATGACCTGAGCTTAACAGATGCTTTATCGACTGAGCCACCCAGGCACCTCTCAACTTTCAAATATGAAATACAGTATTATTAACTCTAATCACCATACAGTACATTACATACCCATGACTTATTTATTTTGGAGTAATTTCTTTTTTTTTTCAAATTTTTTTTTAACGTTTTATTTATTTTTGAGACAGGGAGAGACAGAGCATGAACAGAGGAGGGTCAGAGAGAGGGAGACACAGAATCCGAAACAGGTTCCAGGCTCTGAGCTGTCAGCACAGAGCCCGATGCGGGGCTGGAACTCACGGACCTCGAGATCATGACCTGAGCTGAAGTCGGCTGCTCAACCGACTGAGCCACCCAGGTGCCCCTATTTTGGAGTAATTTCTAAAACAGTACTTCTCACTAGCTGGTGGGGATGAGGGGGAGATAGGTTACAGGTACACATACTGATTCCCTTCAGCCTCAAGGAAACCAGGTGGCTCAGCCCCAGGGCAGTGAGCTCTCATTGGCAGTGAGACCAATCTTGACTCTTGGTCCCAGTGTGATAGACAAATACTTCCATTTTCTGTAAGCTGTGTTGTGAAAAAGTTTGGGAAACACTGTATGGTAGCATGGCTTCTAGTCCAAAAAAAAAAAAAAAAACAAAAATGTTGAGTCCCCACTAAGAACTGGGAAAAAGCTGTACTCTGTATCTTTGGGGGTTGGGAACTGTCCCTTCACACCTCTTTTTGACAGAGTCTGGAGCTTTCAGGGGAACTGGTCTTGCCCGTTACCTCCACTCCGGGTGAGGCCTGGTTAGCCCAGTTCAGCAACAGCTGAACTTCATGCACTTTGCAGCTGTGTCTTTCTCCTGACTCTCCACCTCTCCTGCCTGCCACTTTCAGCAGATGAACTTGTTTGACCTTGTGAAATTTAACAAACTTTTAAAACCCGACGCTTTTGTGAGCATTCTGTTTCCCCAGAACACAGCCCCACAATTGCCACGCTCTCTCTAAACTGGTGCAATTTTTTTTGCCATCTTGTTGGTTCCCCTTACTAGCAAATGAATGCTTTTTGATACCGCTTAAAATTTGTTTCTTCACAATCAAGATATTAAAGAATTTACCTGTAAAACCACATAGGCCTGGCATTTAAAATTTTTGTTTATGTATTTTAGCTGTGGCTCCTTTGATTTTCAAGGTCTTCTTTTTGCTTCTTGTTTATTGGCTTATTCAAGTGTTAGGGATTCCTGAGATAGTAATAAAACCCAATCCTCCCTGAGTGCTTCTTGGGTGTCCCTTTATTTCACATAGTGTGACCTCATCTACTTTGGAGTCTCAATTTTCAGGTGAGAAAACCAAGGCCTCCAGGTGTTCAAAATTTACAGAACCCTTTGGTGCCTTAACAACAAATACACGTGGGGGGCGGGGAAGAGAACCCGGCCAGAGGAGGCTGCAGTTTGCAGCCTTTGGTGGTGACTAGAATGACCAGCGAGACTGTCTGGGGAAGCCCTGCCAGCTAAGGGCCAGGTGGGAGAAAAGCTGGAACCCGAAGCAGGGGGTGAAGTGGGGGAAGGGGATCTGGGGAGGGGATGTTGCCAGGAGCGCCCTCCCCCCCCCCCCATCAGTGACGGGCCGAGCCTCTTCCTCACCCTCAAGGCCTAGAGGTGGAGGCGGGTCCGGGTCACCTCCAGGTAGACAATCACGAACTGATTCGGGATGGGTGGGACGCCGGGGTGGGGAGGGGTGAACCACGTGACCAGGGGCCCGGCCCGCGGAGCGCCCCCTGCGCGACTCTTCCCTGCGGCCCAGCCCCGCCCCGCCCCGCCGCTCCCGGCGCCGTGCGCCTGGCGGCCGTCCGTTGTCCCGGCCGTTGGCGCAGCGCGGCTTTCTGGAAGCCTCGAGGCTTGCGCGGCCGGGGATCCGGGCGCGGTGTCGGAGGACGGAGCGCGCCCGTGGTGGCGTGGGCTGGGAGGGCGCGGAGCGTCTCAGGTGGTGCGCTGCGCACGGGCCTGCCGGGCCGTGTTCCCCACGGAGGGCGGAGGCTGGCCCTACCTCGGGTTTTGCCCCCAACGTGCCCTCCTTGTGAGTGGTGACGGGAAGATCCGGGAAAGGGCGCGGCCGCGACGGTGCTTGTCTCCCCAGGGCCGGTTCCCCGGCGGCCAGCGGCGCGGGGAAGATGCTCGAGGTGCTGGTGCTGAAGGTGAGCGAGCGCCCAGCCCCTGCCGGCCGGCCTTCCTTTCTCTCCACGCGGAGGGGCCGCCCGGCTGGCCGCCAGGGGCTTCGGACCCTCGGGTGGGCTTGCCGGATGGCATCCCGGACCCCTGATTGCAGATACACAGCACGGGATTTCGGTTCAAGTGTGCCCTTGCATTGTTAGGGACACAGAGCAAAAAGTTGTTTGTCCGGAATTCGGATTTTACTGGGCGTCCTGTATTTGCCAAATCTGGAACCTTAGGGGGAGGGACGGACCGTAACCCCTTCTCCCACGTGGACCCTCAGCCCGTTCCCTCCTCCTACACGGGTCCTTTCCGCCGGATCCCCACCTTGGGGCCCCCTCGTGGCAACCACCCCTCCACGCAGAAACCCGTTCCGCTCGCGCCGCGGGACTCTGGCGGCCCCCTCCCCACGCGTGCGTCCCGGGGCTCCGATCCTCAGTTCTCCGAGCGGGGGCTGAAGGGAGGTCGGGCCTGCAGACAGCTGCAATTTCCTATTTCAGGTGAGTGCTGGCTGGGGATGCAGGAGACTGAAGTCATGGCGTGTTCACAAGGTTACTTGGAGGGAGGGATTTATAATTTTTTTTTGAACGTTTATTTATTTTTGAGACAATGCGAGAGAGCGAGTGCAAGCAGCGGAGGGGCAGACAGAGGGAGACACAGAATCTGAAACGGGCTCCAGGCTCTGAGCTGTCAGCCCAGAGCCTGACATGGGCTCGAACCCATGAACCGTGAGATGATGACCTGAGCCGAAGGTGGACGCTTAACAGATTGAGCCATCTAGGTGCCCTGCCTTAATTTTTTTCCAAGCACATTTCCTGAAGGTGATCTTTTGAAGATTTTCAAATATAAAAATAAGTTACAAAAACTATGTTGAGAATAACCATATGCCCTACACCTGGACTCAATAACTAATAACATTTTATTGCATTTGTATATTTCTTTATAAATATGTATGTATAGGGGCGCCTAGGTGTTTCAGTCGGTTAAGTGTCTGGCTTTGGCTCAGGTCATGATCTCGCAGTTCGTGGGTTCAAGCCCCGAGTTGGGCTCTGTCCTGACAGTTCAGAGCCTGGAGCCTGCTTTGGATTCTGTGTCTCCTCCTCACTCTGCCCCTCTCCCACTCTCTCTCTTTCTCAAAAATAAATACTAAAAAAATAAATATGTATATATAAAACTTTTCTTTTTTGCTGAACCGTTTGAGAATTAGTTGAGAACTCTGAATACTTACATGTATGTTTTCTATGAACAAAGAGTTTCTCTTACGTAATCATGATTTTATTATTTCACTGGAGAAGTGTAATATTGATATAATACTATAAAATACAGTCAATGTTCAGATTTCTCCAGTTGTCCCAATAATGTCTTCTAGAATTTGTTTTCTCTGCTTTAGGATCCAATCAAAAATTGTTCATTGCATTTAATTGTCATGGTCTTAACGTAGCCTCATTGAGGTCAGTTCCCTGGCTTTTTCGTGTCTTTGATGACCTTGAAACTTAGGAAGAATAAGGGCAGTTTCTTTGTAAAATATCTTTCAATTTGGATTTGTCTGTTTCCTCATGATTCTGTTTGGGGATTTTTAGTAAAAATACTGTAGAGCTGATCTTACATCAGAGGACAAGAAACTTAAAATCATTACTTGTGGTGAAAAGTAGTTTAAAAGTCTAACTTTTTATTAGGGAATATTCTGGACATACAAAGAAGTATTAAAAAAAAGTCACAAACACCTGGACATCCACCACTGAGCTTTCTCAAATCTTTTAACATTTTGCCATACTTGATTCACATCTTTTTTTTTTTAACCCATAAACTATTTTAAAAAAAAATTTTTTAAACGTTTATTCATTTTTGACACAGAAACAGCATGAGCGGGGGAGGGGCAGAGAGAGAGGGAGACAGAATGGGAAGCAGGCTCCAAGCTTTGAGCTGTCAGCAAAGAGCCCCACACGAGCCCGACGCAGGGCTTGAACCCACAGACCGTGAGATCATGTCCTGAGCTGAAGTCAGACACTCAACCGACTGAGCCACCCATAAACTATTTTAAATTGAGGTATGATTTTAGATGTAGTAAAATACATTATTTTTCCTGTAGAAGCCGTGACATTTTTTTTCAAGTTTTATTTTGAAGTCTAGTTAGAATTCGGTGACATTTTGAAAAATGCAGACAGTCCTGTAATTGCTACAATAACAATGGACAGCAGTCCGCCGACCCCCCATTACCTTATGTTCCTTTGTAGTCATTTCTTTGCCGAACTCCTAATCCTTTGCAGCCACTGATCTTTTTCTTCCCTGTTTCACCTTTTCCAGAATGTTGTAAAAATGGACACGTGCACATAGAATCATGCAGTAGGATGTACCCTCTGAGTCTGGCTTCCCTGACTTAGTCTAATGCCTTTGAGCCCTGCCCTGGGTTGTTGCATGAATCATAATGTCTAATCTTTTTACTGCTGAGTAGTTGTCCATTGTATGGATATGCAACAATTTGTATCATCACCAGTTGAAGGCGCTGCTTGAGTTGTTTCCAGTTTGGGGAGATTATAAATAAAGCTGGTGTAACCTTTACATGTAACTTTTTGTGTGAACACAGGTTTCATTTCATGGGCAAATAGGCTGGGATTACTTGTCTGTTTAATTTCATGAGAAAATTTTCTACAGTAACTGGACCATCTTACATTCCCATGAGCAACGTACAAGATTTCTAGTTGCGTGGCGTCTGGCTGGCTCAGTTGGTGGATCGTGGGACTCTTGATCTTGGGTTTGTGAGTTCAAGCTCCACGTTGGATGTAGAAATTACTTAAAAATAAAATCTTGGGAAAAAAAAAAAGAGTTCTAGTTGCTCTGCATCCTCACCAGCACGTGAGATGGTCAGTTTTATTTATAAATTTCAGCCATTCTGGTAATGTTTAGTGTGTAGTGATATCTTTTTGTGGTTTTAACGTGCATTTTCTAATGACAAATGGTATGTTAATCGTCTTTTCAGGTGCTTGTTTGCCATCTTCCATCTATTGGGGTCAAGTGTCCATATCTGTCCATTTTTCTAACTGGTTGTTTTCTTATTGAGTTTTAGAGTTTATATATGGTGGATGAAGTTCTTTTTTGGATGTGATTTGCAAATATTTTCTCCCATTTTATGGCTTTTTTTTGTCTTAAACAATATCTTTCAAAGAACAGAAGTTATGGGGGCCCCTGGGGGGCTTGGTTCAGTTTCCAACTCTTGATTTTGGTTCAGGACGTGATCTCACAGTTCGTGAGACTGAGCCTTGTGTTGGGCTCTGTGGTGACAGGGAGGAGCTGGCTTGGGTCTCTGTCTGTCTGTCTGTCTGTCTCTGCCCCTTCCTTGCTTGTGTACACTCTCTTTCTCTCAAAATAAATAAATGAAAAGTTAAAAAAAGCATTAGTGGGGCGCCTGGGTGGCTTAGTCGGTTGAGTGTCCGACTTCAGCTCAGATCGTGATCTCACCGCTCATGAGTTTGAGCCTCACGTCGGGCTCTGTGCTGACAGCTCAGAGCTTGGAGCCTGCTTCAGATTCTGTGTATCTCTCTCTGCCCTTCCCTGCTCATGCTCAGTCCCTCTCGGTCTCTCAAAAAATGAATAAACGTTAAAAAAATTTTTTTTTTAAAAAGCATTAGTTTTTAATTTGGATTAAGTCCAGTTTATCAATTTTGGTTCATACAAATTATACTTTTGGTGTTATATCTAAGAAATCTTTGCCTAAGATTTTAGGCAGCCCCCATGTATTTCACAAAATTTCCCCCATGTATTCTTTTAAATAAAAAAAAAATTTTTTTAATGTTTATTTTTGGAAGAGAGAGAGGCAGAACGTGAGCCGGGGAGGAGCAGAGAGAGGGAGACACAGAATCTGAAGCAGGCTCCAGGCTCTGAGCTGTCAGCGCAGAGCCCGACGTGGGGCTCGAACGCACGGGGCCGCGAGATCATGACCTGAGCCGAAGTTGGACGCTTAACCGACTGAGCCACCCATGCACACCCCCCCCCCAAGTTTTTTTTAAGTTTATTCATTTTGAGAGAGACAGAGGGCACGGGAGGGGCAGAGAGAGAGGGAGACAGAGAATCCCAAGCAGGCTCCATATTGTCAGCGCGGAGCCCGATGCAGGGCCCAAGCCTACGAAACTCGAGATCATGACCTGAGCTGAAAACAAGAGTTGGACGCTTAACCGATTAAACCACCCAGGTGCCCCTCCCCCATGTGTTCTTTGAGAAACTTTATAGTTTTATATTTTACATGTAGATATATGATCCATCTGAGCTCATTTTTGTATCTGATATGAAGAATGGATCAAAGTTCGTTTTTGTGCATATGGATAACTAATTGTTCTAGTGTCATTTGTTAGAAAACTACCCTTTCTCCAGCAAATTGCTTTTGTTCCATTATTGAAAATTATTTGATCATATATGTGTGAGTGTATTTCTGTTCTGTTGCTGTGTCTGTGCTTTCTCCAGTGTCACACTTTTCTGATGACTGTAGCTTTATGGTAAGTCTGGAAATCAGATGTTATGAGTTTTCCAACACTGTTGGTATTTTCCAGAATTATTTGGGCCATTCTAGTTCCTTTGCCTTTCCAATAAGAATTTCATAGTAAGTTCATCAATTTCTCAATTCCTGATGGAATGGAGTTGTATTTATAGATCATCGAGGGGAAAATCGACATTTTAACAATCCATGAACACCGCATATCTGCATTAGAGGTCTTCCTTGATCTAGTTCATTAGTTTGTATACCTTTCACCACACACGTTTTGTAGTTATTTTGTTAGATTCATTTCTAAGTAATTCCTGTCTTTTGGTGCTGTTGAAAATAGCACTATTTTTCTTTAAGTTAAATTTCCAGTTTTCATTGCTGGAGTATGATGTACATACAGTTGAATTCAATATTTGACCTTGTACCCTGGAACCTTGGTATAATCACTTAACTAGTTCTGACATTATTGTTGGTAGATTCCTTAGGATTTTCTTTTTCTTTTTTTTTTTTTTTTTTTTTTTATTTATTTTTGGGACAGAGAGAGACAGAGCATGAACGGGGGAGGGTCAGAGAGAGAGGGAGACACAGAATCGGAAACAGGCTCCAGGCTCTGAGCCATCAGCCCAGAGCCTGACGCGGGGCTCGAACTCACGGACCGCGAGATCGTGACCTGGCTGAAGTCGGACGCTTAACCGACTGCACCACCCAGGCGCCCCTCCTTAGGATTTTCTATGTAGATGTTCTTGTTTGTGAATAGAGACCGTTTTCTTTCTTCATTTCCAATCTTCCTGAAAACCTTTTTCTTATCTTATTATACGATGTTGAATAATTGTTGAGACCATATACCACTAGTACTTTTTTTTTTTTTTTTTTTGTAGGTTTTACTTTTTAGTTCTGGAATTCACCTTTTCCAAAGGGTTTTTCTTTAAAGTTTCCATTTTTTTTACACGAGATTCTCCTCTTGGGAAAACAAACTCAGTATAACCGCTTATTCTTAAGTTGTTCTGCATATTTATAAACAGCTGCTTTTAAGTCCTTGCCAGTTCATGTCAACACCTGGGCAATCTTGGGTTCACTTTCTTCTTACTGTTATCTTCCTTGGCCACATAACCACCTGTTCATGTCTTTACATGTCTAGTAATTGCTACCCTGGATATTGTGGTTATGGCAAAGAGTGCTGACCTGTGCCTTAGTCACTTGCTACATCTGGCCTCTGGGAGGCTTGGTTTATGCTTTTCAAGCACCTGTTGGCCTGGGGCAAGCTGGTAGGGCACATTTCCTTTGCCCGGTAGTGTGGTCTTGTATTCTCAGGCCTGGCACCTGGGGGTTTCTGTGGAGGGCCTGCGGTGCATCCTAAGCCTCTTTAATTTGGCAGGACTGGTGCCGCAGACTGTTTTCCTGTGATGGGTGCCAGGGACAAACAAAGGCCGACAGTAGTTAAAGCCTTGGCTGCTGGCAGCGAAGGAGCTCGGAAGGGCAGAGGTGGCCGAGCATGGTAAAGGAAGGCAGAGGAAGAGGAGGGGAGGGGCTCTGGTGAAAACCAACAGGGCTGGTCAGCGTCCTGTGAGTAGGCCAGCGTGGCTGCTAGCCGAGAAAGGAGGCTTCTGTCCCTGCCTCCCGGGTGATACCATGTCGCAGGAATGGCTTTCGGGTCCTCGAGGGAGACTCCTGAGTAGTGGGAGACGCATGCACATCTCAAGGGGACAGGAAGCACTGGCACTTGAAAGCCCTCTTTAGGGAATGCTCACAGTAAGGGAGGCTGAGGGGCTCTGAGAAGCTGGCCGGAACAGACAGTGAGTTCTCCTGGCAGCCTTGAGCTTCCTTCCCCAGACGAGGCGTTGTAGAGGGGCTGGGGTCATCCTGGGGACACGGCCTCCAGGTGCAGAGGTCCGGGGCTGTCGCATGCGCATGCGAGAGTTTGCAGTTCTCATGGGCGGCAGCTAAAACTGTGTAGTGCTTCTGTCCACCCTGTAATGATTGCTTTTCTCTGGACTGCAGGGGTCTTAGCTGGGCGATGCAGGCTTGCCAAGGACTTGGCTCTGCCCAGCGTGGCTCTTTCAGAATTTCTCCCTAAACTTAACAGCTACTCCCGTAGCCGCAAAACTCCCTTCTCTGGTTCCTCAAGCCACACTGTCTTTCTGTCCATGTTGCAGCCCCTCAGCTTGGGCTGGAAAGCTGTACCCCAGACCCACCCAAGGCTCCCCGCCTTGCAAGCATCCGGTGCCTCTGTTTCTAGTCTGTTCAGGGCCTTTAAATTGTTACTTTGTGTTTTTTTTCCCAGGGCTTATCATTGTTGCTTACAGGGGGGTTAGTCCATGGAAATTAGTCTGCCATGAACGGGAGCCAGAATGGCCCGCTGTTCTTTTTCCCAACTATTTGCTATTAAAATAGTCAAACATTTAGAAAAAGAGAATACTTGAAGTGAACACTGGTACATCTGCCACCTGCTACGTAGGATCCAAAGTCTTGGGATGGCATTGCTTTTAGGCCCTTTCAGTAGGCAGGGTTAGGAAATAAGTGCATTGAAAAAGTCATGGGTTCCTATTGATACTTTCAATTCAAAGTTAACTTTTCATTTTACATTTGTGTCTTCTCTCTAACAATGAAAATCTTAGTTTTCAAGAACACTGATACATAACAAGCTGGCTTCCTGTAGGTAATAACTTGTGTTCGTTCTGGTTTATCTGTTGTCTTCCTTTTAATATGAGCAGAATATACGTGTATTCATATTTCCTTCTCTTTCTTACAAAAGACAATATTGAGAACATTATTTGGGACCTTGCTTTTGTATTTTATTACAAATACTTAAATATAGGAGTTCGAGGGCTTTGATCTCAGTTTACTTTTTGACGCACATAATTAAAAATTACATATTATTGGTTATGTGTTTTTTTATTTTTCTTTATGTGTTTTAGAATTATATCTTTGCATCTTCTACCTTTTTTTCCCCAGCTTTATTGAAATATAATTGACGTATAACATTGTGTAAGTTTGAGGTATACAGTGTGATGAGTTGATCTATATCTTTTTTGTCTTTTATCTTTTACCTTTGCTGTGACTATTTAAGACAGAGGTACTCATCAAGAATTCGGTAGATCACTTAAGTTCATAACAGTTATCATGCCTCTAAGGTTTACCATTTTATGGTTCTACTTTTAAATCATGCATTGTTTTGTTTGTCTTTTAAAATTTTTACAGATTGAAGATCCGGGATGCTTCTGGGTTATTATAAAAGGATGTAGTCCCTTTTTAGATCATGAAGTTGATTATCAAAAACTAAATAGTGCCATGAATGACTTCTATAATAGCATGTGTCAAGATATAGAAACAAAGCCGTTAATGTTGGAAGAGGGGCAGGTATGTATCTCAATTTGCTTTAAGCACTGAGTCTTGAAATACTACTTGAAATGTCTGCTGTTTTGGTGATAAAAAGCTTTTAGAGTATTTTAATTGCTTATTATCGTCACCTTGTGTTAGGTTCTTCTGGCTGCACAGGATTCAGGCTGGTCCTGGAAAGCAGACGTTGTAGAAGGTTCATGTGAGGCATCAGGAGATGAAATGTCATCGAAAATTGAGGCTTTGGGTGGTCCTCCTGGGGCGGGCAACCGGAGGGTTATTCCAGTTCCATCACAGGTGTGGGGGCCTCAGGCAAGAGGGCATGGGGTTTTCAGTCTAGGGCCTATGACTCCCTTTTGTTGCTCATGACTTTGACCAACTCACGCTTGTTTATTTTCCTTACTTGATGTCATGGCCCCTCCTTCCTTTCTTGCCACTTTGGCTCCCAGGCCCATTGTCTGATTCTCTCTACACGTCAGTCATGTTTCAGGAGAGTTTGAATTTTTCTAATAGTATGACAAGAGAAGATTATTAGAAATAATTTGAATTCTTTCCCACTTCCAAAGAAATCATCAGTAATAACATTTATTATTTTTCTCCATGCCATCGACTTGTTGGAGGAACAAAACCCAGTCAGTTGCCCTTTTAAAATATTCCACATTTTGGATTGCCCAAGTGCCTCCTTGTTTGTGGTGGTGGTGAACTTTCCCTCTATCCCCTCTGTTTTATGTGGGCTGTTAGTTAAAGATAAAGCTTTGATTGGATTTAGGGTCACTCCCTACGACCCCCCCAGAATGATTGGGGCTGAGAGCTTCATCCTGTGTTAAATTTGGAACGAATATCACTTTGGGTGAAGACCAGCGGATTTTCAGATGGTGAAGCCTGAGCCCCACCTCGGGGTGGGGGGCTGCCCTCAGCTCTTCCTGCAGTGGCAGCACCGTGCAGTGACCAGCACGGCCCGAATCCGTCCTTCCGGTTAAGCTTGCAAAAAGGTCGTTTTCACATTCCTTCTGTCTTCATAAGTCCGAATTCATCTGCAGAGAACTTTCCCTCCCCTATTAAGATGGTTTGGCTACCCGGAAATAGTACCGATCGCACTGGATAGGTAGAAAAGTTGCTTGATTCTTTCCCTTACCAGTGTTCCACCTCGTGATGTGCCCAGTTGTCTACAGCGGTGTCCGGAGGTTTATGTTGTTTTTCCCTCCTTCTTTTCATTTTTTAAGTACTGTATTGAACTCTTGGCTTTTAACGTATTCATCAGTAGTAATCCCTGTTCTTGATGCTTAAGTTACCCCACTTCGGGCTAGCGGAAGCCCTGTAAGTCACCAGTTCAAAGCCGACCGGCTGTGTGAACTGTTAAGTGTTCCCACCATTCCTACAAGTTGCTTTGAACTCAGCGTTAAACAGAAATATTCTCCGTCCTTTTGCAAGATTTCTCTGGAGTCTTTTGACTTTGGAATTCTGTGAGGCTCCCGGGAACCCAGCCCTTGCAACATGGCTGCACCTAGTGTCCAGCTTCAGGTCCCGAGGGCAGCAATCACGTCTTCCCTGTTGGGCCCTTTGTGAGCCTGTGCTCAGCATCTGGTTTGCCTGTCTGGGTTGCAGTCAAGTCTGCTCTGGCCCGGCAGTCCTGTGGGACGTTCGGGGTGCCAGGGGGCTATCACTCCTGCAGGGTGGTTTCCCTAAAAACAGGCTGCAGGCGTTTAGGTGGTTTTTGAAGACTTAACGCCTGGCAGGCACCGTTCTAGGTGCTGGAAACCTGACAGTACAGAAAACAGACGTCCGCATCGTCCTGGAGCCAACGTTCAGTTGTGACAGAGTGAACCAAAGTTGGAGAGCAGGAAAAGCCCCGGGAAGCAGGATGGGGAAGATGAGCCTGGGGCGCGGTGTCACAGGGGCGTAGCCATGTCATTGACAATTATTTGTAAGCTTTGTTTCCGATTTGAGAAGGCAAAGTGATGCACTTTCCTTTCAAAAAATTGTCCTTGGTTAAGGCGTCAAAACGTTAAGAGAAGCAAGGAAAAGGGACTCGGGTGTCCTGTGTTCTTGTTCCCCGCCCAGCAGCCGTTAGCGTGGGCAGCCCCGCCTCCGCACATGCCTTCCTCCTGTGAGGGGAGGTGTAGGTGGCGATGGTGCGGGAGTACCCTTCCGTCGCTCGAGGTCTTCACACTGCAGTGGTTACTTCGCAGGTGTGTGTGGTTTACTGCCAGGAACTGAAGTGCTGGTGCAGGGCTGTCATTAAGTCACTGGTGTCTTTGGCGGACCATCACCTGGCGGAGTGCTTCCTGGTGGACTTTGCCAAGTACATCCCAGTGAAATCTAAAAAGTACGTATGGGCCCCTGGGTGGTTCAGTCTTTAAGCATCTGGCTTCAGCTCGGGTCATGATCTCGTGGTTCGTGAGTTCGAGTCCCGCTTCTCTCTCTCTCTCCCCCTCTCTCTCTCTGCTCCTTGCTCACTTGCGCCCTCTCTCTCTCAAAAAAGTACCTACGTATTTATTTAGCCTTCCGCTTTCTAAGGAGACAACTATTAGTTTTAAAGGAGAGTGTCAATAAAGTAAGGGGATACCTGTCACAAAACTGGGATTTTTTTTTTAGCTTCACCTAGGGAAGGCTTGCCAGGTTCCAGTTCTACATGCAGTCTTTGTAAGAGCAACTGGGCAGAGTGAGGATTCATCAGGGAGCTGGGCCCTTCTTCCACCTTCCTTCCTGGCCTCCCCTCTCAGTGTGGTCAGGTGATGGGGTGGGTCCTCAGGGAGGCGGAGAGTCATCTTGTCCCCACAGAGGGGGCCTGTGGTGGTGCAGCCTCCGGTTGGGGGTTGGGGTTGCGGGGGATGAGAGCACCTGTCTGAGTATTCCTGGTCATTTTACTTAGGAGAGCGGGGGCGTGACCATCGGTCACATTAGGTGGGGAAACAGTTGAGAAGGAGCCCTCATTGACTCTAGGACCACCCACTAAGAGTTCGTTAGAAAACACTATCAACAAGCGAGGCTTTGTGGCAATTTTTTTTTATAGTTCCTGCCTCCGAGTAAGAGGATACTGGTTTGATAATTAACTTGAGGACCCTTCTTCCAAAAGACTTTAGTTGCAGTGAGAGGTTTATCTTGAGCGGAAGAGTTTCGTGGCTAAAGGACTTATCGGACATTGGGAATTGGCAGACATTTAAGAAAAAGATGCCTTTCTAGCTTGTGATTCCGCACCTTTATAAGAAATCAGAATTGTTATAAAATTAAGTGTTGTGTTGAATTCTTTGGAAAGATTTTTAGTGTTTGGAGTTTTCAGTTTTGCTTTTTTCGGCCAAGAGTGCTCTGTGATTAAACAGAGCACAGGGAGACCTGGAGGGGGAGTTAGGACGGCCACCTTTTTGTGAACGGTTGAGACAAGACGTGGTGAGGCTGCCCATACAGGGCATCGAGAACCTGCTTCTGTCGAAATGGTGATGCACGTGGCCTGTCGTTTGCCTGAAGAATGGAAATGAAACTGCTGAACAACGTGTTCATCAAATCTGAGTCCCTCTTTTGTGCAGCGTTGATGAACATTAATTATAAAAACACCTCAAAAAACCCAATGAGTTTCTGCTCATTTACAGAAATTTTAAGATAATCCTGGTTGTCTGTTGAAATTAATGTTTAAAAATCTTAAGTTGAATTGATTTCACAGGATTGTGCATTATTTCCTAGTGTTTCTCAGTCTGAGGAGCCATGTTAGACATAATTTTTCTGGTACCTCCCGCCCCCACACCATGAAGTTTTAACGACAGATACACTGAATATCCACCTACATGCTAGTCACGTATCTGTGCTTTACCCCCACCTTGAGAACCAGTTCCCTCCCCCTGACTTGAGCAGATGTCTGCCAGTCACTTCCTGCTGTTGGGGGCTCTCTTAGAAACAAAGAATTGGTTTTTGTGTATTTTAGGTATGTTAATTGCATTGGTGTACTTTAAAGAAATACTTTATGTGTAAGTTTTCTTTGTAATGGAACTGTTTCTGTTTTGCTCTTAAGCATCCGAGTTGCAGTAGAAACTTTTATGCAGCTTCCCTACCGAGCGAAAAAATTCAGACTGTACTGCACGAAACCTGTTACGTTACACATTGACTTCTGCGAAGATAGCGCTGAAATTGTGTAAGTACCGCCTGTAACAGATGCTGAATCGTGGGTAAAAGTGACGAAATCAAGTGGATGATGTTACAGTGCGTCTCTTCCCCTTGAGTAGTGCTCAGTGATTCTAGAGGCCTCTTTGTTCCTCAGGAGGCATCTTCTGAGTTGGTATGTGTGGAACCTGGCACCTGGCCGTGCGGCTGAATTCCCTGGGCAGACCCCTCTCCAGAGGCTGCAGTTGAGGGGCTTATAGGCGAGCCTGAGCTCCGTGCTCTGCGATTTTTTTTTTTTTAAGTTACAAAAAGTAGGAAATTAAGTGTGAAGAGAAACATTGCCAAGTATAGGCTCATGGAGTATTAAAAAAAAAAAAATTGCCCATTGTATTTTTCTCCAGCCCCTCTCTCCACCCAGGCCTCTGCGACCTGTCTAGGCTCTGAATTTGCAGAGCTCATTCAGGACTTCCTATGTGTTCATTTGCTCGGAGCCTTTCATGAAAATAGAACATACTGCCTTATTTGCAAATTTAACCTAAGAATGTGTGCTGAAGCTCTTTGCTAATACAATGTAGTACCTTCTGCTGTTGGCCTTTCTGTGGTGAACATAACTGGCTGTTTGCTGTACGTAACCACTCCCGTCTTGAGAGCCAGCTAGAGTGTTCCCAGAGCACTGTGCGCTGAACGTTGCTGTGAGAATGCGGATACGTGCGTATGCAACATAGGGGTATGGAGATGTGTACACGCAGGCAGTACGTGTGCACATATCACCGCCCTCCCCCCACCCCCCGCCTCTGCCTCGTTTTCCTAGTGTTGGGCCGCATTGCCGATATTTGTGCAGGATGGGTCCCTGCACTGGGCAGTACTGTGGCAGGAGTATGGCTGCGATCTCTGCTGTCTTGACCAAGTGCTACCTGAGGTCCTGAGGCAGCCCTGCCCTTCCACCTGGTACCCCCCCACCCTGGACTGTGGCATTGTGGGAAGAAAAAGTGTAAGGCCCAGCACAGTTCCGGCTTAAGTTACACGTCCTGGTGATGTTGCATCGTGTTCTCTGAACTTGGAAGCTACTCTTCTTGTGGATGCTTTCATGGGATCTGTGGGGACCCTCCATTCCCACTCCCTGCACCCCCAGCACCTACAGTTTCCTTGAGAGGGTGAGTGCATCGCCCTGTGGCTGGCCTCAGAAGCTGCACTATAGATGCTGAGCCATCTTGTCCCTGCCGATGCCCCGCCAGGCTCCCTGCGGCCAGCCCACACCGCTCTGGCCTCAGAGACTGTGGGAGAGTGGGTCCCACAGGCAGCAGCAGCCCCTGCCTCCTCCCGGTCCCACTTCCAGAGCAGCGAGCTCCTTCCCCTCCAGGGCTGCCTTTGGTGCGGGTCTGTCCACTCCCAGCTGTCCCTCAGAGGCAGACTGTATCTCGTTCTTCCCCGTCTGGTCACCACCTTCCCAGGACTGCGGTGCTCCTCAGGGAGCTTTCTCAGCCTTGGACGCACCCTCCGTGCAGGCACACGTGGTACCTTTGTGTTTACACTTCACCTAGAACTTCTGTGACAATATGTGTTTTACGGCTTCTGTAGATTTTGTCACGTGGTCCTCCAGGAGGCCTAGCAATTTATACTCGCGTCACTGGGGTATAGAGTGCTCTTTTCCTGTGCAACGTTAATTATCACCAGGCTTTTTAAATTTTTGCTTGTTTCCTGGGTGAAAATGGTATTTTGTTTTTAATTTGTATTTTTCCAACTTACAAAGTTGGGTATCTCTTCATGTGGTTATTTTTTGTGTGAGAGAAAGAGACAGACTGTATGATTGGTTTACCTGTGAAAGCCTAGATCGATTTTTCTTTTGGGCCATTTTCTTTCATTCTTAAAAACTTACTAGGTAATTTTTTTGTGTGTAGCAAGGTTTTAGAACCACTGTCTTAAATTTTTTTTTGCCTCCTTTTAGAAACCCTTTGTGATTTTCTTGAAGTAATGTGCTTAATATCTATTTTAGTAAAAACAACATCTTAGCCCAGGCATGGGGCTGGGTGCTTTGTGTATGTTACCTCGTTTGATCCTTTTTTTAAAAATTTTTTTTTTTAACGTTTTTATTTATTTTTGAGACAGAGAGAGACAGAGCATGAATGGGGTAGGGTCAGAGAGAGGGAGACACAGAATCTGAAACAGGCTCCGGGCTCTGAGCTGTCAGCACAGGGGCCCGATGCGGGGCTCGAACTCACAGACCGCGAGATCGTGACCTGAGCCGAAGTCGGTGCTCAACCGACTGAGCCACCCAGGCGCCCCTCGTTTGATCCTTAAAACAGCCCCTGGAGCGTGGTGGTGGCATCTCTGGGGAATCAAGCCAGTGGAGACAGAAAACTGGTCACTCTACCTTTACTTCCATTATTTTTGTTCCTTGCTTCCAAATACTGGTTTCTCCTTGTCTTCCACCGCCTACAGCTCTTCTTAGATTTTCTTTCCAAAGCAAGCACAGGAAAGGGCAAGGTGATAGGTAGAAAGCAGGAGACAGAGGCTGTGAGGCACCGATGGCCAGCTTTCCCCCAGCCGCTCTTACCATATTGGTCTAACCAGTCACGTGTGGAGTGCTGCACACGCAGCGTCCCTGCCCCAGGGAGCTTGCGTTCTGGCTGGGGAGACAGATATGTCCCAGGTCACTGGGGACACTGGTGTTGGGAAGGCGATGCACCGGCCACTCTGGAAGCCCCAAGATGGGCCTGTTCTCCGTGAGGTTCTGCACTGGGTGCAGGCGGCAGCGGCAAGAGGGCCCCCTGCAGGGCGTGGCTGGGATGGTCACCCCCAAAGCCAGAGCCGGGGCCGAGCTCCCCAGCATCCGTGTCATATGTTCACCACGCAGTGTCAGAAACGTCCAGCTTGTGGCTTACAAAATGATGTTGGTGTCCTAGCCTCAGGTTTGTGTTTGATAAGGTGGCATCTGTTTCCTGTTCCAGACCTGCCAAGAAGTGGGACAGTGCAGCTATTCAGTACTTTCAGAACATCCTGAAAGGTAAGGCAAGTGCATCATCACCGCAGCCTGCTTTGAACTGACACTCAGGGGGTTTATCTTTCCGTTGGTGAGGGGGTTTGAGATGTGCGTGTTCATCTGTTACCTGGAACTCTGTCCACCCTGTGTCACAGTGACTCTGCACCCCTGAAATTTTGGGAGTGGGTGTGGATGTCAGTCATGGAGAGTGAGAAAGGGGCTGTTCGGGTGAAGGACCCTTCCCCAACAATAGTCCTGCCCCTTGGTTTGCATGGAAGCTGTGCACTACAAAATAAATGTCCGTGCATTTCACTAAACCTGCAGTTGATGGAAAGCCTCTCTTTTTTCAGTGATGTGTAATGATCATTGTTGCCTATTTAAGATGCCTAGGCAGTCTCAGAGAAGCTATACAGTGTACTCTCTTTGTATTGTTGACCGTAAAGTACAGTCTCGTGTGACGTCTGTCCTGACCCCTGGCAGTCAAGAGCCAAATGCCTATGCCTGCCTCCCAGAGCTGTTCTGAGGAAGAGTGGGGGTGAAATGCCTGGGCTGCTGCCTGGTGCCTGCTGGGGTCCCGGCCCCTCCCCTGTGCCGCTTACAGGGCTGGGGAGACAGATATGGGGCGGCTGGGGAGACAGATATGTCCCCCCACTGCCGCCCCACTGTCTGGGCGCCCCACTGTCTGGGCCGCCCCACTGTCTGGGCGAAGGGAGAGCCAGGTGCTGGGGCCTGGGAGACAGGAGAGGTTGGGAAGGTCTCCGGTTGTGGAGTTTGGGCCCTTGCGAGCCCACGGGGTGGGTGGTGGGGGGACACTAGGAGATACAGGTGTGGAGGGAGCAGAGCTCCTGGGATTGCATCCTGCCCTGCAGCCTTCTCTGAGCCCGGTCTCCTCACCCGGAAATGATGGTGACAGTTGTGAAATGAAACGCGTTTGTGACGGACTTCGCGTGGGGCCTGAAGGTGCCCAAGCCTGGAACTGCAGCGTGGCTTCTTGGGTCTCAGAGAGGCGCCAGGAGCTCTGTTTGCCGGGGCGTCGGCAGTGTGGAGTGACTCGGGCGGGAGACTGAGCGGGAAGTGGATTTGGGAGGCACCGGAAGGGAAGAGGGCCAAGAGCTGCTCAGGGTGTTCGCAGGCAGGGGCAGCGTGGGTGATTCCACGAGGGGAGAGCCTTGGTCTCCGCCCACCCACCGCCCCTGGGGGGGAGGCCGGCAGCCCTGGTGGCTCTGGGTGATGCTAAGTGGTGAGTACAGATTGATGGGTGGAATACAATTGTTCCAAGTACACTTTTAATATCAGCTCTTTTACGTCTGTTCATTCGTGCTGTTTAGCGACTACCCAGGTGGAGGCCAAATTGTGCGCCGTGGAAGAAGATACTTTTGAGGTCTACCTTTACGCAACCATAAATAATGAGAAAGTAAGTGAACGAATTGCATTTGGAGAATGTTTTGTCGTTGCTTAAGTGTTTTATTTTAATAAAGAGTAAACACTAAAGGGGCGCCTGGGTGGCGCAGTCGGTTAAGCGTCCGACTTCAGCCAGGTCACGATCTCACGGTCCGTGAGTTCGAGCCCCGCGTCAGGCTCTGGGCTGATGGCTCGGAGCCTGGAGCCTGTTTCCGATTCTGTGTCTCCCTCTCTCTCTGCCCCTCCCCTGTTCATGCTCTGTCTCTCTCTGTCCCAAAAATAAATAAAAAACGTTGGAAAAAAAAAAAATAAAAAAAAAAAAAAGAGTAAACACTAAAGAAAAGGACGTCATTCACACCTAGGGGCCCCGGGGTGGTCCAGTCGGTTAAGTGTCCAACTTGATCTCGGCTCAGGTCATGATCTCAGATCACGGGATGGAGCCCCACATCAGGCACCGTGCCCCGCGTGGAGCCTGCTTGGAATTCTCTCTCTTCTTCTGCCTCTGCCCCTCCCCCCCCACGCATGCACGCTCTTGCTCTCTCTCAAAATAAATAAACTTCAAGAAAATAAAAAAGTTGGGGTGCCTGGGTGGCTCAGTCTGTTGAGCGTCTGACTTCGGCTCAGGTTATGATCACGTGGTTCATGAGCGCAAGCCCCGCATCAGGCTCCCTGCTGTCAGCACAGAGACCAGCTTGGGGCTCCATTTCACGAACCGTGAGATCTGAGCCAAAATCAAGAATTGGATGCTTAACTGACTGAGCCACCCACGTGCCCCCCAGGACGTAATTTTTATAAATACACATATTTGTATGGCTTTGAGTTCGTTGCTTTTTTTCCACCCATAATTTTCTCACTATGTGTAATATGTGCTCATTGTAGAAAATTGAGATAACCTAAGTAGAGAGGAGGTGGGCATAACGTGAACTCCCTACCCCCGTTATCAGCCATTACCATTAGGATGGCTGCCCCCCTTATGGAGGGTGGCACAGGGCAAAAAGATGGAGCAACAGGAGGCATCTTAACTGTGGATTTATTTTATTTTTGGGGCGCCTGGGTGTCTCAGTCGGTTAGGTGTCCACCTTCAGCTCAGGTCATGATCTCACAGTTGGTGAGTTCAAGCCCCGTGTCGGGCTCTGTGCTGACAGCTCAGAGGCTGGAGCCTGCTTCCGATTTTGTGTCTTCCTTTCTTTCTGCCCCTCTCCTGCTCGTGTTCGGTCTTTCTCAAAAATAAATAAACATTTAAAACATTTTTATTTTGAGACAGAGTGCAAATGCACATGCCGAGTGGGGGCGAGGGGCAGAGAGAGAGGGAGAGAGAATTGTAAGGATGCTTGGCACTAGAAGCCCAGAGCCTGACACAGGGCTTGAAACCCACGAACCGTGAGATCGTGACCTAAGCTCAAATCGAGGGTCAAATGCTTAACTGACTGGAGCCACCCAGATGCCCCTAAAATGCTGTTTCGGCAAATCCATGGACCTAGTTTGAGTTTTTCCCATTTTCCCACTAAATTGCTTTCTCTGCTCTAGGACCTGATCCAGGATCTCATGCTGTCTCCTTAGTCTCCTCCTGTCGGCGGTAGTTCTCGGTCTTTCCTCATCTTCTAAGACCTTGACACTTCTGGAGTGTTGTCCAGTTATTTTGTAGAATGTTGCTCAACTTGGGTTTGCCTGATGTGATTGGACTGAGGTGGTACATTTGGGGCAAGAATGTTACAGAAGTGACCTTCGTGCCCTTGTCTGCATCCTCGCAGGGGGTTTCTGATGTTGGCGTCGGGTTCACCTCCATCACCTGGTTAAGGTGGTGTCCGCCGGGTGTGCCCTGTGCAGTTACTGCTTTTTCCTTTTCAAATTGTGACGTATCTTACGGGGAGATATTCTGGGGCTGTGCAGATATGCCTCAGTGATTCTTGCCTGCAGGGCTTATTTCCGTGGTGCTTGCCCCTTTTGTGTCAGGCCTTCTACATTTTGAAAAAAAATTGTTTTAACATTTGTTCATTTTTGAGAGACAGAGACAGAGCACGATTGGGGCAGGGGCAGAGAGAGAGAGGGCAGCACAGAATCCGAAGCAGGCTCCAGGCTCTGAGCTTTCAGCACGGAGCCCGATGCGGGGCTCAAACTCACGGACCACAAGATCGTGGCCTGAGCTGAAGCTGGACACTTAACCGACTGAGCCACACGGGCACCCCAGGCCTTCTACGTTCTTTAATTGGAATTGTGTAAAGAAGAACTGGCTCTTCTCCCCTCACTTATTAAATTGATTCAGTAATTTATCTTAGTATGGACTCTGGGCTGTTTGTTTTACTCTAAGGGATATAATCCATTGCTGTCCTTATTTTCTTGCTCAAATTGTCACCGATTTGGCCATTAGCAGCTTCTTCAAAGTGGCCTACGTGTCCTTTCAGTGTACCCATTGTTGAAAACTTTCTACATTTTGGTACCATGAGGTGCTCTAGGCCAATTTTGTCATCTTCCAGCCCAGCTCTGGAATCAGCTGCTTCTTGCACAAGAATGGTATTCAGATAGCAAGACCAGGGCACAAGGTGTGCTCTGTGGCTCCCGGGGGCCGGTGATTGTAGGCCGTCTCTGCAGACAGTTAGGAAGTATGTGCACGTGCGCTCGCTCGTCCATGCACACACAACTCCGAATCTCTCATTCTAGTCCGGCATCGCAGGTTTCTTTCTGGCCCTCCCCATTCCTTATCGTGACACCTGTTCCCAACAGCGGGGAAACCTCTTGTTAGCTACCACATACTTGTTTGATTAATGCTAGTATTCGCATGGAGTAATTCTGGAATTGCTCACCCACATTCGTATGAAAAAGAAGTTTGTTTTTAGCCTTACAGGTGCAGCCGAATCACTGTTTCGGCTATTCCAAAGTTACTTAGGTGGGCTGTTTTCTTGCCCAGCCCTCTTCCTGGTGATGATGTTACTCATTTGCAGTAAGGTTCCCTTGTTACTCTTGGTGGTGCATTTTGGGTTTCTCCCACATCCTTGTCAATTTCACATTGCTTATTTTTACACTTCACTGCTTATTTTTCACTTTGGTAAAAGTAACAAAATGTTGGCTCTTGGGCGAGTCTTGTAAAACATCTTTGAACAAGTTCTTTACCAACTTCTTTCTTTTTGCTTTTCCAGTAGGTCTCTTTTCTTCTGTGTGGTGGTGTGCAGACGATAAGTTGTTCTTACTTCAAGGGCGGGGAGTGCAGAAGGCATGCTTACTAGCAGAGAGAACTCACAGTGGGTGCATGAGGTCGTAATTGTCAGGAAAAGAAAAACAGGACCCACCATCCCTTTTCTGGCTCTCTAAGGAAGCACAGGGTGTTTTCTTTTTTACCTGGCTTCTTTTACTCAGCAGAATGATTTTAGCATATGTCCACCTTATCCCTTTTATCGTCAAATACTCTGCCGTTGTCTGGATATATTACAGTGTGTTTATCTGTTCACTTCTTGGTGGACATTTGAATTTGGGAACCGTTGGGGACTGTTAAAAAAAACTGCTATGACTATCCACGTACAGTTCTTCCTGTGAACCCATGCATTCATTTCTCTTGGGAAAATAAATACGTGGGAGTCAAATTTCTGGGTGGTAGTGTAGGTATTAAGAGATGGCCTGTTGTTTTCCAAAGGGATCAACTATTTTACAATTCCGTGAACAACGTGTGATGCTGGTTCCTCCACTTCCTCTCCAACACTTGTCTGGCCACTTTGACAGGCGTGTGGTGGTATCTCATTGTGGTTTAACTGTGCATTTTCCCTAACGACTCATGATGTTACATATCTTTTCAAATGCTGTTGCAATCCATGTACCTTCTTTGATGAAGTATTTGGGTATTTTGCCCATGTTTGATGACTTTTTAAATGGAAATATATTTGATACATAACATTACGTCAGTTTGAGATGTACAACATAGTGATTTAATGAGCCTGTACCATGCTATGGTCACCACAAGTGTGGCTCCCATTTGTCACATGCAACACTATTACAATACCATTGACTATATTCCCTGTGAACCTTTTTTCCTTGTGACTGTTTCATTCCATAACTGGAAGCCTGTATCTCCTACTCCCCTTCACCCATGTTGTACCTTCCCCTTCCCCCATCTCCTCTGGCAACCGTCAGGTCTCTGTATTTATGGTTCTGTTTCTGCTGTTTGTTTATTGTTGCTTTTTACATTCGACACATAAGTGAAATCATACGGTGTTTGTCTTCTGGCTTATTTCACTTAGCATAATACCCTCTAGGTCCATCTGTGGTGTTGCGAATAGCAAAAATCTCATCCTTTTTTATGGCTGTGTAATATTCCATTGTGTTTTACCCATTTTTAAAATGGGTTATTTGTCATCTTTTTACTAAGTTTTGAGAGTTCTTTATATATTCTGGATACATGTCCATCCAGATAGAAAATTTTAAAAATATTTCCTTGGGGTGCCTGGGTGGCTCAGTCAGTTGAGCTTCCAATTTCGGCTCAGGTCATGATCTCACAGTTCATGAGTTCAAGCCCCACGTTGGGCTCTGGGCTGAAAGCTCAGAGCCTGGAACCTGCTTCAGACTCGGTGTCTCCCTCTCTCTGTCCCTCCCCTGCTTGTGCTCTTTTTCTCTCAATAATAAGTAAACATTAAAAAAAATTTTTTTTCTCCCTATCTGTAGATTGCTCATCTCTCTTTTTTAAAAATTTTGTTTGTTTATTTATTTTTATTTATGAGAGCACGAGTCGGGAAGGGGCAGAGAAAGAGGAAGAGAGAGAATCTCAAGCAGGCTCCAGTCTGTCAGCACAGAGCCCGATGCAGGGGGCCTGATCCCAGGAACCATGAGGTCATGACCTGAGTCGCAATTAAGAGTTGGACACTTAACCAACTGAGCCGCCCAGGCCCCCTTGCTCTTTATCTGTTAACAGTATCTTTTGAGAAGCGGAAAATTTAAATTTTGATAAAGTCTTACTTATCAGTTTCTCCTTCTTAAAGTTTATTTTAAAGTTTCTTTATTTTTAGAGGGAGAGAACGTGTGTGTGTCTGTGCGTGCAAGCAGGGGATGGGCAGAGACAGAATCCCGAGCAGGCTCCACACTGTCAACAGAGCCGGACTCCCACGGACCATGAGATCATGACTAACTGAGCCACCCAGGCGCCCCTGTCAGTTTTTCCTTTGATGATTTGATGATTTGTGCTTTGTCTTGCCAACCCCCCAGATCTCTGCTTGGCAAAGTGATGTTAGCTCTCCAGTGCTTTCAAGAAGATACTTCTTATATTTTGTGCAGATTCTTACTGTTTTCCTTATCAGGTGGGCTGGTCAGAAATACCTAGTTCATCATCACCAGGGCAAAAGTCAAGAAATTGGTTTCTATCAAATTATGTCCTATAAAATAATTTTTTCTGAAGGTTGAAATTTGGGGTCAAGTTGGGGATATTTTCTGAGCAGTCACTTACTTGACTCTATTTGTCTTATTTATGAAACGTCCAAAATTGTGCAGGTCTGTGTTAATGATGATCTGGTTGCGAAGAACTTTGCTCGTTACATATCACCCAAGGAGAATAAAAACCTTCATTCTGTAGAGAAACCACGATTGAATAGAAAGTCTGCATCCTTTTCCAGTAAACTCAATCCAGCACTTACTCTTTGGCCAATGTTTTTGCAAGGAAAAGATTCTCAGGGAATGGAAAGTGAGTGCATCCTCATCGATACAGGTTGTTGTTGTTTTTTTAATTGTCTTATTTGTATGAATCTTACTGAACTGATGTAAGCTGTGCATACTTTCCCTATACGGAGGCAGAGACTGGGACTCTGAATTTAATATTTTAACTTTAATCCTAGTGATTTTGTGGCACGTTTTGAGGTCCTATCAACAGGATGTTTGTTTTTATGAGACCAGGAAAAAACTGTTCTCCATTTCTTATTACATGGAAGTACATTTTCAGAAGTCCATAAATTCATAATTTAAAGATATTACTAAAACAAGGTCATATGCCTACCATTTTAGACACTTTTAATTTTTTTTTTTTTTTTAGGTTTATCTTAGACAAAGTGCGAGCAGGGGAGGGGCAGAGAGAGAAGGAGACACAGAATCTGAAACAGGTTCCAGGCTCTGAGCTGTCAGCACAGGGCCTGATGCAGGGCTCAAACCCACGAGCTGTGAGATCATGACCTGAGCTGAAGTCGGATGCTTAACGTACTGAGCCACCCAGGCGCCCCATTTTAGACACGTTTTAAAAGAGCTATTTATTAGCACGGAAATCTGAGAAGAGTCTGTGATGGACAGTGGAAACAATTTTAAATGTTTCTCTCTCAATTCCGTTTTCCTTAGCTCCTTCACTCTGCTTTCCTGCCCCAAGTTAGGTCCCGCCCTGACCTTCCAGCAAAAGCGAGAGCTGAAATAGTAGGCCAGTGAATTTGCATTTGTAGTTTGGGTTTATTTCATGCTTTAATCCTGAATTGTGTTCTTTCCATCAGATTCACATGGTTTAACTTTTCTGGCTCAGTCTCTTCAGCATCCATGGCCCAAGGGTGTTGTTGGTGACCTTGGGCCAACTGCTGTGATCCTGGGTAAGTTCACTTGCTTGTGGCATTTCATAGGCGGCGTAAAAGAACACTCAACTATCTAAAGAGTATTAAGGGTTGTGTAGAAGGGCTATGGTAATTTTCTCTCTTTCTCTTAATTTCATGGAACCCGTGTATGATGGAGAAGCTGGCAGAGATCATTTGCCGTGCAGTCCCTACCTAGAGGATTTTATTGTAATGTAAAGAGCATGTATAAGAGGCGTTATGCGTAAAACTGATTTTTTCAAGCCCAGCCCCACACCAGTGATTATTATTTGTTCTCTGAGTATACATATGGGTTTATGAGCAATTTTTAAGCAGCAGCTCACCTAAAAATGAGTGGCATTTGTGAGGGTGAAAACACCCGGTCTTTAATTCCCTGTCTCCAAGGTGCATAATGGGTTGGAAATGTTGGACAAGAGCGGAATCTGCCAGCTTCTTTGATTCTTGGCTCACCCCCTGTGGCAACCCTCCACCACTTACTCCCTCTTACGTCAGGCACATGTATACCTATGGGAGTGTTGTTTCATGCACATACATTGTAAACCTCAACTAAGTTAAAGCTGTGGCCAGTGAAGTGATTCCCTACATTTAGCGTTATTTTTAATGACTTCAGTAATGTTGTTTATCATAGAGAAATACAGATATGCAGAGTTTTAAAAACCTGCCATCTTTGATAGCCACTTACTAAGGAGTTTCCAGAGTCTTTCTTTCCAGAGTGTCCAGTTTTGAGATTGGGTATACCACTTTTATCTTACAGAAATGGGATTCTACTACACATAACTTCTGTGTACTGTTTTGGTTAACATATGGGTGAACTTCTTTCTAGGTCAGATGTGTCCAGGATCATGTGGGTTAAAGGTATGAGCTGTGACGTGAGAGGTTTATCAGTGTCCCTCCCTCCTATGTGTCATGGAGAGGCACGGTTCCCATCCATTACTCCCATACAGAGCGTATGTGGCCCAGCGCCTGGCCTGTGGCAGACTCGGGCACACGTGGCCCCCACCCCGTGTTGTGATGTGCTTCCTGCTGGGGTCCCAGATGAGAATTCCTGCTGAAAGGAGCCCCTTTTACTGATGGAAGAAATACAAATGGAAGTAAAAATATGTGCCCATTTCTACCAGAGTAGGAAAATACCAGGCGTTTGACGTTGCGCTTAATCACTGCACAGCTTTCCGTCATATGGATAGATCATTGTTGTTTTAAGTAGCCCCGGATTGCCGGACAAAACAGTTTCCCATTTTTTCCTTATTGTAGTCAGTGTTGTAATGGACTATGCATGTCTTTGAAAAGGAAAAGATTGATGGTAAACTAAAGAAATGCTAATGTGAGATGTCACTGGTTGTCATGTGAAAAACAAAATTATTAGATATTACTTGTCCAAGCAAAGATTTCCTTTTCCCTGTGATCATAGTGAGGTGGTATTTCAACTGTATTTTTTTTTTAAGTTTGTTTGTTTGTTTATTTGAGAGAGAGTATGAGCAGGGGAGAGGCAGAGAGAGAGGGAGACAGAATCTGAAGCAGGCTTGAGGCTCTGAGCTGTCAGCGCAGAGCATAACACAGGGCTCGAACTCATGAACCATGAGATCATGACCTGAGCCAAAGTCAGAAGTTTAACCAACTGAACCACCCAGACGTCCCTCAATTGTATTTTAATTAATTTTTGGTACTTCTCCTTGAAGTTGCCTTACATTTTTTAAATGAAAGTACAATACTTTGTTAATACTTGCTTAAACAGTCAAATAGTACAGGAGTAATGGAAAGTAATTTTCTCTTTCCAACCTCTTCTCACCCTAGGCCATTCATTAGAGGCAAGCCTTTATCTTACCCCTTAGCTATTTATTTTGGCAGTTATCTCCAAATTTTGAAACAGTTATGATTAATTTACTATTTCTAGGCTTATCAGTTCTAGACAGACTGTCTTGACTTCGGTGACAGACTAGCTTACACCCCCCTGATCCATGTGTATTTATTCATCAGATGGTCATTACCACTTAGGTGTCAGGACTATTCTAGGGACTCAGGGAAGGAAACAGGTCTCTGTTTTCATGGGGCTTACATCCATTTTCTCAGTGAGATTTTTATTTTAGGATAATCACAGACTTACGGAAAAGTTAGCTTGACAGAGAAGTCTCTTTCAAAAACACGTGAGAATTAAGTTGCTGACTAGATCGCTCCCCAGTACTTGAGCGTGTTTTTCCTAGAAACAAAGGTATTCTCAAAGATATTGACAATACAGCCAGAAAAATCAGAAAATTAACATTGACACATCGTGATCACGTAAGCCTCAGGCACCATTCAGGTTTGGCCACTCGTCCCGCCATTTCTTTATGGCAGAGGGTGTGGCTCGCCATTCCTTATTGTGCTTGGGCGATTACGTCTCCTTCTCCTTCAGCCTGGAATAGTTTCTCAAGTCTTCCCTTGACTTTCATGACCTTGATACCTTTGAAGACTATAGACCAGTCGTTTTGTAGACTGTCTCTCAATTGTAGTGGGTGTTTTTGTCATAAGATTCAGCTGATGCACCTGTGGCAGGGATACCTCAAAAGAGGATGCTGTGTTCAGCTTATCCCATCTTACCAGGTGACACAAAACTTTGATTTGTCCCATGACTGATGAATTGTATCCTTTGATTGCTTAATTAAGGTAGCATCTGCCAGGCTTCTCCACTGAAAGCTCCTCTTCACCTTGTAAATACTTTGTAGGCAGCTATCATGAAGCATAAATATATCATTCCTTTTTATTCATTAATTCATATTAGTATCGATTCCTATTCGAAACCCTGGAATCCACCATTTCTCCAAGTTGCCCTGGCTTTTTTTCATGGAGAGTGGCATTTTGAAACCAAGATCTGGGAGCTAGGGGTGTTTGTTTCTGTTGGGGTGTTACTGCACCCAGGCCCTTCCATGGACGGAGTTGAGGAGTATGTGTACATGTGCCTATGTATGTTTACATCTGTATTTTATATGTGTATTTTATATGTGTATTTTATATGTGTATTTTATATATGTGCCCTTGCAGTTCCGCGCCACCCCAGGGACTATCGAAAGTGATGAAACGGAAGAATTCTCCTCAAAAGGAACTCCAGGAAGTAGCAACAGCTAACGAATTGATCAAAAACGATTTAAGCAATATAACAGAACCAGAATTTAGAATAACAGTCATAAAATTAATCGCTGGGCTTGAAAAAAGTATACAGGACAGCAGGGAATCTATTGCTATAGAGATCAAGGGACTAAGAAATAGTCATGAGGAGCTTAAAAATGCTATAAATGAGGTGCAAGGTAAAATGGAGGTGACTACAGCTCGGATTGAAGAGGCAGAGGAGAGACTAGGTGAATTAGAAGATAAAATTATGGAAAAAGAGGAAACTGAGAAAAAGAGAGATAAAAAAAATCCAGGAGTATGAGGGGAAAATTAGAGAACTAAGTGATGCAATCAAACACAACAATATCTATATAATAGGAATTCCAGAAGAGGAAGAGAGAGAGAATGGGGCTGAAGGTGTACTTGAACAAATCATAGCTGAGAACTTCCCTGATCGGGGGAAGGAAAAAGGCATTGAAATCCAAGAGGCACAGAGAACTCCCTTCAGACGTAACTTGAATCGATCTTCTGCACGACATACCATAGTGAAACTGGCAAAATACAAGGATAAAGAGAAAATTCTGAAAGCAGCTAAGGATAAAAATATAAAGGGAGACCGATAAGACTAGTGACAGACCTATCTACTGAAACTTGGCTGGCCAGAAAGGAATGGCAGGAAATCTTCAATGTGATGAGCAGAAAAAATATGCAACCGAGAATCCTTTATCCAGCAAGTCTGTCATTCAGAATAGAAGGAGAGATAAAGGTCTTCCCAAACAAAAACTGAAGGAATACATCACCACTAAACCAGCCCTACAAGAGATCCTAAGGGGGATTCTGTGAGTGAAATGTTGCAAAGACCACAGAGTACCAGAGACATCACTACAAGCATGAAACCTACAGACATCACAATGACTCTAAACCCGTATCTTTCTGTAATAACACTGAATGTAAATGGACTAAATGCTCCAACCAAAAGACATAGGGTATCAGAATGGATAAAAAAACAAGACCTATTTATTTGCTGTCTACAAAGAGACTCATTTTAGACCTGAGGACACCTTCAGATTGAAAGTGAGGGGATGGAGAACTATCTATCATGCTACTGGAAGTCAGAAGAAAGCTGGAGTAGCCATACTTATATCAGACAAACTAGACTTTAAATTAAAGGCTGTAACAAGAGAGGAAGAAAGCATTATATAATAATCACAGGGTCTATCCATCAGGAAGAGCTAACAATTATAAATGTCTATGTGCCGAATACAGGAGCCCCCAAATATATAAAACAATCACAAACATAAGCAATCTTACTGATAAGAATGTGGTAATTGCAGGGAATTTTAATACTCCACTTAGAGTAATGGATAGATCATCTAGACATAGGATCAATAAAGAAACAAGGGCCCTGAATGATACATTGGATCAGATGGACTTGACAGATATATTTAAGCAACAGAATATACTTTTTTCTCGAGTGCACATGGAACATTCTCCCAGTTAGATCACATACTGGGTCACAAAACAGCCCTTCGTGAGTATAAAAGAATTGAGATCATACCATGCACACTTTCAAACCACAATGCTATGAAGCTTGAAATGAACCACAGGAAAGTCTGGAAAACCTCCAAAAGCATGGAGGTTAAAGAACGCCCTACTAAAGAATGAACGGGTCAACCAGGCAATTAGAGAAGAAATGAAAAAATATATGGCAACAAATGAAAATACAAGAATCCAAACGCTTTGGGATGCAGCGAAGGCAGTCCTGAGAGGAAATTACATTGCAATCCAGGCCTATCTCAAGAAACAAGAAAAATCCCAAATACAAAATCTAACAGCACACCTAAAAGAAATAGAAGCAGAATACTAAAGACACCCCAAACCCAGCAGAAGAAGAGAAATAATAAAGATCAGAGCAGAAATAAACAATATAGAATCTAAAAAAAACTGTAGAGCAGATCAACGAAACCAAGAGTTGGTTTTTTGAAAAAATAAACAAAATGGTTAAACCTCTAGCCAGGCTTCTCAGAAAGAAAAGGGAGATGACCCAAATAGATAAAATCATGAATGAAAATGGAATTATTACAATCAATCCCTCAGAAATAACAAGCAATTATCAGAGTATACTATGAAAAACTATATGCCAACAAACTGGACAACCTGGAAGAAATGGACAAATTCCTGAGCACCCACACACTTCCAAAACTCAAACAGGAAGAAATAGAAAACTTGAACAGACCCATAGCCAGCGAAGAAATTGAATCCGTTACCAAAAATCTCCCACAAGAGTCCAGGACCAGATGGCTTCCAAGGGGAATTCTACCAGACATTTAAAGCAGAGATAATACCTATCCTTCTCAAGCTGTTCCAAAAAATAGAAAGGGAAGGAAAACTTCCAGACTCATGCTGTGAAGCCAGCATTACTTTGATTCCTAAACCAGACAGAGACCCAGCAAAAAAAGAGAACTACAGGCTAATATATATCCCTGATGAATATGGATGCAAAAATTCTCAGTAAGATACTAGCAAATCGAATTCAACAGCATATAAAAAGAAGTATTCACCATGATCAAGTGGGATTCATTCCTGGGCTGCAGGGCTGGTTCAACATTTGCAAAT
Source organism: Panthera leo (assembly GCF_018350215.1). Taxonomy (NCBI): domain Eukaryota; kingdom Metazoa; phylum Chordata; class Mammalia; order Carnivora; family Felidae; genus Panthera; species Panthera leo. The sequence goes on along the minus strand of NC_056693.1, from coordinate 20,246,342 downwards.
CAATCAACGTGATACATCACATTAATAAAAGATAAGAACCATATGATCCTGTCAATCGGTGCAGAAAAAGCATTTGACAAAATTCAGCATCCTTTCTTAATAAAAACCCTCGAGAAAGTCGGGATAGAAGGAACGTACTTAAACATCATAAAAGCCATTTATGAAAAGCCCACAGCTAATATCATCCTCAATGGGGAAAAACTGAGAGCTTTCTCCCTGAGATCAGGAACACAACAGGGATGTCTACTCTCACTGCTTGTTTAACATAGTGTTGGAAGTTCTAGCATCAGCAGTCAGACAACAAAAGGAAATCAAAGGCATCAAAATTGGCAAAGATGAAGTTAAGCTTTCACTTTTTGCAGATGACATGATATACATGGAAAATCTGATAGACTCCACCAAAAGTCTGCTAGAACTCATACATGAATTCAGCAAAATCTCAGCATACAAAATCAATGTACAGAAATCAGTTGCATTCTTGTACACTAATAATGAAGTGAGAGAAAGACAAATCAAGAAACTGATCCCATTCACAGTTGCACCAAGAAGCATAAAATACCTAGGAATAAACCTCACCAAAGATGTAAAAGATCTGTATGCTGAAAACTATAGAAAGCTTATGAAGGAAATTGAAGAAGATATAAAGAAATGGAAAAACATGCCGTGCTCATGGATTGGGAGAATAAATGTTAAAATGTCAATACTACCCAAAGCTGTCTACACATTCAGTGCAATTCCACTCAAAATTGAACCAGCATTCTTCTCGAAGCTAGAACAAGCAATCCTAAAATTTGTATGGAACCACAAAAGACCCTGGATAGCCAAAGTAATTTTGAAGAAGACGACCAAAGTGGGAGGCATCACAATCCCAGACTTTAGCCTCTACTACAAAGCTGTAATCATCAAGACAGCATGGTATTGGCACAAAAACAGACACATAGACCAATGGAATAGAATAGAAACCCCAGAACTAGACCACAAAAGTATGGCCAACTAATCTTTGACAAAGCAGGAAAGAACATCCAACGGAAAAAAGACAGTCTCTTTAACAAATGGTGCTGGGAGAACTGGACAGCAACATGTAGAAGGATGAAACTAGACCACTTTCTTACACCATTCACAAAAACAAACTCAAAATGGATAAAGGACCTGAATGTGAGACAGGAAACCATCAAAGCCCTAGAGGAGAAAGCAGGAAAAACCTTCTCTGGCCTCAGCCGCAGCAATTTTTTACTTGACACATCCCCAAAGGCGAGGGAATTAAAAGCAAAAATGAACTATTGGGACCTCATGAAGATAAAAAGCTTCTGCACTGCAAAGGAAACAATCAACAAAACTAAAAGGCAACCGGCGGAATGGGAAAAGAGATTTGCAAATGACATATCGGACAAAGGGCTAGTATCCAAAATCTATAAAGAGCTCACCAAACTCCACACCCAAAAAACAATCCAGTGAAGAAATGGGCAGGAAACGTGAATAGATGCTTCTCTAAAGAAGACATCCAGATGGCCAACAAGCACGTGAAAAGATGCTCAATGTTGCTCCTCATCAGGGAAATACAAATCAAAACCACACTCAGATACCACCTCACGCCAGTCAGAGTGGCTAAAATGAACAAATCAGGAGACTATAGATGCTGGTGAGGATGTGGAGAAACGAGAACCCTCTTACACTGTTGGTGGGAATGCAAATTGGTGCAGCCGCTCTGGAAAACAGTGTGGAGCTTCCTCAAAAAATTAAAAATAGACCTACCTTATGACCCAGCAATAGCACTGCTAGGAATTGACCCAAGGGATACAGGAGTGCTGATGCACAGGGGCACTTGTACCCCAATGTTTATAGCAGCACTTTCAACAGTAGCCAAATTATGGAAAGAGCCTAAAGGTCCATCAACTGATGAATAGATAAATAAATTGCGGTTTATATACACAATGGAGTACTACGTGGCAATGAGAAAGAATGAAATATGCCCTTTTGTAGCAACGTGGATAGAACTGGAGAGTGTTACACTAAGTGAAATAAGTCATACAGAGAAAGACAGATAGCATATGTTTTCATTATTATGTGGATCCTAAGAAACTTAACAGAAGACCGTGGGGGAGGGGAAGGAAAAAAAAAAAGGCTAGAGAGGGAGGGAGCCGAAATATAAGAGACTCTTAAAAACTGAGAACAAACTGAGGGTTGATGGGGGTGGGAGGGAGGGGTGGGTGAGTGATGGGTATTGAGGAGGGCACCTGTTGGGATGAGCACTGGGTGTTGTATGGAAACCAATTTGACAATAAATTTCATATTAAAAAAAAAAGTGAGCATCTAGGAGAACTGGTCATTAGTATGTGGCGTTCTTGCCGTCTAGCTTTAGAAGTCTCATAACACCACTTCTGTGTCGTTTACAGCTCCCCACCCCCCAGGCTCATGAGAAGGGAATACAGAGCCCATCTGTCAATGGGACAGGTGTTAGTGTCACACTCTAAGAAGAGCACACGTGTTGGGGGACATGTTGTGGCCCTCTTCGAAAAATATAGTCCACCGAGTGGGGAAAGTAAATTATGTTCAATTGTTAGTAAGCCAGTAGAAGAATTATTTAAACTTTTTTTTTTATGTGATAAGGGTTGAAACAAGATTTAAAAATTTAATACCCTCAAGGTTCAGTGTAAAACCCTATTCTATAATAATTTCATGTATTAAGGTTTTATAATAGTATGGTAAAAATTCTCCTTTGTGTCCTATTTTCTATTAATAGTACTTTCTAAGCTCTTTTATCACTTTTTATTTTGCAGATAAAAGTGTAAAATGTAATATGGATTCATTGAGAGGTTCACCTAAAAAAATATCTGAAATGAAACAACAGCGCATCTCTTTGAAAGATATAAATAAGGTTGTGTTTTTAAATATTCATTAGATACAAAGTTCATATAATGTTAATTTTAGAATAGTCTCCTTTGAAATCTAGGAACCAAAAATATATTTTCTAGTAAGAAATCCTTGGCTATGATAGTGATTTTTTTCAGGAAAAAATACGGTTTGTGAATTTGCTCTGTTTCTAAAGAACAAGATAACTGCAGCTTCCTTCTTGTTCCTGGCCTCGTGGCTTCTGTACAGAATTGGGTGTTTATGCTCATTTAGCAAGGGTGTGAAAACCTGAGATTACGGGACATTCTAATAGTTAAGTAAGTGTAACCCGTCCTTCCAGTTCCTTTGAGAAGACAAGTGAAATAATTACAGGACATTTGAAATACTGAGTATCTGAAGTGCCAGCTGCTTGCTACTTGGACACTTTAATCTAGTGGTTATAGCAATGGCATAATCCCCCCAGTTTTCCAGTTCTTTGTCTCTCTGTGTCTGTGTTGCCTGAAAATTACCTGGGATGGTTGTTATGAGAGTAGTTCCCATGGAATTTTGGTTCCTTCCTTAAGACTATATATCTTGGGGCGCCTGGGTGGCTCAGTCGGTTGAGCGTCCGACTTCGGCTCAGGTCATGATCTCACAGTCTGTGAGTTCGAGCCCTGCATCGGGTTCCGTGCTGACAGCTCGGAGCCTGGAGCCTGTTTCGGATGCTGTGTCTCCCTCTCTCTCTGACCCTCTCCCGTTCATGCTCGGTCTCTCTCTGTCTCAAAAATAAATAAACGTTAAAAAAAAAACTAAAAAATTGTTTTAAAAAAAAAGAATATATATCTTGCTTGCATACATATTCTTTTCTTTACAGTGTGCTGAATCTTCAGCGTACTGGCCAACAAAGAGGGGAATAACCATATACGCTGAGCCAGATACACCGGCAGCAAGGTATGATTTGAAAATTCAGTGTAATTGGATAGATACATAAGTGTAATACTGTCTTACACAGTGTTCTGTAAGATTGATGATAGGAAAGGAGCCAATTTCAATAAAGACTGGCCCTGGAAGTTTTGATTTACCTTTGTAGTTACTATCAGTGCTTTTCACTCTTTGTGTGGATCCAGATTTCCATCTGGCATCATTTGCCTTTTCCCTGAAGGGCCTCCTTCACTATTATCTTGTATTGTGAGTCTGCTGATAATGAATTCTTCTCAGCCTTTGTATGTCTGGAAAAATTATTTCAGCTTTGGTTTTGAAAAAAAGTATTTTTGCTAGGTATAGATTCTAGGTTGACAAATTTCCCCCCCCTGTATTTTAAAGATATTGCTGTACTCTCTGCTTGCCACATCGTTCCCGTTGCAAATCCTCCTGTCACCTTTTTCGTCGTTCCTCTGTTTGCAACACGTCTTTTTCCTTTGACTGCTTTTGAGATTTTCTGTTTCTGGTTTGAGCAATTTAATTATGATGTGCATGGGTGTAGTTTCCCTCCTGTTTCTCATGTTCGGGGCTCATTGCGGTTTTTCATTTGTAAGTTTCTGTCTTTCATCAGATTCGGAGCATGTGCGGCTGCTATTCCACAGATAGTTTTTCTGCACCCCCCCCGTCTCTTTCTCCTCTCCTTTTGAGACCCTGATGAGACAAATGTCACACTTTTTGATACTGTCCAAAAGGTCCCTGAGACTCTGCTCATTTTTTTTCAACCTTTTTTTCTTGCTGTTCTTCAGGTTAATAATTCTTCTGATCTATCTTTAACTTAATTCAGTCTTCTTTTATCTCCATCCTGCTGAATTTCACCATCTGGTGAACTTTTAAATTTGATGTATTTTTCAGTTCTAAAATTTTCATTTGAAATTTTTTTATAGTTTATATTTCTTTGCTGAGAACTTAAAAAGATTTTAATAATGCTTATTTATTTTTGAGAGAGAGAGAGACAGAGACAGAGACAGAATGCGAGCAGGGGAGGGGCAGAGAGAGAGGGAGACACAGAATCCGAAGCAGGCTCCAGGCTCAGAGCTGTCAGCACAGAGCCCGACATGGGCTTGAACTCATAGACAGTGAGATCATGACCTGAGCCAAAGTCAGATGCTTAACTGCCTGAGCCATCCAGGCACCTCCCCCCTGCATTTTTTAAATATATTTTTTAAAGTCTTTGCTGATAACTTTTATCGTTCCACTTAGGAGTGCTCACCCCTCCTTCTCTTATGGACCATGGTTATAATAGTATATGACAATTCCCATTTCTGAGCCATCTTGGGGGTCATACCTACTGATAATCTTTTCCCTTGACAATTGATCTGGTTTTCCTGATTCTTTGTGTATTGTGTACTCTGTTCTGGATATTTTAAATATTGTAGTGTGAGACTGATTTCTTTTTAAATCCTCTGGAGAATGTTGACCTTGTTGTTTTTGTTGTTTATTTTAGCAGGAAGTCAGCAACTCCCTTTGTTCAGGCCACAGATTCTGTCTCAGTTTCTGTGGGTGGTGACTGCTACTCTGTTTTCCATCTGTTCTGAATATGCTCAACTTGGGGCAAGCCCAGCTCATGTTGGGTCATAAATAGAAATGGGGAATGCCCTCCCTCTGGTACACTCTCTCTTTTTTCCGGGATTTTCCTCACATTCACCATTTTCTAGATGCTCTAGAGGCCCTGTCCCCGGGCCTCTGTCCAGGTAGATTGCTTTTCGTGGAGAAATGGCCATGCAGTTCTGTGTGTTTAAGGCCACTTATGGGCAAAACAGCAGCAGAAACAGGAGAGGAAAAAGATGAAGGTTTCCCCTGCATCTTTGGACTACAGGTCCCATTTCCCAGGTCCTCTAGAGGAAGTGGGAGGGGGTTTCCCCCGGGGTTTTGGGTACTGGTGCTGCCTCTGCTACTGCAGCTGTCTGATTGGAACCGGCCTTGGGACAGGGTTGGGAGAGAAAAAGGGACAAGAGAAAATCAGTCGTGATTACCCTGTCTGGCGAATGGCTCCTTCTCTGGCTTAAAATAGAAGGTTTCTCTCAGTGTTTGGTGTTGACATCCACTGTGCTATTCCGCATCTCAGGCCAGCCTTGGGCCAGCGCCAGGAGATGGGAAGGTAAAAGCCCAGGGAGCTCTCCATGATTTTGGTGGTTTGCACGTTTTGACTTCTCTCCCCTGTGATTCTGTACTTCCTGTGGAGTTCCTGGCCTGTGGAGACACAGGCTGTGTGCCAGTGGGGCTTCATCCTTAGACGATGCTTAGGGCTAAGCAGCAGTTTGGACAGAAATAAATCTATGTATGTGGAGCAACTCACTCCTCAGTGCTCCTTGGTGAGTTTTCTCCCTGAAAAGAAAGGCATTTTCAGGATGGGGTTAATGGGCTCAGAGACTCTAATGAATGTTTTTTGGTTTCTAGCACTTTATGTCAGAAGCCAAGTAAGAAGCCACTCAGGTTGGCCGAGAAGAAAGAACACAATGAGAAGAATGGCTGTGTGAAGTATGAGTTTTTTCCTTGGTCTGCACTTTTTATCGAAGCAATTGTAATGCAATTATAAGCAGGAGGAATTTACGTATAATTTTATTATTGAAACCTGTGATCCCACTTAGAAAATATACATGCACTGTCTGCATGTGTAACTAACTTTGAAGGTTTTTTTTTTTTTTTTGCCTCCCCTTCCTCATCCTCTTGATGAAGTAAACTGTTTTAAGAAACAAATCAGATACGGTTGATCTTTGGGGCCGTCGATTTTATATGGATTAATGTTTGCTTTCTTCCCACTTCTCTGCGGTAAAGAGGCCTTCCACCTGCCGGAGAAGCTACTCTTTTGCAGCATGGAACTGAGTTTTTGTGGGGTTTTTTGTCTTGCCAGATTCCCAGAGTATTCACCAAGTTAATAATAGAGTTGTGACTTCATTTTATACTTATTTACTCCACAAAACGTTTTCCTACCCGTTTTTACGATTTCTCACCACCCCAGCCTGAAAACACCCTTATATTCCAAGTAACTGGCTGCTCTGAAGCCACCAGAGTGACAAGGAATTTACGACCGTTCAGAAGTGGGTCAGGCGCACTGTATCCACTGATTGGCCTGGGATGCCTGGGGAGAGGGTGTTGACTGTGCCCGCCTCCCAGAGCCCACCTTGGGCCCCGTAACACCCTCTCACCCAGCAGGAGCGCCCCACACAGCTCTGGGTCCAGGGCCTCCAAAGGCTGCCCCGGGGCCCACAGATGTGGGGGTGGCTGTTAGTGCCCCTGTGTTGGTGTCCTGAAAGCCATGGGCATCCCTCCACCCTGATACCTGCAAGCCATGGGTCGCACGTGGTGGTTTTCCCTGGGACAGGAGACCTTGAATTATCCGTGCTGCTCATTCCTTTGATTACATTAAATTGTAGTTAATAAATTAACCCTGAGATACTCTGTTGCCTTTTATTTTTGTATTGGAAGGTTGTATCTTCTCTTGGGCTAAATGCCCTTTACTTAGAACTCATTGATTAGACCTGTCAGTTATTCTGACAGTTCCTCCGCATTCCAGGGAAACTTAAAGTGGTTTAAGATCACAGCAAAGAAGGGAGGAGGCAGCAGCAACAGGAGGTGACCTAGTGATCATGCAGTCTTTCTCCTTGTTCAGAACAAGTGCCCCTGGGATGGGTGACACTGTCCGTAGTCTGGGGGTCAGAGTTCGGGGGCAAGCACGGTACCGGCATGGCCTCTGTAGCCTTCGTATCACAATAAACAGGGAAAAACAGGATAAGCAGTAATTTCACAGCTATGCCTTGGGATATACAAGTGACCCTTGAACAGACACGGGGTTAGGAGTGTCAACTACCCACACGGTTCAAAGTCTGTGTATAACTTTTGACTCCCCCAAACTCAACTGCACATAGCCTACTGTTGACCAGAAGCCTTACTGATAACACAGCCAGTTAACACGTATTTATTTGTAGGTTATCTGTGTTATATACTGTATTCTTACAGTAATGTAAAGCTAGAGAAAAGAAAATGTTAAAATCATCAGAGAAAATGCATTCTCATTAATGTACTGTAAGTAGTCCACGTAGAAGAGGATGTGCACAGTTCAAACCCAGGTTGCTTGGGGGCCAACTATATATTTCATTTTACTTCCGTCAAGGAAGATTTAAAATTGTAAGTCAGTCGAGGAAATAATAAATATAAATAAATATAAATATAAGTAAGTCAGTTGAGGAAATATAAATAAAACTTCTTTTCTTCAAATTGTCCTTTTAACTATTTTATAGATTACTGCAGTTTTTAAATCCTGATCCTTTGAGAACTGATGGAATCTCTGATCTTCAGAAGGTATTACAACCCTAAAAAAAATTAAAAATCAAAACCAACTGTTTACTCTTTAAATCCCTCTCCTTCCTCGTCTGGATTTGAGACTAGAAGAGAAACCCCTTTAGGTGGGGGACTCTACCTGAGAACATCCCTTTAGAAATTCTCCAGTGAGTTACTACTGTTTCAGACGAATTGTTCCTTTTTTCATTTTAATTTAATTTTAATTTTGGGTTTTGATAAGCACATGTACCTAGGCTTTGACATTGCAGTCAGACCCTGGCATCTCCCTCCTTCCCGTAAAGTGGTTGACCTCGTGTGCCGGGGTGGGGCATCTAATGGGCTGCTGTCTTAGCTGCAGAAGCTTCGGTCGGGGTCCCTGCAGCCGTTTGCTGTGCTCCGGAACAAGATCGAGCCTTGCTTGTCGGTTGACACGTCGCCACTTTCGGCTGACCTGAAAAAGGTAAAAATGCTCCTGAAGCCGCACTCCCAAAGGAATACTGACCTGTTCTAACACAGGAGGATTTTTAATAAACAGTTCCAAGGCTGCACTTGTATAATTTCTTTGCTTTTGAAATTCTCTCTTCAGCTTTTCTTTTTTATTACTGATGTCTCATTTATTCTTTTTTTTTTTTTTTTTTTTTTTTTTACATTTATTTATTTTTGAGAGACAGAGCCAGAGTGCGAGCAGGGGCGGGGCAGAGAGAGAAGGAGACACAGAATCTGAAGCAGCCTCCAGGCTTTGAGCTGTCAGCACAGAGCCCGACAGGGGCTCAAACTCACGAACTGTGAGATCATGACCTGAGCCGAAGTCGGACGCTCAACCAACTGAGCCACCCAGGCACCCCTCAGTTATTCTGAAGTTCAGGTTACCTTCTTATAAGTGAAGAATTCTTTTGTGGAGAAACCACTGTATAAGTCTTACTGCTTTTCTGAAATAAGTTTTCAAATGTGTCTCTGCAAAGGTGCTTAGAAGGGCAAGTTGCCAGGGCAGTTACAAGATTACTTCCAAGTGTTCTTTTCAGAATTATTGTAGAGACCTGCCATTGATCGTATGTGTTTATGTATTTTCTTCTGGATTCAAAAAAAAAGAAGAAGGAAAACAAGCTAAAACCAGGAGGAGGAACTAAATAGGAGTGAAGCCTTTAGTGGCCTAGGGATTTCCACGGGCTTCCAGAAGATGGAGAACGGGCAGCGGAGTGTGGCTGACTAGCAGAGGAAGGAGCGAAGTGGGGGGTACTGAACTTCCCTCTTCCGCTTCCTGAGAATCCCCAGCCAGCCTCTCAGCAGGGAGCTTGGACGATCTAGAAGTGCCCTTCAGATGATGCTGTTTGGAATTCTTCCAGTAAAACTGCCTTCTTACTGCCCTGGCTTCCTGCAGGGCTATGATGCTCCTGGGAGCGAGCTCTGCCCGGCCCATGTGTCTTCAGTCAGCTTTTAGTGCTCCTACTCCGTGCAAACACACATCCAGGATCCGTGGGCATTTGAAGAAAGCTCCCGCCTAAAAACAAAATGCTTTTTTTGAAAAGACCAAAAGGAACTCTGAAGGAAACAAACTGTAGGCAGTCAAGAAAATGTTACGGGGTGCCTGGGTAGCTCAGTCTGTTAAGTGTCCGGCTTCGGCTCAGGTCATGATCTTGCCATTCTAGAGTTGGAGCCCCGCGTCGGGCTCTGTGCTGACAGCTCAGAGCTTGGAGCCTGTTTCTGATTCTGTGTCTCCCTCTCTCTCTCTGCCCCTCCCTCACTCACGCTCTGTCTCTCTCTAAAAAATACAGAAACACTAAAAAATTTAAAACAAACTTTGTAAGTGAAGGTGGTGTACTCAAGATTATTAGGAGGAGGAGGAGAAGCCATGTCGTTGCTCTGACAAGCTCCAAGCACCTGGTCAGTCCATGGAATGCCTGTTCGAACCTTTTGATTTGGAGCCCAGGAAAGCAAGTGCCTCATGGCAGGAGTTTGGTGCTGAGAAAAGATTCAGGGGGACTTGTCAAGTTAGGCGTTAGAAAATACCAGATTGAGCAAACGTATAGTGGCTGTTGGGGGTGAAGTGAGCAAAGAGATGGGAGTTTTTGTGGTCTGTGCTTTATTTGTGGGGTTTCGGTTGTTGGTGTTTTGTAGGCTCTCCAAAGAAACAAGTTTCTGGGACCTAGCCACACTGAATCCTACTCTTGGCCTCCCATAGCGAGGGGCTGTGACGTGGTGGTCATTTCTCACTGCGGAAATGACCCTCTGCTGTACCTTCCGCCACTCCTTACGATTCTGCAAACGGGGGGCTGCTACAAGTCTTTACCAAGCAGAAACGGAGTAAGTTGGAGACAATTTTGTTTCACGGTAAAATGGCTTAAAAATTTATTTTTAAAGTTTTAAGTTTAACCTGACCTTTGGTGAAGTTTGCATTACATTACTCATTTGATTTCCATGAGAGGACAGGGACTTATCAGAGTCATTGACTCTGACAGTGAGTCTCACCTTGAAGTCCCATGATGGCCATTGGCTGCCAAGAGATTTCTGGCTTTTAGGGATGGATGTATAGCTTATAAACTTACTTCACTGATTAAATTCCTCTAACTGTCATGGTAACTGTGTGAGATGGGCCATGTATGCTTTTTACCACTTCATGGATGAGAAAATTAGCCTCATGAAAAGTTACTGGTACAGATGCTGAACAGCTGAGAAGTTGACAAGAAATGGGATTAGAGTTTAGGTTTTCCTGTCATCTCGTCCCATATTCTTTTAATTATTTCTGAACACCCCCCACTGTTGTGTAATCTTTTGTTTTCCTGTATGCAGGAATCCGCAGGTGGTGGAAAGGAGAGAAATGGGGTGTGGGCATAGGGGATGGTGGGGTAGTGATACCTGCTCTCGGGGTCTGGGTGGTCAGGGGGACTCTGGCACGGAGCACCTCTGTCTCAGACCCGTCTCAGAGGCTGTGCTATGGATGGTTCCGTTACTCAGCAGAATGGTGAAAACTGGCAGTAAGAAAGGACCAGTCATGCTTAGAAGAGATGCTCATTTTTCTGATTCTGCCACGTCATGTCATTTTAATGGTTTCCTTTTCTGTACTAAGTTATTATGTGTTGGTTTAAACATCTACATCCCTCAGTTAGTGGTTGACCTCTATGGACGAGATGTTGATTGTTCTCGAATAGAACCCTGGCTGGTCAGAAATTATGTCCGGGTCTTGCCTCTCATTCCTTCTGCTTTTTCCACGTCTCCATGGCCAGCCTGCTTTCACACCTGCCGCCCGGAAGCTGGCCCCCACTGGATCTACATAAAGGAAAGGGGAGAATTGTTCTTGTCTTCGGCAAATTGACGCCGTATGTCCAGGAGGGTGTTGGGCAGGCGGTGCACCTTCAGGAGAGAACTATGGGATGGTGGAGGTCAGGGGTCACACGCTGCTATAGCAAACTTAATACCCTAAGGAAGAGATGTTAACCTTTTCAAGGCCCCCTTCAGGGGGCAGTTAGTTCCCTGGTACTTAGGAGCAGGAGCTCTGGGTCCAGACCGCCTGGGTTCAGATCCTATTGCTACCACGTATTAGCTGTGCAGCCTTGGACAACTAACTTTACCTCTCTGTGCCTCAGACTCCTCATCTGAGAAATGAGGTAATAGTAGGTCCTACCCTGTAAGTGTTTTAAAGAAAAAACGAAATACTTGTGACATGCTTAGTGTAAGCCCTAGGAAAATCTGAGTCAATGTGTCTAAGTCTGTTTTAATCATATCTTTTCTGACCTACATGACAATGGAGAGAGCAAAAAAATTTACGTATTGCTTACTCTGTAGAAAGAGATGTTCTGCATGCTGCGCATATACTCTGTTCAATTCCTAACTTTTGTCCAAGATTATGTGAATTTGTTTGTCTTCGCAGCCTCTGGCAGTCATCGTGTGCCCTGGGTGGAAAAAGGCCCAGTTTATTTTTGAATTACTGGGGGACTATGGCATGTCCCCCAGGCCTCTTCACCCAGTGCTGTTAACAATTGGACTCCACAAAGATGAAGCCAAAAACATGAAGCTTCCAAGGGCCTGTAAGCATCCTCTTCAAGCTGTTTGGTTTTCCCTGCAGAGCACAGCGGAGCCCTGCCAGGCAGGCGTGTGTGATGATGCAGCCACAGTCATCACCGGTCCAGACCGCACTGTGGGTTACGGGTGGGCCTGGTGGGCGAAGGCGCTCTTGGCTTACAGCTGTTTCACTGAAAAACGACATGATTTCATTCACTTATCAACTGTTTATCCACTATCTCCTGTTAGATGTTGACTAAACTCCCACCCCCTGCCCTCGAGGAGCACGAAACCTGGTGGGTGCCCAGGTATTTAACTAGATACAGACAGGTGTTAGCCTGGACGGGCGGGCCGCACCCACGTGAGCAAGAAAACCCAAGGTTTTGTGTCCTTAGACGGCAGTTCTACAAAGCGTGTGGCATCTTAGCAAAGGAAATGTGGGAAAAACCTGTGAAAAATCTGAAGTGTTAATTTTTCTTAAACGTAGGTGATGTAATTGTGACGACACCGCACAGCCTCCTGAGACTTCTCCAGTATCAGAGCTTGTTATTTCTCAGACTCTGTCACCTCATTTTGGATGAGGTGGAAGTATTATTCTTTGAAGCTAACGAAGAAGTAAGTACGGTGTCCATCGAGACGTCATTATCACTTGGAAATAGATATATATATGATGGAAGTCTCACCTGCTTGTAGGAATCTGGAAAAGCATCTAGTTGGGGAGGAAGCCAGTTCATCTAAAAAAGTTTTCCCTTTAGAACTTTGATCACTGTGAAGAAAGAAAATTTGTCTGAAATTGTCTTCCCACATTTTAAAATTCTCTTTGAAGAGCAAAAATTCTTTTCCAGAGAGGGTTTTCTAAAATACTGATATTTTTGCGATTATGGAAGCAATACGTTATATTTTAGAAAATTTGGGATGCAGAGAAGAGTACTTGAAAAACCCCAGCGTCCGTAGTCGGACACTCAGAGCAATGACTCTTATTGTTTTGGAGTAATTCCTGTGTCAGTACATACAACTAACAACATCAGGCCTTATTTTATGGCTAGTTTATAACTTGCATTTTCCAGTAAGCAGCATCATGAGTATTATTACTAATTATTCTACCGCACGATTGTTCACTGGACATAGGGAGTCCTGTGGGTGTAACATAATTTTTTAAATGGTCTTATTTTTGGACATTTGGCAGTGTGTGTGTGTGTGTGTGTCTAAAGAACATACATCTTTCTTGCGTGTTTCCCTTAGGTTAAATTCCTAGGAAGGGGATTAATGGATCAAAGACTCTGAATTCTTATAGGAAGGCATTTCTGGGGCACAGCATAACACGATGACCACAGGCATTTCATTTGGGAGCAAGGACACCCCAGGTTCAAGTCTGGGCTTTGTTACTTGCTGACTGTATGGCCTGTGCAGGGTTTCTGAATGCCTCTAAAGCCTCAGTTCTTATTTGCAAAACTAATATCCAGAATACTGCATCATATAGTTGCCTTTCTGAAAGCAGAGACTGATTTACGCTCCCATGGACAATGCACCACCACACCACATGCCCTGCGGCCCCCGGCAGTGGTCCGGCTTGGTCCGGCTTTCATTTCCAGTCTCCTCGTTACATATGGTGTCTCGTGAGCGTAATCTGTACTTCCTGGCTGACTTGTATACCGGCCACTCCTACTGTTCCTCTGTGAACTGCTTGTTCATTTTCTCTGCTTATTTTCTGTCGGCAGGATCACCTTTTTCTAGTCCATTCGTAGAACTTTTTATGTAAGGATATTAATTCTTGGTTGCATATGTCACACGCATTTACCCAGATACCGTTTGTGTTTTGATTTTGTTTATACTTAACATTCTCTCCTTTGTAGTTTTCTTCTTTTCTTTGGAAGGGCCTTCTCCACTCTGAGAACAGAAAGTGTGCAATTCTTTACCACTTATGTTCCTGTCAACCAACTATTATTCCCTTTTGAAATAAAAATGAAATTAATTATACTCACTTTTTTAGATGTTTGCTATATTAGATAACTTTAAAAAAAACATTGACGTTGAAGAAAGGGAATCTGCACCACATCAGATTGTTGCTGTTGGAGTTCATTGGAGCAGACATATAGAACAGTTGATGAAAGAGTTCATGAATGACCCCTACGTTGTGGTCACGGCCATGGAAGAGGCTGCTCTCTATGGCAGCGTCCAGCAGGTGCGGGCTCGTGGGCGTGGGGTGAGGGCGGTCAAGGGCTGAGGAACACAAGCAGGTAGCCTCCATTTCATGGCTTAATAAAGTAAAATTTTGCAGCTTTCATCTACACGAGTCTATAATCGTGTATTTAGATTTATATTGTCGTTCTATACGTTCTTTTCTGTTAAAATCCTAACTTAGCGATGAAAAGTGAAGCTGGGGCACCTGGAATGTGTTTAAAACCACACTGTTTCTGCCTTTCGTTACCAGGTAGTGCACCTTTGCCTGGAATGTGAAAAAACCTCTACTTTACTCCAGACTCTAGATTTCATTCCAAGTCAAGCACAAAAGACCTTGATCTTCACCAGTTCTGTAGCTGAAACAGAAATCGTGTGTAAGGTGAGCCTTCCACACATAAAATGTCTGTATTTTTTGTTTGAACCATGATTGAATCTCAAAATCATCAGAGAATTACCAGGTAGTTAAATATTTGCCAGGGGAATAAAACTGGACAAGTTTATCAGAGGAGGAGGTGGCTGGTGCTGCAGAGAATAGACAGCAGTGAGAAAGGACAGTGGTGGGGGGGGGGGTGGTGCTGGGGGTGGCCTGGAGGGAGGAGCTAAGTAGGTGGGACCATCCTTTCCATGGAAGCAGACATTCCCCAAGGAAGGTGCTTTGTGCTTTGTCGTTAAAAGGATCTCATTCACGAAGAAATGCCAGCGTCTTCTGTAGCCTCTGTTTAAAAAACCAGAGACAATAACACCAAGAGATCGCATCATATGGCTAGAAAAGCCAAATAAATTGTCTACAGATTTATTTAATTAATCTAATTCTACATAAATTAATACTAAAATGTGTAAATGAAGCCAAATACAAATTAAAATACAAGAATCAGTATATCCACCTTTCAGCAATGATGAACTGGAGGTCTTGTGAAAAGATGTGACATGTGTTGGCACATAAATTTTGGTGTGTGTGTGTGTGTGTATACATGTATATCCACGTGTATAAATACACACATCTATATATGCGCGCATTACTTAAAAGGAAGGAAAATGGTTTTAGCAAGATAATGTTTGTTTCACTTGAGCAAGCTTTTAGATACAAACTGTAGAATTTTGGAAATACATTTGTTTAAACTTACAATCATCTTGTTCTTACAATTAGTGGATCGATGAGATAATCCCCTCACAGATAATTTTAAATGTTTTATACTGGTAATTATTGATGGAACAGTTAACTTTAAGCTTATGTTCCTGACTGTGAACTGGCTTATTTGGTTTCATCTTTAGGTAGTAGAAAGCAGTTCAATATTTTGCTTGAAAATGCATAAAGAAACGGTTTTTTAATTTAAAAAGTGTTTTAGAACAGTGGAAGAAGAAGTTAAGTTCTGGCTCTCACGTTGTATTAGGTAAGTGTTTTAATTTCTACTTCTGTTTAGAGAAGGCTGCTGAGCCAATGGGAATCATGTCTTCAGCTTATTTGAATATCTTGTCTCCAAATTTCTCATCACTTCGCAGATCTCCTGAGAATTTATTAGTAACGTCAGTCCCAAAATGAAAGTTAAACTCCACTAAGATTTTGGTGTTGAGGCAAATGCGGGGGCCCCCGGAGCACTCGTGGCAGAAGGCAGCAGCCCTTAGCGCAGACCTTATCCCTGGGGCTGCAGGTTGAGGGCCACCATCTCCTTTGTGTGTGTGTATGCACGCCTCTGACGCAATCTATCACAGATGGTTATGAACGATGACGTTAGAGATCTGAAAGTCAAACTGTAAGATAAGTGAAAAATAGATGGGCAGCCTAGATTTGTAATAGAAAGGGGCATTTTCCAAGCTAAAGTTAGGGAGACGACTTTTCTCTGGAATGTGATCACGGGGCTGTGACATTTGGGGGGAGGGGAGTTGGGGAAGGAGTTTGTTGGCACCTACACAGTGAAGTGCGGTAGAGACACGTGTTGAGGTACGATTACGGAATTGCTGTGTAGCATCAGTGCAGGGAGCTATGCCTCATCTGTGGTTGTCGGATCCTTGTCTCCAGCCTTAACTGACGACTGCATACCGCTCTTGACCATCACCGATGCCACGTGCGTGATTCACTTCAGCTTCCCTTCCTCACCAAAGATTTTTGGTGGGCGTCTGTATTGCATGTCTGACCATTTTCAGAGTCCAACCGAGCAGGTTTGATTAATTTTCGTTATCTCTAAATATTCCCCTGGCATTTTCTGTGCAATGAGAAATGCAGAGTCCGCGGGGTTTTATCAGTTAGACTGGGATGGACGACCTGCTTCCTTTATTCGCCCCCGATTTTAAGGGTTCTCCTGCAGAACAGGGAGATAAGAAAACCAAATCTGTCTTGCTGCTGACGGAGAGAAATGCGTGCCACGCGGTCGGGGTCCTGCGCTACCTGGAGCGAGCCGATGCCAAGATTCCCGTGGAGCTGTATGAGTTTACTGCGGGGGTTCTGGAAGCCAAAGAAGATAAGAAAGCCCGAAGGCCTCTTTGTCCGTATCTTAAGTCTTTTGGTTTTTGCAAGTAAGCCAGTCATTTGTTTAAAACCTTGAAATGTACAGTAAAGTGCACAGTGATATACTTTTACTGCTGGAAGACCTTTACATATGTACGCACAGTATACACCGCCACCCAGTCCTAGAGGTTCTCCCCCTGCTCCTTCCCAATCTGCCCTCCCCTGGAGGTAACTGCCCCTAAATATCTGTCAACATTGATTAATTTTGCTCGTTTCCCAACTTTATATAAATGGAATTGTACGTTCAGCTTACTATCTGCAACATTCATCTCTGTTCCTGTGTGTATTGGGTGGATTTATTTATCTGTTGATTTAATGGCTCGATACTCTATTGTATGAATATATCACAATGTATACATCCATTTTCCTGTTGATGGGAGAGCAGTTGTTTCCAGCTTTTGGCTATAATGTATGAAACTCCCCTGAACACTCTTGCACATGTCCCTTTGTGGAAACACGCACCCATTTCTCTTGGGTGTAGACTTTGGGATTGCTGGGTCATGGGGTGAGCGCCTGTCTAACCTTCCCAAGGTGTGTGACGGGTTCATGACCCCGTCAGCAGTGTGTGGGAGAGCAGAGTTTCTCCATATCCTCACCGACAACACGGTGTTGGCGGGGGTGGCGGTTTCCATTTGTATTTCCCTAGTAATTTATGATGTGGAGTGTCTTTTCATATGCTTGTGGGACATTTGACCATCCTTTTCTTGTGAAGTGTCTGTTCGGTTCTTTTGCCCATTAAAAAAAATGTTTGTTTATTTGGTGGGGGAGATGGGCAGAGAGAGAGAGGGAGAAAGAGAGAATCCCAAGCAGGCTCCACACTCAGTGCAGAGCCCAGCCCATGGCTTGATCCCTCAAATCACGAGATCATGACCTGAGCCGAAATCAAGAGTCTGAGGCTTAGCCAGCTAGAGCCACCCAAGCGCCCCTCTTTTGCCAATTTTTTAAATTGGGTGTTGTTCTTTTTCTTATTGCTTTGTAGGAGTAGTTTATTTATTCGACATATAACTACTTTGTCAGATACATGCCTTGAGATCTTCTCCCAGTTCATGGCTTGCCTTTCACTGTGCTTTTAAATTTTTATTTACTACTTTTAATTAATTAATTAATTAATTATGAGAGCAAGGGAGGGGCAGAGAGAACAAGGGACAGAGAGAATCCCAAGAGCCAGAGGTGGGGCTTGAACTCCCTAACCATGAGATGATGACCTCAGCCAAAATCAAGAGTCAGATATTTGGGGCACCTGGGTGGCTCAGTCGGTTAAGCGTCCGACTTCGGCTCAGGTCATGATCTCATGGTCCATGAGTTCGAGCCCCACGTCAGGCTATGTGCTAACAGCTCAGAGCCTGGAGCCTGCTTCAGATTCTGTGTCCCCCTCTCTCTCTGCCCCTCCCCTGCTCATGCCCTGTCTCTCTGTCTCAAAAATAAATAAAACATTAAAAAAAATTAAAAAAAAAAAAAAAAGAGTCAGATATTTAACCGACTGAGCCACTCAGGTGCCCGCCTTTTCATTGTAAGTCTTTTGGTGAGCAGACCTTTTTAATTTTGATGAACTATTTCATGGTTACTATTGTTTAGTGTCCTTATGTAAGAAATATTTGCCTATCTCTAGGTCATGAAGACATTCTTCTGTATTTTCTTTTAGAAGCTTTATGGATGGTTTCACACTTAGGTATATAATCTAGAGTGAGAATTTTTGTTTAAAGTGTGAGGTACGGGGCAAGGGTTACTTTTTTCCACGTGGGTAATCATTTGCTCCAGTGGCCTTTATTTAAAACATCAATGTGTTGTCGCTCAGTTGGTGCCTTTGACATAAACCAGATGATAGCATACGTGCTCCGTTTGTGGACTGTGTTACATTGGTCTCTTTGTTCTTACACCGGTACCACGCTTTCTTAAGTACTGTAGCTTATACTTTAGCAAGCCTTGGAACCTGGTATGCAAATTCTCCAACTTTGCTCTTCGTCAAGGTTGTTTTGACTTTTAAGTCTGCTCCATCTCCACATACATTTTGGAATAGGCTTGTCAGTTTCTTCAGAAACATTGTCTGAATTTTGATAGCATGTGTGTTGACACTATAAATCAATTTGGAGAGGATGGTTATCTTAACAGTCACGGGAGCCTTCTCCCTGATCCGGACATGATGCCAGTGCTTGATCTGTGATCACTGGGACTGGGTAGGAGGAGTCTAGTATCTATCAGATAACTATTGACATTAACTTTTTTGAATTATGGTACGTTAAACAGGTTATTAGTGGCAGTTTCTTCTATTATGCCTTTAAACAGAATATTGACTTTTGAAACAGAAGCTCTGTTTTCTCAGTTTGGGTTACAGAGTGACTTCTGGTTTAGAGGTTATTAGTAGCCTTTGTTGTGGGTTGTGGGGATGAATTTCTGATTTCAGGGTCTTTGTTTCGGAAGTACATTTTGTTCATTTACAGACTGTCTAGAGAAGTAATGAAGTAACTCTTGAAGTTTATTTAGTGTTAATTAAATTTTAGGACCCTTTTTCGGTAATGTGCATGTTGTTAGTGTCTAAAGTATTTAAAATGGTTACTTAACTTTAAAGTATTTGGGATAAAAGTTCTCTGATTTCAATTACAGATTAATTTTCCTGAAGAATACTTTAAAATACATTAAAATTACTGTTTTTTTGTTTGTTTTTAAAACCCAGTTACTTTTTTTTTTTTTTCAGAGACAAAAGGAT
Organism: Panthera leo; assembly: GCF_018350215.1. NCBI lineage: Eukaryota > Metazoa > Chordata > Mammalia > Carnivora > Felidae > Panthera > Panthera leo. The sequence continues at coordinate 20,226,870 of NC_056693.1, read as the reverse complement.
CTGTCCTGATCGACACCATATTAATCCAGAAATAGACATGCCAAGGAAATTATCCAACCAAACTCTACCAACATTTGGATACATCAAAGTAAGTTTTGCTGAAGATCCTTTTGTCCAGTAATTAATGACCATTTTAATGAACATATTCCATTCATAGGAGCAGAATAATTATGACATTATTAATGTACCACCATTAATGTGACAGTAGCCATGTGTCCTTACGAGATGCCTTATTTCAAGACCCCAGTTTATTTAGAAAACCAACATCAAATGGAGAAAATAGATAAACCAACGTCAACAATCAAAGGGGTTTTTTTAGTTGTACTTTCAGAAAGAAAGTTGTTTCCATTGGGGACTATTAAAAATAGTGCAGTGATAACACATGTCTCTTCACGATATCCATGGTCCTTTGAGGAAATTCTGAAATGTAGATAAAGTTGCTGACTTAAGAGTTTGTCACTTTCTTTTGAATCCTTTTTAATACTTCTTCTTTTCTTCTTTTTGTTTTTAAATTTTTTTTGATGTTTATTCATTTTTGAGAGAGAGCACAAGCAGGGGAGGGGCAGAGAGAGAGGAAGACACAGAATCCAAAGCAGGCTCCAGGCTCCGAGCTGTCAGCACAGAGTCCAATGTGGGGCTCGAACCCACAAACCGCGAGATCATGACCTGAGCCGAAGTCGGACACTTAACCGACTAAGCCACCCAGGCGCCCCTCTTCCTTTCTTCTTGAGTTCAGGACTTCTTTTTACCTTCCCTTTTCCCTAAAGCAACTATGTTCTGCTCATTTGTGCCGTTCTGTCTCCCTAGTTCTGTTACCTCATTTCTGAGTTTTTCTGGTCTATGTTCCTTTATACATGTTGTTTATCATGTATGTCTCTCTCTCTCTCTACGTGTGTGTGTGTGTGTGTGTGTGTGTGTGTGTATATATGTATATGTGTGTGTGTGTGTATATGTGTGTGTATGTATGCGTATATACATATATATGTATATATTCTCTCTCCCTCTCGAGAGGATTATATGTATATATACATATATATATATATATATGTATATATGTATATATACATGCACACACACACACACACACACATATATATATATATATATACACACACACACACATATATATACACACACGTGTGGGGCTTGAACTCACAATCTCAAGATCAAGAGTCGCATGCTCCACTGACTGAGCCAGCCCGGCTCCCCATTATTTTCTTAATTAACAAGAGGAAAGGTAGCTTGTTTTCAAGTTGAAGGGTACAGTTTTGATCTAGGTTGTGGATACATCTTTCCCAGTGACTCCCATTATCTGCAGGGACTGTTACTCTCCTTATTCTCTTTTTTGTTATAACTTAATATGGAATTTGGTCTTAATACTTTGCTACAGCTCCTTTTCAGATAAAATATATCTCCCTTGAATTTTAGAATGTCTGAGTCGGGGTAACATTGATAATTTCCAAGTTTCCTTTTCTGCTGTTTCTTTCTCGTAATTAAAATAGGTGGGGACATAGTTTCTGAGATTGTGCAGATTTCCTGGCTCCATTTCCGTCTCCCACATGCATCTGGCCCTTCATCTCTGTTGTCTTTGGATGGATAGTTTGCAGACTTCCTGGGGCTCCAGCCTTCACCCACTGTTGGAATGGAAGAAAACCTGCCAGGCTCAGTTGCTCCCGTCTCAATGGCCCTCCCCCCACCCCGCCCCGCCCCCGCCCCCACCCACGGTGTTTCCACTGAGTACCTGTAGCCGCTTGTGGACTCCTGTGTTTAGGCCCATCTGTGTTGAGGCTCTTGCATGTGCTTCTTCCTGCACAGACAGTGATACACGCAGGCTTCGTGATGCAGCTGGGTTTGGCTCATCTGCTTATTTTGTTGTTGTTCTTTAAATTAATAGATACTTTACTTATGTATTTTTAAATGATTATTATTTTTAAGAGAGAAAGCACGTGTATGTGCACGCTCACGAATCAGGGAGAAATAGAGAGGGAGACAGAGGATCTGAAGCGGGCTGTGTGCTGACAGCAGAGAGGCCGATGTGGGGCTTGAACTCACAAACAATGACATCGTGACCTGAGCCAAAGTTGGACGCTTAGCCGACTAAGCCATCCAGGCACCTCTAGATATCTATTTTTTAGAGCAGTTTAAGTTTACAGAAACACTGAACGGAAAATACAGAGTTCCGATACCACCCCAACAGCTTCCCCTATTAGTAACATCTTGCATTAGTGTGGAACATGTGTGACAATAGATGAGTCAGCGTTGATACGTTTAGTTGTTAACTGAAGTCTGTAGTTTACATTAGGATTCATTCCCTGTAGCGAACATTCGGTGGATTTTACCAAATGCAGAGTGACACATGACTCTATGTTGGTGCCACAGAACTCTTCAACGGCTCAGGACCCCCCTGCTCCACCCTTCCTCTCTTCCCTGAAACTCTCAGCAGTCGCTGATATTTTACTGTCTCATATTTTTGCCTTTTCTAGAATGTCATACAGTTGGAACTGTACCTTATGTAGGCTTTTCTGGCTTTTTTCATTTTTCAAACTGGCTTCTTTTTATCCCTTAATAGGTCATTTCTTTTTATTGCTCAGTATACCATAGTGTATCCATTCACCTTTTGAAGGACATCTCACTTGCTTCCATGTTTTGGCAATTATGAATAAAACTATGGTAAATATTTGTGTGCAGGTTTTTGTGCAGACGTAAGTCTTCAACTCATTTGGATAATGACAAGGAATGCGATTGTTGGCTTGTATAGTAAGGCTGTTTTTCTCCGTAAGAAACTGCCCCACTGTTACGTGAAGTGACTGCACCATTTGTATTCCTACCAGCAAAGAATGAGAGGTCCTGTTGCTTCACCCCTCTCCAGTAGCTAATGTTGTCAGCGTTTCGGATTCTGGCCATGCCAGTAGGTGTGTAGTGGTACCTGATTGTTTCAATTTGCAGTTCCCTGATGATGTTTGATGTTGGGCATCTTTTCGTGTGCTTACTTGTCACCCGTATGTCCTCTTTGGTGAGCTCTCTGTTCAGGGTGTTTTGCCCATTTTTTAATTGGGTTGTCTGTTTTCTAATTGTTGAGTTTTAAGAGTTCTTTGTAGATTTTGGATACCAGTCCTTTATCAGATACGTGGTTTGCAAAAATTTTCTCCTAGTCTTGTGGCTTGTCTTTTCGTTCTCCTTAGAGTGCCTTTTACAGAGCAGAGGTTTTTAATTGTAATGAAGTCCCAACTTTCCACTTGTTTTTCTCATGGAATCATGCTTTTGGCATATCCACAGAGTCATCATGAAACCCAAGGTCAGTTAGATTTTCTCCTTTGTTATCTTCCTCATCTGCTTTTATTTTGGGGTCTGTGGGGATATTTTGTCGATTAGCTTTGTTGTAAAGTATGCCCCCGGTATTTGGTTTTGCCATCTCATTGCTCTGTCTTTACATGGGGATTCAGAGTCAAAACACATGACACTTCACCACTGTCACCTTCCCAGAACCCCTCTAACCAGATCCTCCCTTTTAATCTGCTCTATTGAGGTTCAGTGTGCATACAGTAAAAATCATTATTTTAAATGTATAGTTTGTTGAGTTTTGAGAAATATGTACAATCATGTAACCACTGCCACAGTCAAGATATGAACATTATTATTGCCTCAGAAAGGTCTCTCCTGGCCCCTCATCCCCAACCCCAACTCCTGGCAGCCACTGGACCTGCTTTCTGTCACTAGACCTTTGTGTTTACTAGAATTTCTTGTAATGGAATCATACAATACATAGTCTTTTGAGTCTTATCTCTGTTATTCAGCGTAATGCTTTTGAGATTCACCTTTTTCCTTATCGAGTAGGATTCCCGTGGATTGCCTGTCTGTTCACAAGTTCATGCCATTTGAGTTGTTTGCAGTTTCTGGCTGCTGTGAATTCTGTGTTGCAATCTTTTTAGATCTGTATCTTCATGTTTTTTGAGTGAGACAGTGGAATTGCTGGGTCATATGATGTGTGTGTGTGTGTGTGTGTGTGTGTGTGTGTGTGTAAGAACTCGCCAAACAGTTTTCTATAGTGGTGGTACCATTTTACATTCTCACCAGCATTGCATACAAGAGTTCCAGTAGGTGCATATTCTCAATACATGGTGTTCTCAGTCTTTAATTTTTGCCACACCATTGCATTTGCACAGATAATCTTATTTGCATTTCTCTGGTGATAATCTTGGACCTCTTTTCACTGCTCATTTGGCCCTTTGTATCTCTTTTATGAACTCTCTTTTCACACTTTTTGCCCATGTTTTTGCCTATTTTTAAATTTGAGTTGTTAAGAGTTCTTCATGTATTATGGGTATCCTTTGTCAGATAAATTGCTAATATTTTCCCTCGGTTGAAAAGCAGAAGTTTTTAATTTTGATGAAGTCTTCTTTCTCACTTTTTTATTTTACATTTTGTGCTTTTCATGCCATAAGAAATCTTTGTCTATCCTATGATTGCAAAGATTTTTCCCTATTATTTTATTCTAGAAGTTTTATGGTATTACATTTAGGTCTGTGATCCATCTCAAATTAATATATATGTGTGTGTGTGTGTGTGTGTGTGTGTGTGTGTGTGTGTGGTATGGATAAGGGACAGGTTTTTCCCTTATAGATAAATGGTTGCACTAGCATCATTTATCATAAAGACCTTCGTTTCCCCTTAAATTACACTAGTACCTTTGACATAAATTAGGAGACCATATTTGTGAATTATGAATTTTTTCTTCTATTCTTTGGTCTGTTTGTGTACCCTTGTAAGGTGCCACATTGGTTTGACTACTGTCGCTTTATAAATAATCCTGGAGACTGGTAGGGAGGTCTTCCCAACTTGCCTGTCATCTTTAATATCCTTCTGACATTGAAAAGTTTTAAAGCAGCTTGCTAGTTTCTACTTAGAAGCCTGATGGGATTTCAAAGGGCATTGCATTGAGTCTATAGATTAATATGGGAAGAATTGACAATAAGTATCTTAACAATACTGAGTCATCTTGTCCATTTACATGGTATAGCTATCACTCCATTTATCTAGGTCATCTTTAATTTATCTAGGTCATCTTTAATTTCTCTAAGCAACGTGTTATAATTTTCGGTAGGCTGATCTTGTACTTTGTTAACTTTATCCCTCATAGGTCATGTTTTTGGACATTAATGTTATTTTTCTTTAAACTTCATTTTCTGATTTAGAAATGCAGTTGATTTGTGTGTCCTTACCTTGTATCCTGTGACTGTAGCAAAGTGAATTAGTTATGTGCAGGACTGTTGGTGAGAATGGAGTCAAAACAGGCAGGGGTGTGACTAGAAGGGACCCTTCTGGTGTGCCCAGGACCAGGGATTTTCTGGGCACATGGGATGTTTAGTGCTGAAAGCAGGAAAGCCCCAGACAAACCAGGATGAGCTGGTCACCCTTTCTGGAGGCCTCCTTTGGTCCACATGCTTCTTTTTGCCCCCTCTATTCTGCCAACTTAATGTGTCTTCAGATGTGCTAATGCCATGCAAAAGTGATAACGACAGACTGCCACATCTGGGGCCTGGATTTTGTTCACTGTGTGTGCTGAGGTCTGTGAGGCTTAACACAGAGGCTCCTAAATTGGGAAATATGGGGGAAAAGAAACTCTCCCCTTTACTCCTGTCACCTTAAAACAATCATCATTAGCATCTTAGTACATTTAGTTTGTCATTTTTCTTTGTGCATCCTTTATTTCTTCTTAATTTTTTAAAATATTTATTTTGGAGAGAGACAGAGTACGAGCAGGGGAAGAGCAGAGAGAGAGGGAGACACAGAATCTGAAGCAGGCTCCAGGCTCCGAGCTGTCAGCACAGAGCCTGAATACGGGGCTCAAACTCGTGAGCTGTGAGATCATGGCCTGAGCCGAAGTTGGACGCTTAACCAAATGAGCTGCTCTTTGTGCCCCTCTTTGTGCATATTTTAAAAGATTTGTCGTTAGTGTATATATTATGTCCTGCTTAGCTCTCGGAACGTCATAGCGGGCATATTGTCCGTACCACCGTGTGGTCACTGTCTGCCATCAGGCAGTGGGCCTCTGAATGGTGGGGGAGAAGGCTTCCGTGGCAGAGGCCATCTGTCATGCAGGAAGGGATGCCGGGCTCCCTGCCTGGGATGGCGGCGGGCCTGAGTAAGCACTGAGCGTTTATTCAGGCAGCTTCCTCCACGGTGCTGCAGAATGGCTGGCTCAGGACCCGTGACAGACATGCTACCTGTCCTCCTGTTGGGAGGGTCTGCAGTGGACAGGTGAGTCAGAAAGATGGTGACACGTGCTGTGGAGAAGGTGAAATGCAGCAGAGTCCCAGGGGGTATGCTGGGTACACGTGCTGGAGGACAAGGGGCCTGTGGAAACTGTGGGCAGGGCGGGACTCCGAGGGGTCAGCTACACTGAGAGCCGAATGAGAAGAAGGATCCGGCCACGAGAAGACCTGGGGAGGATTATTCCGGGGTGAGGAACCAGCGAATCTCCCCACAGCAGAGTTAACATGGAAGTGTTTGTGGCACAGGACAGGGCTCGTTGGCAACGAGAGGGGGAGAATGGCCAGCAGTGGAGCCCCGGGGGCGCCACAGAGGAGGGCCGTGGGCTGCCAGCCCTATGACATTGATCGCTCCTTGCCTGCCCCTGCCTCCCAGTGAGCAGCACCTTCTCCGCCAGTAACTGTTCTGTCCTGGTGCCTGTTGCCGGTAGCTCATGACTCCCCACCTTCACGTGGACGTTTTGCTGTGTCTAGACCACCTTCTCCATGCTTTTGCTAACATAGGTGCTCCCCGGCGTTGCTCCTCGTGCATTGCCCACCCCGCATACACTTGCCTGCGCAGAGCTGTCTTTCCGCTCATGTGCCGGCTGCTGCACATCTGTCCGCCCGTGGGTTGCTGGGGGTCCCTCTAGGACATGGCTCGTCTTGTATCCCTAGCGCCTCATACACCGTAGGCCCTCGATACGGTACTGCCTGTTACCGGAACACAGATCAGAAAGAGCTCCAGACCCAGGGATGCTATTTAAGAACAACTTTTGCAAAGTGCAGTTAAGTAAACAAAGGAACACTTACAATTTATAATGAAGCTTTAAAGTAATGAGGCTAACAGAAAGTCTTCCCGTAGGGCTTAAAGTGAAACCACACTTACTTGTGAGTCCGCTAAGGTTTCCTGTTGTTTGTTGGCCTGTTTCCTCGTTTGCATTTCCATCCCTGCTGGCCTGCTTTGGGCCCTTCGGTCATGTGCTGATTTCGGCAGGTACCTTTTTTGGCTTAGATTGAGTTTGTTTTCTAGATATGTTTGCTGTTTCTTTTTGTTCCCCCAGATAATACCCTTTTATATTTTGAATGCAACGCATTACTTTGGCCGTATAGTTGATAAGCACGTGGATCTTTATGCAACCCTTAATGCTGAAATGAACGAGTATTTTAAGGGTAACAGCAATAACACAGCTGTTGAAAAGGTGGAAAAATTTGGATTATATGGATTAGCAGAAAAAACACTTTTTCACAGGTAAAGGTCTATTTATTTCGTCTCTAAAAGTTGGGAAGCATTTGTCCCAGTGGTTTCGAATCCCTGTTTTGACCTGTGTCCATGTGACCCAGTGTGCACGTACGCAGCCTGGCTGCCGGCCGGGAGGGTGGTGGCAGCATCGCGTCCCCCCGCAGCTGCCTGGCATGGTGCCGTGCCTGTGACTTACCCAGCCCTGGGCTCCTGAGCACAGAGCGTGGAGGACAGCGTATCATTCACACACCGGTTCCTGAGCCGTCGCTCTGTGCCCCCTACAGGCACACTTACATCATTCCTGTAAAGCTGTAAAGTGGGTCCCATCTTACAGATGAGCAAGTTGAGCCCCGGCGGGGTCACCTAGATTATGTGACCTCAGCTCAGTAAATGGCACAGTCGGTGTTCCGACACCGGCAGTCTGCCTCAGGGACCTGCTCACACCTGTGGTTGGCAGTCCAGACTCCACTCGGTGGAGCCTAGAATGAGAACCTTCGAAAGTTCACCTTTACTGTGTTGATTTTCGTTGTGTTGTCAGATAAGGGGATTTACTCTATTCAACGGTACTACCCAGTTTTTATTCTTTTACGTACTTGAATTAAACCACTCTGAGTACTCGTGACAGCTCCAGTTAATTTTTATTTCTAGTTTGGAATAAAACTGTGCAGTTAGGGTCTTTTTATTCGTTTTGGATGTAATGACTAGGTTGAGGCAAAGATTGTGTTCCTTTGGGATCTCTGTGTCAAACTGAAGCCACTCTTGTTCTCCAGGGTTGAGGTGTTGGAGATGAGCCAAAAAGCAGATAGCTGGGGCCCGGACAGCGTCCTCGTCAAGTTTATAGACGAAGGCCGGACTGGACTCGTCACGAGACACCAATTGCTGCCTCTCCCAGAAAATTTCCACGCTCTGCCCCGCAGGCGGTGGAGTTCATTGTTTGCAGAGTGAAACCCGCTGACAACGAAGTTGAATGGAACCCAAAGGTAAGTTATTTTGGCTCTTTATGTCCTGTTGACTTTGAGAATATACACAGAATGGAGGTTTATTTGAGTGTAGGCAGAATGCGTCCTGGTCCTGGCCAGTTAACGCGGCAGTTGCTTGGGTCCCTGCTGGTGCGGGAATGCGCTGACAGCCGCCGTCCCAGAGCCAGCTCCCAAGCCCCAGAGAACTGCCTGGCACCGTCGTCATCATTAGCGCTCACGGTCTTGGAATTGGTATAAAATATGCATTGCTATGCAATAAATTGGCTGTCAGCTCGAGAAGAAACAGTGTAAGCACCAGGCGAATCCCCCTGGCAGATGGGGGTGGGGCCCCCGGGGGCCCGGGTGATGGATACTCTCTGACCAGGCGGGGTGGCTCCCCTGCGGTTGGGACGATGGTCAAGGAGAGAGAGTCTGGAAGGGACATTTCCTCTGGGCCCCTCAGGAGGAATAGCTAGCATGTCACCTCGCAGACCGGATGAGGCACTGAAGGTGAAGGTGCACGGAAGACTGATCCCACGTGGGCTCACCTGGCTGTCCAAGGCGGGTGGGCTTTCTCGGAGGTAAAATGTGCCTGAGAGAGTACTCAGGCACGTCTGGTCTGCCGTGGGCTCACGTGAGGGAAAAACAGCCACGTGCCTGGGAAAGGGTACACGGAAGCCCGGGGCCCCTCAAGTCCAGGGCGCTTCGTTCTCATTGAGCTTCCAAAGAAATGGGCATCCATACTTTGAAGACTTGTTCACAGAGGAGAGAGGATACTTGGCCACAGTGGGAAACATGCAGCTTGGGAGTCCAGAAGTGCCGTGTGCACTGTCCTTACCGAGCCCCACGGCTCAGTACCCTTGTCCACAGAGGGGCACCGTGGCCTCTGTGACCCCCCTCACGGGGAGGTGGGAAGGCACAAGGAAATACACGGAACAGGTTTTTGCAAAAGTACACAGCATAAACCGGATAAGAGATTTTCTTAAAGCTTCAGATAAGTTTCCTCTTTTACTTTTTCAGATCACTAGGTACATTCATCATAAAATCATTGGGAAATTGCATGATGCGAAAGTGATACTGGCTTTAGGAAACACAGTGTGGGTCGACCCCATGGTGAGTGTGTGTTTTTCTTTAAAGAAATCTGTGTTTGAATGGGCCCCTGAAATTATTCATATTATTCTAATTTGTGGCTTGAATAATTGTTTGCCTCGAGTAAATGGAGGTTTTGGGGGATCTCTGTGTTAGGGAGAGTTGGTTTTTTACATATTATTTGGGTCATGAATTTGGTTGTAGATTTCTTGTATAAGAGAATCCTTTACGCTATAACCCAGCACTCACGATGGAGACCGGCGTTTTGAAACTCTCCTTGCTCCATCTGACAGTCTCTGATATTTATAATTCTGTTCCACTTTTTCAAGGTTTGGTTGTACACTATTAAGTCAGTTTCACAGTCCTCTGTCTCCACTGGTGGGGAGGCCCTACATCAGGACAGTGGCCCCCACGTGAGATCGGTCATGTCGAGGATTCTTGGGCTTTCAAAAATAGGTTTCGGGGCGCCCGGGTGGCTCATTCGGTTGAGCGTCCGACTTGGGCTCAGGTCATGATCTCACAGTTCGTGGGTTTGAGCCCCGCGTCGGGCTCTGTGCTGACCGTTCAGAGCCTGGAGCCTGCTTCAGATTCTGTGTCCCCCCCTCCTCCCCATCCCCCATTCACTGTCTCTCTCAAAAATAAATAAACATGTAAAAAAAATGTTTTTTTGAAAGGTAGGTTGAATTATGGTTACAGTTTCTGCCTCATTCCTTCAGCAAATATTTATTGAGCACTAATATTTACGTGTTAGGTCCTGTGTGGGAGCGCTTGGCTTCTGTCCGTGAACAAGAACTCCTATCCTGAGAACCTTGCTTTTCAATTTGAAGTTTTGCTCCATTGGACTTAAATTAGCATGATGATAAGATTTAAAGGAATCCAGTTCTTAAGAACTGTTCCACTGGAAGTTATTTTTATGAGACTGGAAAAGCCTTAACACTTACAACAAGAAGCTTGGGTGTAAGATTTAGGGGTTCAGAAGAGAAGATGATTTTCACTAGAGAAGGTAGAGGTTGCCAATTTAGGTAAATGAAGATTTGGGGTCTTCAGTTTCCGTAATAGTCAATATTCTGGTTGTTTAATGGAGAGGAAAAAATATGGAAACTTGATTAACTGATTGTGAAAACTATAGCTGAGAAAATGAAGAAGCTAAAACAGAAAACCCGCCTGGCGTCTGCTCCCGCAGCTCCGAGGTGTAGCGCTGTCCGTGGCTCGGTGGAGGGGAGACAGACCCCCACACCTGCTTCCTTCTCCACCCAGCCCAGCTCGGCCCCCAGTCGAGTGGAAAGAGGCGCCTGTGCCATTCCCAGGTGGGAATGTGTTCTTGGTGTTCACTTCGGAAAGTGCTCCCGCTGCTTCCCCTGCCATGAAAGGACCACACGGTCCTGGGTCTGCACCTCCCGTCAGCAGGACTCAGGATGTTGCAGAACTTCATATTCTACCCACATTAAAATTGATGAGAGTATTTTGGTCGCAGGAAAAAACCCAGTGGAGGAAACTGTCCAGAACATGGGACTAAGGGCCTTGGCGTAGCCCCTCTCTGGGCGCCAAAGTCTCCGAGCCTTGGGGTCCTCCTTGTTAGGAGAGGTGAAAATACTCAAGTAATTAAGTTAGAAAGTTAGAAAGTAAGAGTTGTGTGTGTGGTCCTTGCATTATAGATTGGTCTCATCTGGGGGTTTTACTCCAGGATTCCGTTTTGGGCCTCCCAACCCCAGACCTCACCATACTTCTGCAGTGTGGGGGCAGGTTCTGGAAGCATCTCACGTGTGACTTCTGATGCGGCAGAGGGAGGCCCGTGTGCACCAAACATTGCACGGTGAATCGCGGGGTCACCGAGAGCATGTTTGATTTAAAAGTTCACGGTGTGATTCCTGCAAATGTGCTTTTTCTTTGATTCAAGGTGCACGTTACAAAACTGTCAAATCTGAAAACTTCTGTCATTGATTATAACGTTCGTGCTGAAATTCTGTCAATGGGAATGGGCATTGACAACTCAGAGCATATGGAATGCCTGAAGACGTTACAGGAAGGAGCTAAAACACCACCCGGTGAAGAAAGCTTAAGCCAAGCCCCGTAAGTGGACTTTTTTTTTTTTTTTTTAACTTGAGAGACAGAGTGTGTGTGAGCAGGGGAGAGGGAGGGAGGGAGAGGGGAGAGAGAGAGAGAGAGAGAGAATGAATCCCAAGCAGGCTCCAAGCTCAGCGTGGAGCCCGACGCAGGGCTCAAATCCCACAACCCTGGGATCACAATGAGCCAAAATCAAGAGTCGGATGCTCAGCTGATTGAGGCACCAGGCACCCTTGTAAGTGGATTTTTGTCTCCCTTTTGGAAGAGCTGCTTTTGGGGACTATAACTCACAAGTGTTCGAGATTCTTTCTTTCTTTCTTCCTTTCTTTCTTTCTTTCTTTCTTTCTTTCTTTCTTTCTTTCTTTCTTTCTTTCTCTCTTTCTCTCTTTCTCTCTTTCTCTCTTTCTCTCTTTCTTTCTTTCTTTTTTGAAAGTTGACTAGGTTACTGAGTCTCCATGTTTCCATCGCTCAGCTTCGATAATTTCTCAGACTTGGGAATCTTATTTTATCCACACCCCAAAGCCCATTTTTGCTTTGGTGGAATATTATAAAACAGATGCCAGACGTATCGTTTTACCTGTATCTCTTGCCAAATCAGCTTTTGTTATCTTTTCTCCTGACTGCACACACACAGAACAGTATATACACCGTAAGTGTAGTTTGGTGGGCTTTTTGAACACAGAAGCCAAGCCTGAATCAGAAAGAGGGCGTGAGTCCGTGCCACCCCCTGCCCCCTCCCCGAGGGCAGCTGCCATCCTGACCTGGAAGAGCATGGATCGCTCTACCCTGATTTGTACTTTGTTCGAAGTCAAGCAGTATGTCTCTGGTCTGGCTTCTTGGGCTGGGCACAGCTTGTGAAAAACATCCGTGTTGTGCATGTGGCTGTAGGTCGTAAAATCTTACTGCCACATGACATTCCATCGTGTGAATGTACTGTAGTTTGTTCACCCCGCCTGCTGTTGGTGGGAGGAATCTCCCCGCTCTGAGCCGCTTCTGGTGGTGGTTAAAACACATCCTCCTGCCTGTGTTTTGGTGCATGTATAGGTGATACTCCTTGAGGCTGGTATTTTGCAATCTGTGTGTGTTGTATGAATGAGCCCGGGTTGCATCGTTTTCACTTCTCTTCCTTTTATGCAAATATACCTGAAAAAAAAAAAAAACAAACTTGGATTCTTCGACACTTTGTGGGACTGTTGCTTTCCTCTACCCAAAATTCCTTGACTTCCTGCCTCTGAGACTCCATCACAGCCCACACACCCCGCCACGTAAACGGGACAGTCTGTGTGTCTGGTAAACATCAACGTCCCACAACTTCATCCCCACATTTGTTTGGCTTTCTTAACCTCAGGAGAGAGTTACTTTGTACTGTTTCAGTTTAATTTTTGTGCCTGTGCGCCTTTTAAAAATCCATTTTTTAAGGGCAGTTGCCACCTTCATTTCTATTCATCCTCTCCTTCATGAATACAAGGACCAGTAATTGCTTTCCATCTTTTCCTAGTGTAGGGCTTTCTTTCCCTGTTTTTTTCAGAAGAAATAGATAAGCTTGACATTGTAGGGTGTAGTCTTTATTATAACCAAGATTAGAGACATAATCTGATTTTTTTTTCAGATGGGCTTTAAAAAAATTGTTTTTAATGTTTATTTACTTTTTGAGAGAAACAGAGTGTGATTGGGGGAGGGGCAGAGAGAGAGAGAGAGAGAGGGAGACACAGAATCTGAAGCAGGATCCAGGCTCTGCATTATCAGCACAGAGCTCAACGTGGGGCTCAAACCCACGAACCAGGAGATCGTGACCTGAGCTGAAGTCGGATGCTTAACTGACTGAGCCACCCAGGTTGCCCCAGGGCTTTTTTTTTTTTTTTTTTTTTTTTTTTAATGTTTGAGAGGGAGAGCAGGTGCATGAGTGGGGGAGGGACAGGGAGCGAGGGAAAAAGAATCCCAAGCAGGCTCTGCCGCATTGTCAGCACAGGGCCTATCGTAGGGCTCAATCTCTCTCTCTCTCTCTCTCTCTCTCTCTCTCTCTCTCTCACACACACACACACACACACACACACACACACACACACACACACACACACAAAGAAAGGAAAAACTGGAATTGCTGAGGCAGAGTTAAAGCTGCTGCCCAGTAGTGTCCCAGACTGGGAGGCCCAGTTTACACTTCCACAGGCAGAGGATGAGAGACTGTGGAAGTCACTGCGAAAGTACCTGGCACCCCCATGGGGAAGGATGGACTCATCAGGAAGAACGTTGCAGCCACCTGGTGGAAAAGTGGGCAGAAGACTGAGCACCTGAGCAGACACTTCACAACGTCTAACGAATGAATTGCTCAGTAATGAATATGTGAAAGGGTGCCCAAACTCCCTAGTCTTCACAGAAATGCAGATTAAAACCACGGTGTGATAATAGCACTTCATACCCCCCCCCCCAAGTGAGGGAAAGAAAATACCAGGTGTTGGTTAGGCTGTGAAGTAACAAAAGTCTTTTAGAAACTTGACTAGAATGTTGTTATTACGTCTAAAAAATTAACAGTCATTTCCAAAATTGCATGTGTTTCTTATTGTGTTAAAATATGCATAACAGAATTTCTCGGGTTTTTTTTTAAGTTGTGAAATACACATAAAACCTGTTGTGCTCTTCTAAGCGTCCAGAAGTACATTCACAGGAATGTTACAGGAGGGCTGGAGAGACTCCGGTCCTGGCTTCCCAGTGGAAGAAAGGATCTTGCAAACAACAGACAGCAAAGGGATAGAGTTTATTGAGGGAAAGTACAGAGCTGTCAAAAGTGAGGGGTCCCGACTGGGGAGCCACCGAGGATTTTTGTCCCTGACTTTTTATTGGGACCTTATCAGAAAGTCTGTGAGACTCCTCTCCTGGCACCTAGTCCAGGCAGGTCTGGAATACCTTTTTCCCTTCCCCCCGCCCCCCCAAATCCCACCGCCTCTTCAACCTCTCGCAGCTGCAGCCTGCCTCCCTGAGGGTCGAGGGTCGCTGATCGACCCCTGCCTGACGTTAATGTTCCCTGCTCATAACCACCACCACCGTCCACCTCCAGAACGTTTTCATCTCCCCGAACGGACACCCTGTCCCCACGAAACTCTAACTCCCATCCCTGCCCCCACGGCCCCTGGAGACCTTCATTCTGCTTTCTGTTACTCGGCCTATTCTGGGCACCCCGTATCAATGGGACGATGCAACGTGGGGCCTTTCGTGTCTGGTTCAGCTCACTGCGTGTGAAGTTTCCAGGGCTCACCCACATTGCAGCACGTATCCGGATTTCCGTCCTTTTGAAGGCTGACGAATATTCCACTGTGTGGATAGACCCCATTTTGTTTGTCCTTTCATCTGTCAGTGGACGTTTGGCTGTCGTGAGTAGTGCTGCTGTGAACATGGCCGTACGAACCTCTGTTGAAGTCCCTGCTTTCACTTCTTTCTGGGATACTCCCAGAAGTGGCATTGCTGGATCATACGGTAATTCCGTGGTTCATTTTCTTCAACTGCCGAACTGTTTCCCACACAGCTGCTCCACTTGACATTCCCAGCAGCGATGCACGAAGGTTCCCATTTTCTCCAAATCCTTGCCTAGAAATTAGCCCAAGGTGAAGGCTTGAGGTCTCCTCAGGACGTTTCTGAACACGCATCTTGCCTCGGTATGCGTGTGGCTTTCTGCCCCTGAGTGCGCTGGTTGTGAATGTCCTGATTTCCTAGTGTCACCCAGCTTCTCCTCTGGGCCTTAGGTGGTGTGTGGTCTGCTGGGTCCCTGATCCCTTCCCCTCAGCGTCTGCGGGCTTGTGGTCTCCTTTTCTGAGCAGTGCCCGCCATTTTCCGTCTGTGTTCCAAGTTTGGTCCCTCAGGTCCCCCACCGGACAGGTCAGAGTGGACCACACAGTAATCTGTGAGTAAAGTCTGCTCTGTTACCTCTGGTTTAAGGTGGGGATGGGAATCGGGCTGCTGCTTGCCCAAAGCAAGACCACCACACCGTGGCGGGTGGGGCAAGGGCTGGTTGAAATGCCAAAGGCCCTTCCTCCGGTTTTGAAGCTGGCTTTTTCTTCATCGGGCGTTTGCTTTGTTGCTGTCAACCTTTGGGTGTTAGCTCCTGGAAAGTTGGTTCCAGCAGCACCTGGTGGTGCTTTCAGGGCTTCTGTGGGGAGATGGGAAGCTGGCGCTTCCTTGCCCACCATTTTGTTCTGCATGTCTTCTGGTGGCAAGGCACGGGAATATTTGTTCAGTCTGATTTTGTTTCCAGTTCATCTAATTAACAGATAATTACTCTTAACTGAATTACCATTGGGCCACTTGAAGCTTTAAAATTCATTCCGTAAATTTTTATTGTCTACTGGGGATACAGCAAACAGATGAAGGGCCGTCTTGTGTTTTAATAGAGCAAGATAGACCATAAGCAGATTCCAGAGATACATCGATGGTGACAGGTGAGAGGCAGCAAATGAGCACTGAAAGGAAGTTAGGGCGGCTGTGGCTGAGGAGGGTGAGCAGTGGCCCAGGCACTGGCCAGGACAGTCCTCCTGAGGGCATACAGAGGGCTCCATCATCCCGTGATTCTGGGAACAGGGAGGAAGGTGCAGCGACTAGAGCAGAAATGCGGCAGGGTGGGGGACCGTAGGTGCTGAGCAGTCCTGGGACATGATCTTGTGGCCAGTTTCAAGGACTGGGCTCCTGCTCTAAGGAGGCAGAGCCATGAGAAGGTTTTGAGCAGAGGGATGATTTAATCAAAAGATCCTTGGCACCGGTGTTGAGGATAGGCTGGGGTGAGGGACGAAGGCTGTGCTGGGAGTTCAGGACAGGGTGACACTGGCTTGGGTGAGGGTGGCTGTGTGGAGGTGGTGAGAAGTGGCTGCTTTCTGGATATATTTGTAGTGAGTGTGTGGCCTCACGGAGCCTTGTTGACAGGTCCTGGGTACTGAGAGCCCGAAGGAGCGAGCGCTGAGCCCTGGGGCCCAGTGTTGAGAGGCAGGGGCCTATGGGGACACCGGAATGGAGCCTGAGAAGGAGCAGCAGCAGGGTAGGAGGAGGCCTGAGAGGGCGAACACCCAGACGGCAGGTGAGGAGGTGTCTCAGAGCAGGAGCCGTGAGCCTGCCAGATGCTGCCAGGAGGCCCGAGGAGTGAGCACAGGAGGCTGGCCATGGGGGCGGCCATGGGGCTGCCGGTGACCTGGGAGGACTCCTGCTGACTGATGAATGCAGGAGAATTTGAAAGAACATGGCAAAGGTTGAAATACTTCACCGTCTGAGGTTGGTAGTTTTTATCTTAACGAATTGGGTGCCCTGAGATCAGGATACATGTCAGTTTCTATACACTTTCAGGAAGCAAAAAATGCCCCATGCTTGCTTATAAGATATTCTTCTAAAAACAGACACCGCATTAGAGTTTAGCAGATTTAATGAAAACGAGGCTTGATCACTTCTGTGAAACACAGCAACTCCTGAGCCCCAGCTCTGTTCTCCGCTTGGCCCTCTGTACTCTGATTGTGTGGTTGTGCAGGAGTCTTGCCCACCTGTGACCACACACGTAAGGCAGAAGTGCAGAGGACCGTGAACTAGGTTCTACAGATGGACCTGCCCAGGAGAGACTCCATTTCAGGAGCCGAATGGCGCCATTCTTACAGCAGGTTGGGAAAGAGGACAGATCTTGGGGACGTAAAAGATCTGGAAGCCATAGGGCTTGACAGACATAGGGAGTGTGGTTCTGTAGTTCTGAGCCCTGGGGGTGGGAGGGTATTGGCATGGCGGACAGTTCCAGGGTGCTTCCCAGAGAGCATCTAGCTCTGGAGGGGGAGATACTGAGTTGGTTTGGGACATGTTAAGTTTAGGGTTATCAAAAGCAGAAGCCTAGAGCTCAGGAAAGCAGCTGGGAAGACTAGTCTGCTGGTCTTAAAGGAGAGTCACAACTGGGAAAGTGTGTGATGAGGAGGGATGGAGCCCCAGCAGGTGAGGGTCTGGTGAAGGAGAGGAGAGCCCCGGTGGCATTAGGGTGGGTGATGGAAGGCCTGGTGCTGCATGGTGTGGGGGACGAGGCCCGAGGAGGGGGTCCCTGCCTGGCTGGTTGGAACACGGATGTGCCTTCACCATTTGGGGGGTGCCGTTCACAGGCTTCATGTGCGTCAACCAGAAGTCCCCTTGGAGAGACACATACACACTCCCCACACCGTGGATGTGTGTGTGTGTGCAAACACATGTGTGTTTGTATAGTTTAGTATGGGTTTGCTCCTTTAGGCTTGGATTCTCTCTAAAACAATGCATAAAAAATGAATTACGTTGTCACCCATGAGGAAGGCAGCGGGATGGCTGGGGAACAGGGATGAAAGAGATTTTTCACTGTAGACCTTTTTATTTATTTCAGAGTATTGAACTGCATGGATGTGGTTACCTGCTCAAAAAATGTAAACAACTTAAAAATGTTTTAGTTTTAAATTGTACCGATATGGAGTAATCTGTCTCTAGTTAATTGGATAATGGGCAGCAGAGTGAATTTAATAGGATCCCATATCATTAAATGGTGTGTGTGTGTGTGTGTGTGTGTGTGTGTGTGTGTGTGTTTTAGATACAGATGGCAATATTTGCTTATTTATCCAAAGAATGTTTCTAGACAGAGACCCACACTGGTAAGGGGATGTCTCAGGGAGGAGAAGGGGCTGAGGGACTAGGGCAGGGAGCAGAGATGGCTTTTACTTCCTGCCCTTTTAACTCCTCTGGTGAATGAGTTACTGCATTTATCTAACAGTCTCTGTGGATCGCCTGCTCTGTGCTCGCTGCAAGGTGGGCGGCAGGGAGCAGACCTGGCGGCCCTGCCCTCCATCCAGAAAGGGGCCCTAAGCTGTGTGCAGGTCTGACTTGTGGCAGTAGGCACCTCACAGTCCTTTGCCGCCTGCCTTCCTCCTCTTGCTGGGGGGATCCTGGAGAGGGCTAGAGTCTGCTCTCTTTCCATCCCGGAGCTGACCTTCACCTCCTCCGTCCAGGGCGCCTTCTTCAGCAGAAGATGCTGCTTGTCTGCAGAGCGCGCGGCAAGAGGACAGGGGCTCGGGAGGAGGTGCTGACTCCGAGACAAAGCCAGAAAGCCAAAAGCATGGTTGGTGATTTAAAACATGGCTGACTTAAAATCATGAAAGCTTGGAAATTTCACAACGTTGAGGCTATCCACTTTTAGATGAATTATATAGAAGGTGACATAAACTGCTGTTATCTAAATTCCTATTTTTGACAGTTCAACCTCCAATGGTTTTATTTTTTAAAAGGGAGACTTTTTTTTTTTTTTTTTAAGAGAGAGTGTGAGCTGGGGACAGGGGCAGGGGGAGAGAGAGAATCTTAAGCAGGCTTCACGCTCAGCGCAGAGCCCAGTGCCGGGCTCCATCCCATGAGCCTGGCGTCATGACCTGAGCTGAAACCAACAGTCTGACACGCAACCAAAAGAGCCACCCAGGAGCCCCCCCAACGTTTTTTAAATAACTTTTTCCTTTTTGTTAATTGAGGTATAATAACGTTCATCCAATAAAGTACACAGCTCATCAGAATTACTTAACGTGTGTATACGTCCATTGACCGCACCCAGATGAAGCTATCGAACATTTCCAGAAGCCCAGGAATCTCCCTCATGCCTCTTTCCCACCTGAAACCCTTCCCAGGAACCATTGTCCTGACTTCTGTCACCACCAGTTTTGCTGAGTTAGAAGCACAGAGTGTATACTCCTGTGGCTTTCTCACTCAGCATCCTATCTGTGGGATTCATCTAGATTATCACGAGGAGTGGTGATACTTTCTTGCTGCTGAGTTGTATTCTATGATACGAATATACCACAACTTATTTGTCTGTTTACCTATTGATAGACACTGAGGCTGTTATTAAAGCTGCTGTGAACATTCTCGCTCAAGTCTTTGGATGGAAGATTCAAGTGTTTTAGACTTAGAAGTTCAAATGGCATTGTTTCAGAAAGTGTTGTGTTTAGCACTGGTTCCTCGTGTATACTGGCTACAGATGACTTCCCATGTGGCAGGCATCTTTGGTCCCAGCAGGGCACGGTAGCCCCAGAGAATCCTGTGGCTGCAATAATGCCATTCCTTTTCAGACTAACTTTCCTTTCCTGATTGGTTTTTTTTTTAATTTTTTTTTTTAACATTTACTTATTTTTGAGAGACAGCACAAGTGGGGAGGGGCAGAGAGATAGGGTGACACAGAATCTGAAGCAGGCTGCAGGCTCTGGAGCTCTGTCACCGCAGAGCCCAACGTGGGGCTCGAACCCACAAACTGTGAGATCATGATCTGAGCTGAAGTCGGACCCTTAACCGACTGAGCCATCCAGGCGCCCCCTGATTGTTTTTTTTATAGTATTTGTCAGAGCCCATTTTTATTAGTTCTACTAAGTGTTGTGCGTTTTCGTTTTTTCTAATTGTTCTTTGCAAGCGGATACTTGAGTTACTGTGGAATTTGTGCTCTTCAGTTCTCAGCTAAAAGTTGCAGGAAGTGGGAAAAGTACATATGGGTACGTAGATTATACAGTTGCGTATAAATAACTTATTGGAACATTTGACCTTCTGCCCAGAAACTCTACCTGAAAACACGAGAGACTCTTCCTTTAACAAAACCACAGAACCTCTGCAAAGGTATGTCCATCCACCGTTGGAGTTGTCTTCCCTTCCTGCCTTGTGAGTAAATAGTGATGCTTGTGTAAGTCTTCTTCTTCTCTCTTAGCTTCCACCCACAAATCAGATGGTTCCAAAAAGACGACGTGGTCATACTGAAGATAAGAATAAGGAACGTAAAGGATTACAACTGTAAATATTTCAGAGATAGAGTCGTCTTCAGGTACGTTCGTGTGTGTCTTATAAAGGACAATAGAAATCACTTCTAACACGTGAGAAGACCGACCTCTCCTTCTGCAAACCTAGTGCCTGGGCGGGAGAGAAATTTTACGTGGCCGATATGGAGCTGCAGGCCAACATAGTAAGAGATGGCTGCAAATGCACGATTACAGACGAGGAACCTGTCATCACTCTCACGAAGGAGAGAAAGGAGCCTTGGTGCAGCTTACTCAAACAGAGGGTGAGTGCACATTGGCCCCGGCTGCTCTCAGCACCCCGAGCGTCACCTGTTCTCTCACTTAACGTCACCTCTTCTGTTGAACAGAATCCTAATGTGGCTTTCGATTTCGATCACTGGGAAGAACGTGAAGAAGAGGAGAGCCCCTTCCCCAAGGGTAAGATGGGGCGCACCCCTTCCTGGGGAGGGGCAGGTGCTGAACCCCACAGGGCGCACCTGATCATGCCGCTGGCTTGACGACTGAGGCCTTGGTGGGAATCGGTCGTTAACAGGAAGCCCTTTGGAATTCATTTTCTCCTTGTGGTCGATCTTGGTGCTAAATGTTCTGGTTTGAGGAAGCATCAGCTCTTAATTATAAACATACCTTCTTATAACACTTGTGCACATCTTCCCAGGAGAGTAATTTATTTATAAGCAGGCCAGTTTTACCTGTTCATTTCTTGCCTATTTCTTCACTGTTTAGTGAAAATCTGAAATAAGTTATTAAAAATAGAACAGAACTACCCTACAACCCAGCAATTGCACTACTAGGTATTTACCCAAAGGATACAAAAATACCGATTCAAAGGCTCACAGGCACCCCAGCATTTATGGCTGCATTATTAACAACAGCCAAATTATGGAAAGAGCCCAAATGCCCACTGACCGATGAATGGGTAAAAAGACGTGGTATATATATACAGTGGAGTATTACTTAGCAATCAAGAAGAATGAAACGTTGCCATTTGCAATAACATAGATGGAACTAGAGTGTATTATGCTAAGCAAAATAGAGAAAGACAAATACATGATTTCACTTGTGGAATTTAAGAAACAAAACAGATGAACATAGGGGAAGGGAAGGGAAAATAAGATAAAAAGAGGGAGGCAAACCATAAAACTCTTAAATACAGAGAACAAACAGGGTTGATGGAAGGAGGTAGGCGGGGGGATGGGTTAAATGGGTGATGGGTATTAAGGAGGGCACTTGTTGGGATGAGCACTGGGTGTTATATGTATGTGATGAATCACTAGATTCTATTTTTTTTTTTATGTTTATTTTTGACAGGGGGAGAGAGGGAGTGTGAGCAGGGGAGGGGCAGAGAGAGAGGGAGACACAGAATCTGAAACAGGCTCCATGCTCTGAGCTGTCAGCACAGAGCCCAATGTGGGGCTTGAACTCACAAGCTGCGAGATCATGACCTGAGCCACAGTCGGACTCTGAACCCACTGAGCCACCCAGGAGCCCCACTAGATTCTACTTCTAAACCATTATTACGCTTGGATTTCAATAAAATTTAAAAATTAAAATAAGTTGCAAAACAGCGCTCTAGAACCTAAGGGACTTTTTTTTTTTCTACATTGGCCAAAATAATGGTGGGGCTGGGGAAGGGAGATTTGCTAATCAGCCTGTAGTTAAAAGGTTTTCAATAATATCTCTTATAGTTGTGAATTGTAAAAACCTGCCCTTGAAGGTGGCAGAGGTGGCTGAGAGCAGTGACGGGACATCGGAGGATGACGGAAGCGAGAGTGAATGAGCAGAGTCAGACCCAGAAGGGTGGCCGGAACCACACAGAGATGGACACACCGTGTGGCTGGGATTTCAGGAAACAAGCCATCACGGCCAACCTGTCCTTGACTCAAGGATAAATTAGGACCTAGTGTCATCCTGTGCACTGGGATTGGTATTGGCGAGAGGTGGGCTGCAGGGGCTCTGGGGGAGGGGGGCGGGCACTGCTGTCACTCGGGCCCAGCCTCCTCCTGAGCCATCCATCCCACACTGGTCACACGCAACCCGTCCTAACACTCGCCTTGAATGACGGGGAGCACGGTGTGCATTTGGGGGATGTTGGGGGATGAATTGTACTTTCTGGAGCTAGTCTGTTTGCTTTTTTGTGTAGACCTGTTTGGTACATTGCTTAAAAACCTGGTGTGCTGCATAGAAATTGAGGTTTCCAGCTTACAAAGTCATGCTCAGCACTGCCTAACAGCTCTTTCAGCCATGAGCTAGTTGGGATTCAGCAAAACTCGGAGTGAAGCTCTAGGATAGACCAAGGGTAAAAGCGGGGTGGCCTCGGCAACTCCCAGCCGGACCTAGGGCTTTCTAGAGGAAAAGCTACTGCTTCTGAAGAACCACCTGGGCTGCAGAATCCTGGGCGAATGGGACAGAGGTTTGTCTTTAGTGGAATCTGGAAAGGACCTGTGGGGTCTTGGAGGTGACCCTCAGGACAGCTGGGTGTGAGGAGCCAGGACATTCACGATGCCATCCTGGGGTGGGGCTGCGGCCTGCAGGGTCGCGAGGTTCCCGGAGAAAGGTGTCCTGTCACCACCTGACTGTGGGGGCGCCCCGAGCCTGATGCCCGCGCCAACTGGGAGAGTTAGAAAGGAACAGAATGTGAGCCCCACGCACGGCTTTGCTGTGCCTCGAAGCAGGAAAGAAAAGGGACAGAACATGACTGTCGTGATTGTCCCCGAGATTTTTATTCTTAGTGTACATCAGAAAGCACAGGTGTCCGCGTTTGTGTTTGTCCCAGGTACATAAGCCGCCTCTGGAACGATAGGTAAACTCTGTCATCAGGCTGTCCCGTGAGTAGGTTTGGATCACGCTCTGGCTCTCAGTTTCCTCATCTGTAAAATAAGACATTCTGCTCATGGTGTGGCCTGCCCTTGCTTCGGGCATTGCCCCAGCACGCTGCCGGGCAGGGGCCTCTGTTCCGCGCAGCGCCTCAGTGATGGAGGTCAGACCCCTGCCCACTGTGGGGAGCGCACCCTTGCTGCTGCCGTGACTCCCGTGGGTTGACTGGCAGGTGTCAGTGGAGTCCCCCCGTGGACACGTGGGGTACAGTGGTGATTGTCCTTTTTCTTCACTAAATTGTGCAGGCTCTTCAGGAAGTAGGAAGTCCTGGTCTTTGCTGGCAAAGGTTTTGTAATGTCCTCAGCAGGTGTCGGTTTCTGTAAATAGAACTTTTGCTCCCACTGGGGGAGCCTTTGGACTGGTGGCCGGGCCTCCTGAGCTGCACTGGCTTTTCTTGTGATTGTTGGCCACCCGCCGTTGATGCTCGCTTATAATCACTCTCTTTTGTAAAACGTAGCCCATAAGAGCAAGTAATAGAGCTGCATAAATGGAGGGGGGTGGGTTCTGGTTCTCGCGTGTCGTTCACAAACAGCCAAAGGGAAATGGTGGGGGAGCAGGGCTGTAGGTTTCAATCTTGCCTTATTTTTTCAGACATTGAAATGTACTACCTGACGTCCTGGATAACATTTTGTAGGATGTAGGCACCGACTTGTGAAATGTAAACAATGACCAGTTGTTTTTGTTCCATTAATACATATCGATTTCACGTTTGGGGAAGATTTCCGAAATGCGAAGTGAAAGTGCTTTTGTCTCTACGCTTCTAAAATTGCTCTCATACTTAGTCGTGGCGTTCATATTTTTTGTAGTATATCAATAAACTTTCAGCGTTTTCACAGAAATGCCATTTTACATTTTTTTAGACAGTGTTTTCCCTGAGTGCCAAATGCAAACTAGAATTTTATTCATCACCCTTTCTGGTTTGACCAGAGTGTCTGTGAGGGCTGAGGTGGGGCCTGTCCTGGGCACCAGGCTGCGGATGGTTCTGGATGGTCCGTCTTGCAGTGGGGGCCTCGACATTCAGCCTGGGATAGACCTGCCTCGGACACGGGGGTGCGGGACTTCTGGGAGCGGCGAGGGTGGGCAGTAAAACATCTGTACTTCAGTGTGTTAAAAACCTGTTTCGATCAGAGCAAAACGTGTGTGTATTTTTACACACCTTAGTGGTCCCTGGTTTAAAGAGTGCCCTTTATTTAAGTAGATGTGACGTGCCTCCCCCCGCTGAAGCGTCACAGTCGTAAGGTGGTAATTTTCACTGAGCCCTTGGCTGGCCGCCAGCCTTCAGTTAGGTCGCATCTTCACTGCTAACTTCGGCAAACGCCTGTCCGTTTTCTCTAGAACCCCCACCCAGAGAACTGAGGCTATGGAAACATAACAGCGTTATGAACACCTGAATACGTGTTTTTTTTTTTTTTTTTCCTTGAGGAAGACACCAGGTAGAAATAACCACAAATACCGCTTACACAAATAAATCCATCGCAGCTTGGACTTGGCTCCGGGAGGCCGGGCTTGCTACTCTGGAGCTTCCTCTGGCGGCACGACCTCCATCAGCATCTGAAGGTGCATGGTGACGGGCTCTGGAGCAAAAGCCAGTCAACAAGTGCGGTCAGAGGGGCGCAGAAATCTGGCTCCCGCCCCCTGGGGCCGTGTCCTCTGTTCTAGCCGCGCTCAGGGGTCAAGGGCCCGAGGGGGTCAGAACCATCCTGGGAGCCACAGTGGCTCTTTGGAGGTAAGTTACTTCCCGGAAAAGCATTGGGAACCTGCTATCTTATTGCCACCAAACACCGTCCTCTACAGGGAAGATGTGCAGGACTCACTTGTGTGTACACATTTAACTACCACTGTCCAAGAGTTGAATATGTGGCTGGAAGGCACCGGGCATGCATCTTGCCTAAAATCCAGATAGTTTCTTCTTTCCACCTCCTCAAGCCCAGCTTCCTACCAGTTTTTGCAGGGAGCGGGTGGAGTAAGTTTTCTAAAGCTGAGAGGGAAGCCCTGCTTTGTCCCTGTAGGTTGTAAGTCGTCCTGGCTAGATTCTCTGTCGGGACGATCAGATCTGAATTCATGCTCCGAGGCCTGGGGAAAACGGCTGTCCTCACAGTAACCACCGGACTTGCCTGTCTCTAGTCGTGTGCCTGCAGCCCTCTCTCAGCTTCGGGCTTCGATCAGAGGAAAGAGGTTGTGCAGTGGGGAGAGCTGCTTCCGGAAAGGAAATTGTCCCCGGTAGAAACAATAAAGCCGAATTTTGGGTTTGGTTTCACTGTGTTAATCAACATGAAACAGATTCGCTCTTGCTGTAACACCTATGTCAGGTTTCCCAGGTGAGGCAGTGCCCGGGCTGGGGAGCGGCCCCTGGAAAGTCCAGGGTCAACCTCACCGCCTCGCAGTTGGGTTTTGCTTTCGTACCTCGTACGTCTCCCCGAGTCGCAAGTACGGAAGTAAAACCAGATAGGAGTGCCTGCAGGGACGGCTGTGCTTCCCTGCTTTCCTGCTCGGACAAGCTGAGGGAGAAGGGGCCTGTTTTCGTCACATCTACTCTATGGATACTAGGGGGCTGTTGCATAGACCCGGAGTGAAACTGCACAGCCCAATTCCCCCCTTTCTAGAAACAGTACAGGGAGTGGGGGACCGAGAAAGGGCTGTCAGAGGTAGAGGACCCTTGACGGGCGAGGGTGCTGGGGGCTGGCTCCCTGTGGTTGAGTCTGCAGCACAGGATGTGACGCTGTGAGTGTCCCCCCCCCCCCCAGGTGCGCTGTACGCAGAGGCCCCTTGATGTACTTGGTACCACGACTTTGTTTTTCCAAAGTGAAAGTGGTTAACGTAGCTACGCTTCCTAACAATTGCCCTAAAGCAGCTGAGGGGCCAGGATGGCTGAGTGGTGAGTGAGAGCTGTGGCTCCGGCATTGGAAGGCTCAGGCCCTCGTCCCGACTCTGTCACGTTCTGGGTGTCTCGGGGGGTGCTGCTGAGCCTCAGATGGTGTCTGTGTTTCAGGAGAAAGAAAGTGGTGCTCTGGAGGTTGGATGCACAACGATGTGAATACACTTATCCGTACTGAAGCCTACACTTAAAAACCGTTAGGATGGTCAGTGTTATGTGTGCTTTACGGTGGAAAATAAAAGCAGATGGTGATGTCCCTTCCTGCTTGTTACAGTAATTGATGGGGACAAGGGACGAGGCCACGGGTGGACCCCAGAGGTGTCACACTGAGAGGGTGAAATTTGCTAGCTGCCTGAGATCCTGCGATAAGAAAGTCGGTAGGACCAGGACAGGTGAGGTGCGGGACGCTGTGCCTGTCTGCGCCTCGCCAACAGCACGACAGTCCCCGTGTTGGTACTTACTTAAGATTTTCTGAGCCCATCCAAACTTATAGTGGACAAAAAGGAAGTAAAATATAAGGCCGCTCAGTATAAATAACACACAGTAGAGATATTCCCACGCGGGTTCGCTGATGATTGGGGCCAAAACCAAAAACACGGAGACGAGAGTCACCAAGATGGGGATGAAAATGGGCACCTGCAGGCGAGACAACATGGAGTCATGATTTGACCACGTGCACTCCTGTCCTTCCCGAAAGTTTTCATTCAAAACAAAACACTGAGTGGGAAAGAATGTAATGAACTCTGTGTGCCCCTCCTCCAATTTCAGTAATTTTAATTCTCCCTCCCCCCACCCCGGCTCTCCCTGAAAGTTCTCTGCACTCTGGTAGTTGGGTCTGGAGGCAAGAATACTTGGTCGTTGGAACGGTAGCGCTTCCTTTCCTAACACATCATGAGGCCCTTGATGTCTCATTGTCCCACTTCTGAATTGCCAGGGTCAGTCAGTGGCTTCAGGGGCAGGAGAGGAAGCCAGTGCCACTGGGTCTGGATTCCTCCATTTCTCCAGGGAACGGTTTTCTTTTAGTAGGAAATGGTGTTTAGAAACCATAATCTGGGGGGCTGGAGTACTCCTTGATCTTTTACAGAGACAGAACATACTTCTTTTTTCAAGAAAGGGAAAAATTCACAAGTTCACACTGCTATTTCCAATTCAAAGGTAAGATTTCATTTTTTCCTTACTTTAGACTTTCTTTTCTTAACGCTTCTGAAAATCTTGTTTCTTAAATGGCTTTAGCATAGTTACTTGCTTTGTCCTACGACGTGCCTGTAATAAATACGCGAAGTAACTGTACCAGTCCTATATTCAGACCACTACTGTAAGTAGTGCTATGAAGTGTAAGATGTCCTGTAGTTCTTTTTAACCTCAGAGTATAACCCACAGGGAGATTCACTCAAAATACCGCACTTAGTTTTCCTCCGGGTGCTTTTGTCATTTACTTGTCACAGAGTAAGGTTTCTTTATTTGTTTTCAGTTTTGAGGGATTTTTTTTTCCCTTCTAAATTTTAAAATATTATAACTTAATGAAATAAGCCATACAGAGAAAGACAGACACCATATGTTTTCACTTTTATGGGGATCCTGAGAAACTTAACAGAAACCCATGGGGCAGGGGAAGGAAAAAAAAAAAAAAAGAGGTTAGAGTGGGAGAGAGCCAAAGTGTAAGAGACTCTTAAAAACTGAGAACAGGGGCGCCTGGGTGGCTCAGTCGGTTAAGCATCTGACTTCGGCTCAGGTCATGATCTCAGTCTGTGAGTTCGAGCCCCGCATCAGGCTCTGTGCTGACAGCTCAGAGCCTGGAGCCTGTTTCAGATTCTGTGTCTCCCTCTCTCTCTGCCCCTCCCCTGTTCATGCTCTGTCTCTCTCTGTCTCGGAAATAAATGTTGAAAAATTAAAAAAAAACAGAACAAACTGAGGGTTGATGGGGGGTGGGAGGGAGGGGAGGGTGGGTGATGGGTATTAAAGAGGGCATTTTTTGGGATGAGCACTGGGTGTTGTATGGAAACCAATTTGACAATAAATTTCATTAAAAAATATTATAACTTAAAATTTCTTATCGGTTTTGCTTTATTCTTTCTTTCTTTCTTTTTTTTTTTTTTTTTAAGATTTTAAGTAAGCTCTACGCCCAATGTGAGGCTTGAACTCATGACCCCAAGATCGGGAGTCGCGTGCTCCACTGACTGAGTCAGCCGGGTGCCCCTGACCTATTTCTTTTTGAAAATAAATACACACACACAGAAGTTCAACCATACAGGCACATGTTCATCTTCCACTGCCCCCAGATAAAAGATACCAAACATATAAACGATAGTTTTGCCCTTTGCTTTTTTCTTTCTTTTGAAGTTTATTTTGAGAGAGAGAGTGTGAGTGGAGGAGGGGCAAAGAGGGGGAGAGCGAGAATCCCAAGCAGTCTCCGCGATGCCAACACAGAGCCCGACACGTAGCTCGAGATCACGAACTGTGAGATCGTGACCTGAGACTCACCCAGGGGGCGCCTGGGTGGCTCAGTCGGTTGAGCATCCAACTTCAGCTCAAGTCGCGATCTTGAGGTTCATTGAGTACGAGCCCCGCGTGGGGCCCTGCACTGACAGCTCAGAGCCTGGAGCCTGCTTCAGGTTGTGTATCTCCCTTTCTCTCTGCCCCTCCCCTGCTTGTGCTCGGTGTGTGTCTCTCCCTCTCTCAAAAATAAATAAAAATAAACAACTGAGCCACCCAGGCGCCCCAGCACTTGGCTTTTTTTCTATTAATATGTTGCAGAGATAGGGCCATAGTAATACCATAGTAATACCTAGTAAAAAATATCCATTTTTTACTGCTGCATACCACTCTGCTTCGTGGAGGTGTCAAAATCTATTCAGCCGGTCTCCCATTGATTGACTCCTGGGTTGTGCTGAACCTTTTGCCACAGTAAGTAATCTTGTGTATATTTCATATTTTTGCCCATTTCACCTTGGGGTAGATTACTTCAAAATGGGGTGTCCGGGTGAAAAGGTAAGTGCAAATGTGCTATACCACTTGTATGCCGGCAGCCGTGTACGAGCGGGCTGCTCCCCGAGGAGTGTGGCCAGAGTGTGGGGTGTCTGCCCGACTGATGGGCAACCAGAGCTGTGGTCTGCGTTCTCTTACTGGCGGGAGGTGGAGCTGGTTGGGGTTCGTTTGCTTCATCTTTAAGTATCATTGTAGGTGCTCTCTGAACTGTCTTTTCGTATCTGTTGTTTGTTGATAAGTTTTGTCCATTTCAAATATGGGTGATTCCTGTCCCAATCGTAGGAACTCTTTAAATTAAGGGTATTAGCCCCCTTTCTTTTTGTGATATCAGTGCAGGTATTTTCCCCATCTGCTACGTATACGTGTTTTAAAATTCCCTTTTTTTCAATGCATACATTTTTATTTTGTTCGGGTTTTGTTTGTCCATTTTTCCCTTTTCATTTCTGGATTTTGAGTCCTAGGAAAGTTTTCACCCATTCTTGGATGACAAAGCAATTTACATAATTTAGATTTTCTTCATGCATAGGCACCATCATGTTTAAAATTTAGAACCTTTATATTTCAATATCCTCTTCTCTGTTTTGCTGGCTGTTCATCTTGCTTCTTCAGTGTGACCTTTGTAATCAACTCCTCTAACTCTAGAAAAAAGATCTGATATATCATGGCCTCATTAAATGTCTAAGGGACGCCTGGATGGCTCATTCGGTTGAGTGTCTGACTTTGGCTCAGGTCATGATCTTGCTTGCGTCCACGGGCTCGAGCCCCACATGGGGCTCTTGTGCTGACAGCTCGGAGCCTGGAGCCTGCTTCAGATTCTGTGTCTCCCTCTCTCTCTGCCCCTCCCCTGCTAGCACTCTGTCTCTCTGTCTCTCAAAATGTTAAAAAAAAATTTTTTTTTTAATGTCTACATTAAAAAACAGTGACATCTTTAGGATACTGATATTTCCTAACTCAGAACACGTGTGAATTTTCCTTTGTTGAAGTGACCTTTTCCGTCTTTCAGAAGAGGCCTCCCCTCTGAGGTTACGACTAGGCACTCGCGAATTAATGTGTTTGGGGGAATGAAATGCACTCATGATCTTTTAAGTGGATGCCATTTTTATAAAAAGGCTATTGATTTCAGTGTGTTTATTTTATGTCTCATTACTTGACCATATTTCCGTGTAGTTTTTTCTTTAATCCTTTTGGATTTTCCAGAGGCACGATGTGGTGTCTTGGGAAGGAGGAAGTCCGAGACTTTAGAAAGGCTTTCCTAGCTCTGCCACTCCAAGTTGCCTTCTCGTCTCATTGCCTTGTTACTGTCTTCAAACCGAGCTAAGTGACAGCAGACATGGAAGGAGCCTGTGCCTCACTTCAGCGGGGACCTCTGTAGTGTCTGTCACCTTCTCAATTAAAACAGCTGTTAGCATTTTGGCGAAGGGGTGTGTGTGTGTGTGTGTGTGTGTGTGTGTGTTCATGCTAAGGAAATAGTAATAAATTCCTGTTTTTTTATCAGTAATGCATATTGAATCATATCTGGTGAAATCTGTGAGAGGTGATTGTAGGGTTTTCCTCCATAGGTATATTAATATGATGAATTCTATCTACCCATGAACTAGATCCATATTTGATTTTTTTTAAATCTAAGATTTGTTTATTTTGAGAGAGAGAGAGCGAGAGAGCATGAGCACCAGCAGTGTAGGGGCAGAGGAAGAGAGGGAGAGACTCCCAAGCAGGCTCTGTGCTGCCAGTGCAAAGCCAGACACGGGGCTCAGTCTCACGAGCCGTGAGACCATGACCTGAGATGAAATCAAGAGTTGGACACTCAATAGACTGAGCCACCCTCCCCCCTTTTAATGTTGATGTATTTTGAGAGAGAGTAGATTTTCTGATCCTTAGCTGTTCTTGCACAGACATGACTTAGTCATGACATGTTATCTTTTAAAAAAAATTTTTTTTTAACGTTTATTATTGAGAGACAGAGCATGAGCAGGGGAGGGGCAGAGAGGAGGAGACACAGAATCTGAAGTGTGCTCCAGGTTCTGAGCTGTCAGCACAGTGCCCGACGCGGGGCTCGAACTCACAAACCGTGAGATGATGACCTGAGCCGAAGTCAGATGCTTAACCGACTAAGCCACCCAGGCGCCTCATGATATATTATCTTTTTAACGTAATTATGTTCTATTTGTTAAACAGTTTTATTTAAGAATTTTAGGGGCGCCTGTGTGGCTCAGTTAAGTGTCTGACTTCGGCTCAGGTCATGATCTGGCAGTTTGTAAGTTCGAGCCCTGCATTGGCTCTGTGCTGCCGGCTCGGAGGCTGGAACCTGCTTCAGATTCTGTGTCTCCCTCTCTCTCTGCCCCTCCCCTGCTCACACTCTGTCTCTCAATAATAAATAAACGTTAAAAAAAATTTTATAGCAGTATTGAAAAGTGAGATTAGTCTATGATTTTCTTTTTCCCTTTTTTTGTGCTAGCTTTGGTATCAGTATTATAGTTGATAGAAATAATTTGAAAAATCAATAAAACAATCTGTAGCTAACCTTTTATTTTTATTTTTAAAGATTTTAAGTAATCTCAGGGCACCTGGGTGGCTCAGTTGGTTAAGTGCCCGCCTTCAGCTCAGGTCACGATCTGACCCTCGTGGTTCGTGGGTTCAAGCCCCGCATTGGGCTCTGTGCTGACAGCTCAGAGCCCGGAGCCTGCTTCGGATTCTGTGTCTCCCTCTCTCTCTGCCCTTCCCCCGCTCACACTCTGTCTCTGTCTCTCAAAAATGAATTGACGTTAAAAAAAATTTTTAAGATTTTAAGTAATCTCTATACCCAACATGGGGCTTGAACTTACAATCCCAAGATCAAGAGTGCAGGCTGTACTGACAGAGCCAGCCAGGTGCCCCTGTGGGTAACCTTTTAAAAAATGAGGGCACAAACACACAAATAAGAAACAAAAATGGGGAAATAATCTCCAGAACATGGGAATTTTTTTTTAATCATAAAACAAATTTGTACAACTCAGTGTAAATAAATTCAACGAAATGGACAATTTTCTAGGAAAATGTAAAGTTACTAAAACTAACCCCATCAGAATCAGAATTCTCGGGGAAATTCCAAAAACCAGATAATCCAATTAAAAATCTTAAAGTCTTTCATGTTTATTCATTCCTTCTACATTCTCGGTTTTCTTTGTTGTTCCTTCTCTTGCTTTTTGAGTTGCCTGTTTTCACGTTTATTGTTGTATTTAATGCAACGAAACTTTCTCAGAGCACCGATCCTAAGATTAGGTCTTATTTTTATTGTCATTTTTAGGAAATTGTGTACTTTCATTTCCTATTTCCTGTTGGGTTGAAAAGTTTAATTTTTAAAGATTACTTTCCTGTGTCATTGCATTATAGATAGAGAATGTGGTTTGCCCTTACTTCTAATTTTTTCAAGGTTTTCTTTGTGGCATCAAAGACTGTCAGTTTTCAGCCCTGTCCCATATGCACTTGAAAAGGTGTGTTTGCTATTTTGAGGCCTCACAGTCTGATATGGTCTCTGACATCTGCCTTGTTCTGCTGTTTAGGGCTTGTCACTTGTACCAGTGCGATGTCTGGGTCTGTCCGGGACTTAAGGGAGACACGTGAAAAATGTGTTTTAATGTTTGTTTATTTTTAGGAGAGAGCATGAGCAGGGGAGGGGCGGAGAGAGAGGGAGACAGAGACTCTGAAGCAGGCTCCAGGCTCCGAGCTGTCAGCCCAGAACTCAAACCCCCAAGCTGTGAGATCATACTTGGCTGAAGTCAGACGCTTAACTGACTGAGCCACCCAGGCGTCCCTGAAGGGAGCCACTTTAAAGTCTCCTGTTAGGGTGTGTGTCTGTGTCTAGCTGTGCTTTCTGAGGTTTCTGCTTCATGAAAATGACTACCGTGTGATCTGGTGACTAGGTTTTCATACCTGTGATCTCTTTATTGTGGATTTTAGCCTTCAGCATCACTGAAGCACTTAGCATTACTAAGGACACTGAAGTGTGCTTTGGGCCTTGGTGCCTGTTTGCTGAGATCACAAATCCTGTTGTCTGT
Source organism: Panthera leo (assembly GCF_018350215.1). NCBI lineage: Eukaryota > Metazoa > Chordata > Mammalia > Carnivora > Felidae > Panthera > Panthera leo. Next base: position 20,193,710 of record NC_056693.1, on the reverse strand, counting down.
GTGTTTTCATTTGCTTGGTATGCCTTTGCTGATATCCTTTTAATTTTTTCACAGCTTTGTAAACCTGCCTGAGAAATCTTTTTTTTTTAATGTTTATGTATTTTTATTTATTTAAAAAAATTTTTTTTTAACATTTATTTTTTTTTTATTTTTGAGACAGAGAGAGAGCATGAACGGGGGAGGGTCAGAGAGAGGGAGACACAGAATCTGAAACAGGCTCCAGGCTCTGAGCTGTCAGCACAGAGCCTGATGCGGGGCTTGAACTCATGGAATGTGAGATCATGACCTGAGCCGAAGTCGGCCACTTAACCGACTGAGCCACCCAGGCGCCCCAATGTTTATGTATTTTTAGAGAGAAAAGGCGAGCAGGGGAGGGGGAGAGAGAGAGAGGGGAAGAGAACATCCCAGGCAGGCTCCGCACTGTCAGCACAGAGCCCGACTCGGATCTTGATCTCAGGAACCGTGAGATCAGGACCTGAGCCAGAATCAAGAGCCGGCCCCTGCCTAAGCCACACAGGCGCTCTCTGAAAAGTCTTTTTCTTTTAATGGTTGATTTCAACTCATTTAAACTGAATAGATTAGCTTATTCATATAACTGACAGGTTTAGGCTCCACATTGTTTTATATTCCTTTATGCAGACTGCTACTTACTGTCTGTCAGTTTTCCGCCCTTGAAGAGTGACATTCTGTGGGAAAACTCTCACCTGAGGCCTGTTTCTCTTATTTTAAATGGGGGAAAAATACCACGTATCACAGGAAATGCCAGATTCCCAACCGGTGTCCTCAAATGTAACTAAAACACAGCAAATGCATATAAACACATGCATTACACCAGGAAGTAAACTGCTTTAAAAGTGATTTCCTGGTGACCAACCAGTGAATCTGGTTGTTAACAAGTGGTTACCGTTCACACAGTAACACGGTCTCCCAACACCTGAGGGCACGTGACTCTCACTTTTCACTGTGCGCACACACGATTCTGACTTGTGTTGGATTTGGAGCGCAATTTGAAACTTTGCTCACACGTCTTGAAAATATCGTATTACATTTTGGGACTTAAATATTAATTTTCCCACATAGCTAGCAGATGGAAATGGGACTATTAAGAGATTTATAGATTCTAGAAAGTTTGGGGGTGTTAAAAACTTGTAATAAGCAAAAAAACAAGAGTAACAGCAAACAACCCTAATATGCCTCCTACCAAGAAAATGTTAACCAGGAAGATATTCTGATTTGTTTCAAGTCTTTCTAGAGAGGGTCTTTTACAATATGGTCTGTGTGTGTGTGTGTGTGTTTATTTTGGATATAACTTTTGGGATCTATAAATGCTGTTTTTGTTCCGAGAGTTACCATTATAAATAGAAGATATCACACCGTACCCTCCTTACAATCTCTTTGTTCCATATTGTCTATAATAAGCAGTAATGGAATTAGCTAGAGATTCCTCTCTTTCCTCCCCGCGTCTAATTCCAGATGGCACCCCGGGGCAGTCTTGTTGGCGTGATTTCCTTACCCGGCACACTTTCATAGGCTTTCTCTTCCATCTTGCATCAAATTGTCAGGGCTTGATATTAGCATCCCTCTTTTGTCTCCCTGTCTGCCATCACTGAGTCCAGTTCTGGGCCACAAACTTTTTGGTCTCTGAAGCTCGTTCTCTAGGTGGTTCCTCCCAAAGGTCTCATGCAACGGTCCATGCCTTGAGGTGTTTCATATTGGTAACCTTATTCTTCGAGGTCAGTTTGGGTATAAAATCTTTGGCTAATATTTTCTCTCTTTGAACGCCATAAATTGGTTGCTCCACTATCTCGGGATATGAAGTGTGGCTGATGAGAATTTTGGTGCCCGTATTAATTTCTTTCCTTTGTAAGTGGACTGGGGTGGGGGGAGGAAAGAGGAGGGGGAGTGGACACCCACAGCATGATCTTCTAAAGCTGCAGAGTTCAATCAGAATACATTTCCCGGTTGCCCCTTCTAGTTCTGAGTCGGTAAGTGATGTCCTACGACTTCTGGTATGCTGATTCCAATCCCTTCCTCTCTCGGTCCCCCTTCTATTTTTCCGTCCCTAATACACGTTCCTGGAATTACAGTTCTTAAGAATCCTGTTGCTTGGGGCACCTGGGTGGCTCAGTCGGTTAAGCATCCGCCTTTGGCTCAGGTCATGATCCCACAGTTTGTGAGTCTGAGCCCCCATCAGGCTCCCTGCTGTCAGCACAGAGTCCGCTTCAGATTCTCTGTCTCCCCCTCTCTCTGCCCCTCCCCCACTCTATCGTGTGCCCTCTCTCAAAAATAAATCTAAAACAAATTTTAAAAAAGAATTCTGTTGCTTTTATTTCATTCATCAGGGACTCCAACTGTACGTGTGTTAGATCCTTTTTCCCCTACCTCCTTTGTTATTTTCTGTCAAATACCTTTTGTTTGAGGGATTTTGTACAGATGAAAAATCTGTTCCACCAGCAGACAGCCTCTGCTTTGCTGACCTGCCCGTTGCTCTCTTGTGCTATAGTCAATAAACTTCAATCTCCTTTAAAAACAAAAAAAAAAAATCTGTTCTACCATCATGATTTTGCTTGCCAGATGACCTGACAGAAGTGGAAATGTCAAATTCCATGTCTCCGCTGACTTCAGAGACTTGGCCACAGGCAAGCTGCAGTGCCAGAAAGACCACCAGGCACACTTCTGAAACAACATCCTAAAGCTAAAGACAGGATCCTGTTCTTGCCCTAGTTACTTAAGTCCTCAGCTTTCCTACCTTGTTTTTTTTTTTTTTTTAACTTTTTTTTTTTTTGAAAGAGAGCACAAGTGGGGGAGGGGGTGGGGCAGACAGAGAATCTGAAGCAGGCTCCAGGCTCTGAGCTGTCAGCACAGGGCCCGATGTGGGGCTCGAACCCACGAACTGTGAGATCGTGACCTGAGCCGAAGTTGGACACTTCACCGACCGAGCCACCCAGGTGCCGCGCCCCCCCCCCCACCTTTTTCTTATATCTGCATTTGCTCTTATAAGAATTCAATCGTATTGTTGTTTCCAAAGCAAAACAAAAAGCCCCTAACATAAGCAAAACAAAATAAATTCTTCTTAGACCCACCTCGGGGAGCTGTGCAGGGAGGGAGCCCCAGACAGTTTGCAGATGTGGACTATTAGAGGCTGCCTGCACAGGAACGGGTCTGGGGCCAGAAATCAGGAGCAAACTCCACTCCGGTTGGAAATAGAAAGCATGCCCCTAGATTTTAAAGTGTAGTTACCTCTAATCCGTTTCAAGAAACCAAAGCCACTTGTGACATTTGAGGCAACGGAACTTACCTTGATAGGCCTCTCCAGGTCTTTCTTTGTAAACCTCATGACAACCAATCCCAGAATTGTCAGGCCATAAAACAGCCATGCAGCAAAACTGAAGTAATTGACCAATGAGTTTATGTCACCAGGGATGATATAAATAGTTGCTATGATGCCCTAGTGGAAAAAAGAGTGAATTCTTCGGTCACTTGTACATAAAAACGTGGTCCCTGTCACTTCACAGGAGGCTAAGGAAGCCGTGCTTCCTGTGGATGGAAAGGTCTGCATGACAGAAACCTACATATCCCATGTAGGTGGGGTTAAACTAGTCTTTGGCTGTGATGGGTGTTCTCCCCGAGGCCTGATGGAAAGAACTCGGTGAAGTTGCAGTTTCAAGCAGGGGGAGAACAAAACACACATGTTTATCACACCAGATTTCTTTAAAAATTTTTTTTTTGTGATAAGATTTTACTTTTCTGAGTGATCTCTATTCCCACTGTGGAGCTTGAACTCACAACTCCCAGATCAAGAGCCACAGGCTGTACCAGCTGAGCCAGCCAGGCACCTCTCCAGTTTTCTGATACGTTTTCCCACTGGAAAGTCTTTGTCAGGGGAAAGGGCCGGGGGCTGCAACACAGCCTTAGTCTGACCCCGCCCTGCCTTCGGCTGTGTGGCCTAGGCTTTGTGATTTGGGGCCTCTCCTCATCTCCAAACATGTAGGCTTATGGAGAGCAATGTTCTCCATAAGAGGTGGAAGGAGTCTGGCCCCGAGGCTGGGCTTGGATGGTCCATAGAGACCATAGGTACTAGAGAGAGTTGCCCAGGACCAGGGACTGTCCCCTACTGAGAAACTCCAATCAGAAGATGTCAGAGGGCTTCCTCTACTGCTCAACGATGCCATGCCGTCTAAATTCCTGGGTCATAACAAGAAGCAGTTACCAGGCACCTCATTAAATGCCTTATTCTCCTTCCCTGTAAGCTAGTGGGCTTTGGTATAGTTTGCTAGCAGGGATCCAGACATACAAATGTACCTGTAAGATGCACGGAGGGTACAAGGTTGGAAGAGTCCAACAGTATCTCCTGGATCAACTCAGAAGGAGGAGCAGGCGTTGGGTAACTTGTTTCATATACCTGTTTCATGCTGAGGACTAACGGAACCTGGGCCTTTGGAAAACCACTAGGCTTAGCAATACTGATTTACTTCAGGGCCCCTCTGTCTTTAAGGAGGTGTTTTCATGGCGGAATTCATACTTACATAAAAGATGATGGCAGGGGCTGGAGTCAGGCGCCTGACGCTAATGTAGGAGAGCACTTTAAGCATGTGGCCTTCCCGGCCCGCCACGTACACAAGTCTGGAAAAGTGATAATACGGCACCCGTGGATGGGCGTGCAGACTGTCGTGCCATCACTGGGCTTCACTACCAAGGCCACGGAGGAAGGGACTGAATCGGAACCTGGTGCTGTCAGTGGGAGTCGGTCTCTGGGGGTGAGTGAGTTTGGGGGAAGTAGGTGAAGCGGTTAAATGCTCCTGAGAGCAACGCATCCTGGTACCATGGGTCACATGAATGGGGAAGAGCAGGGGGCTGCCCTGGGGGGGAGACTCGACCTGCTCTGTGTCCTCAAAAGTTAGGCAAGAAGCAAATGGAAAAACCAGTCTAGGGGCAGTGGACCCCGGTGCTCAGAGCACCCGACAGAAGCAAACACAGGGGAGCCTGGCACTCCCTAAATCCAAGCTGTACAGAATTTCCATATTTCAAAACCTGAACCAAAACACGTTAAGGGTGGGTCAGCAGACTGCAAACAAGTAGCTTAGAGTCCCCGCCCCCAAGAACTCCTGGTGATTCAGTAATCTGAAAGACGAGGTTTAAAATGTTGAAAAAAGGGGAAATGCCAAAAATTTCTAAAAAATACAAAATTACCATAATTTAAGAATCCACAACTGATATACGAGGTGCCAGTGAAAAAATAAATTAGAAACTAGATCTGAGTTACGAAGTGTAGAGAAATGGAAAATGCAGACAGGAAATTAAGAAACAGGAAGAAGCCCAAATATATTAAACGGGGTAAGGCAAACTCAAAGAAGGGCAGAGAGCTTTCATGGAATTGAAAAACAACTTTCAAATTAAATCCAGCTCTAGACAAAAAAAAAAAAAAAAAAAAAAGCATACCCAGATACAAATATTAGAGTGGAAGGAAAAAACAATTTTTTTTAAGCTTCCGAATTTAAAAGATTAGCTACAAAATTAGGACACGCAAAATCATAACAGACGTGGAATGAGAATCTTTTCGGCGATGAGGGAAATTGGTTTTCAGATTCCTGTGCTGTGCAGCTAAACTACCATTCAAGACGACTGACTTAGTACATGTGTAGGTAAACAATGACTGTGGCACATTTTCTGCTCTCCGTTCCTCATCGGAAACTATTAAGAAGTCTACTCCAACAAACAAACAGGGACCGAACTCAGAAGGAGTTGATTGAAGAAGCAACGTTAAGGAAACAGCAGTAAAACACGTTGGTATGTATGTGAGTGACGAGGGAGACAAAGGCAAGAGAAATGTAGCTTCAGTGAAATCTCCTTACAGCTTGCAACCCACTGATACACACAACCGATAGAAACGTGCAGAGTGTGACCTTCCTCGAGGAACTCGTGGCTGCCTTAGTGCCTTCACGTTGATGTTTGATTAAAGACTAAAAGTAACCTTATCTTAGCAGCTAGCCCCTCAAGGTCCTGAAAGCCTTGCTTCCAAATTCCTTCAAAACTTGCTTAAAAGTATATAATCAGTCACTCCTCCCAACCCCGGTGCAGCTCTTTCTGCCCTTGGGTCCTGTCCCCGTGCTTTAATAAAATCACCTTTTTGCACCAAACGCGTTTCAAGAATTCTTTCTCAGCCATTTGCTCACGAACCCCATCATAAGTATTGGATTTTTAATTTTTGTCCTGCACGTGGCAGGTTGACAGACGATGTGAAAGGGAGAGCCCTTGCGGGAGAGGGGAGAGAACAGAGAGGCTAGTAGACTCTTAGGTGTTTGAGTTCAGTTTGCTGGGTAATTGCTAAAAGAATAGAAATACAACTTACACGTCAGCAGAAGAAAAAAAAATGACATTTGATGGATAATCAGAATATGATTTTTTTTTTTAAGCCAGAAAACCCCATGATATTTGGAGATTAGTCCCACTGCAATAGTAATCACATCAACTGTGACCAGAGGCCGCTGGCCTGGCCCGAGATGCCCCGGGGGGGCTTGTTGAAAGAGACAAGCCAGAGCCCGCTGTCACCGCCGTGAGTGTGGAAGATACAAGGGTTGGGGGATGTGTTACCAAAAGCAGCATCCTAAAGCTTGCAGCGACCGCAGTATCAGTATCGGACAATACAGAACGTAAGGCAAAAAGAGTTTTCTCTGAAAACGGAAGCCGTCTACGCAGAAACTACAAAAAACAGGAGCCCGTGAGAGAGAGGGCCGAACTTGACAAATCCCCCGAGAGCAGAAGATTCGAACAGTCAAGGCACAAGCTTGATGATGATATAAAAATCGAGACGGCGGGAACACAATACACCTTATTTTGCAGACCCTAGGAAGCATTTATAAAAACTGCAGTAAGCCACAAGGAGAGGCTTAAAGCTTCCGAAGAAGTGAGGTCATAAAGATCCCACACTCTGACTACAATACGATAAAATCGCAAGTCAGGAATACAAAGGCCAAAGGGCCCTGTCTATTAAAAGTACGTATTTGAACTTTGAAAACGACATAGGGCGTCGGATTAGTTCCCAGAACAAGCCAGTGAAACTGGGAATAAAGGAGTCGCCAGATGGAAGGAGACAGACAGGTGGCTCTGTGACCTCACGCTGTAAACCCCTCAGTGTTTACAGCCCTCTGTAAATTCCAACTGCTCAGAAAGCAAGCAGGACTTTTGGAACTGGAGACCATCATTGCAAGTGTGGCTGGAAGGCTGAGCAGGCAAGGAGGAGTGGAGCACTGACATAGGAGCACTGATTCTCCCCAGTGTTGTGTGGCCGGAGCTGGAAGCGTCTGCACGTGGTGATAGCCCAGGACAGGGCCCATGGGTGATATGGAGTGAACCCGGCATGCTGGGCATAGCGGTATCATTCAAATCAGTAGGGGAAAGGACGGACTATCGACAGGATCTGGGACAACAGGTAGAGGTTGGGGGCGGGGGGAGGAGTGAGATTTATGCCTCATATCAAAATACATTCCAGATTGATCAAAGAACTAAAGTAAAATGCTGGAAGAAAACACGGGTAGGTGTTGTTGAGAGGCGAAAAGTTTGTCTATGTGAGATAGGAAACTCAGAAACCAGGAAGCAAAAATCTTAGATTTGACCCCACAATAAATTCTCTCCAACAGAATTCAATACAGCACGAGTCCCAGGCCACCCCCAAGCTGCACAGGCACATGAATGATACATAATTAACTCAAAATGGATCATAAACCTAAATGTGAGGGTTACGCCTATAGAATATAGAACTTCTAGGGTAAAACAAGAGAAAAAATCTTTGTGACTTTGGGTTGCGCAAAGGCTCTTAGATATGGCAACAAAAGCGTGACACATGAACGGTACAAACTGGGCTTTGTCAAAGTTAAAAACGTGCATTTCAAAAACACCATTAAGAAAGAGAAGTTGGGGGGCCTGGGTGGCTCAGTGGGTTAAGCGTTGGACTTTTGATTTCAGCTCAGGTTATGATCCCACAGTTTGTGAGATCAAACCTTCCATAGGGCTCTGTGCTGACAGTGTGGAGCCTGCTTGGGGTTCTCCCTCTCTCTCCCTCTGCCCCTGCCTCTCCCCAGCTCATGTGCATGGGTGTGCTCTCTCTCTCTCTCTCTCAAAATAAACATTAAAAAAAAATGACAAGCCACAGACTGGGAGAAAATATGTGTAAGTCAGATACCTAATAAAGGACTTGTATCCATAATATATAAAGAATTCTTACAACTCAATAAGATGACAAATGGCCCAATTTAAAAAGTGTACAAAAGGGGCACCTGAGTGGTTCGGTTAGTTAAGCGTCCGACATCAGCTCAGGTCATGATCTCACAGTTTGTGGGTTTGAGCCCCATGTCGGGCTCTGTGCTGACAGCTCAGAGCCTGGAGCCTGCTTCGGATTCTGTGTCTCCCTCCCTCTCTGCCCCTTCCCCACTCACAATCTGTCACTGTCTCTCTCAAAAATAAACAAACACTGAAAACATTATAAAAAATAAAAATTGGACAAAAGATTTGAATAGATTTTTCATCAGAAGATACATGAATGGCTAATCACATAAAAAGATGCTCAGTACCATTAGTAATTAAAGAAATGCAGTTAGAACCACAATGACATAACTAATATCCACTAAAAAGACTGTAATTAAAAAGACAACACCAAGTGTTAGTGAGGATGTAGAGAAACTGGAATGCTCATGTATTGCTAATAGAAATCAAAATGAAACAACCAACTTGGAAAACAGTTAAGCCATTTCTGTACAAGTTGATCGCGGATCTACTATACGAGCCCGCAGTTCTAGTCCTGGGAATCTAAGAGAAATGAAAACATATGTCCGCACAAACCCACGTGTGAATTCATAGCAGCACAGTTCATGATAGCCCAGACTCGAAGCAACGCAAACCTCCATCTACCTGTGAATGGATAAACAAAATGTGGTATATCCAGACAGTGGCAGAGGATTCCGCAGGTGAAAGGAACGAGCAGGTATATGCTATGCCATGGATGAACCTCAAAACTAATATGCTGAGTGAAAGAAAGCCAGATGCAAACGGCATATTGTATCATGCCATTTAAGTGAACTGTCTAGAAAATGCAAGGTTATAGACACAGGAGCCGGTCAGTGGTAGTCTAGGGCTGGAGGTGGGAGCAGGGATTAACGGTAATTAGGCTGGAGTGAACTTTTGGTGTGATGGAAATGTTCTAGAATTGAACTGTGAGGACATTTGCACAGCTTAATAAATGTACTAAAATCATTGAATTGTGTAATTACAAAGTGAGTTTATGGGATTTAAACCTCAGTGGAGCTACTGAAATTATGTTTCTATTAGCAGCAAACTAGTTTATGGTATTTAAACCTCAGTAGAGCTACTGAAATTATGTGTCTCAATATTAGCAGCAAACTCTCAGAAACTGAAAAAAAAAATTTTAAATACTATTTACAAGAGCACAAAAAATGAAATATTTTGAGGTGAATCGGAAAGAATATATGCAAAAGCCACATACTCTCAAAACTACTCAAAAACTATTCAAACAACTGTATTTGAAAAAAATTAAGACCTGGGGCGCCTGGGTGGCTCAGTCGGTTGGGCGACCGACTTCGGCTCAGGTCATGATCTCACAGTCCGTGAGTTCGAGCCCCGCATCGGGCTCTGTGCTGACAGCTTGGAGCTTGTTTCAGATTCTGTGTCTCCCTCTCTCTCTGACCCTCCCCCGTTCATGCTCTGTCTCTCTATGTCTCAAAAATAAATAAACGTCAAATAAAAAAAAAATTAAAAAAAAAAATTAAGACCTAAATAAAGGGAGCGGGTCCTTGCCCCTAGATTAAGAAAAATCAATACCATTAAAACGGCAGCCCTCTCCAAACTGATCTGCAGGTTCCACGCAGCCCTGATCAAAGTCCTTGAGGGCCTTTTTGTAGAAATTGACAAGTAGATTCTAAAATTCCTAAAGAAATGCAAAGAATCCAGAAGAGTCGAACGCTTTTGAAGAACGAATGTTGCTGGACCAGCACAACCCGTGCTTTGGCGGCGGCTTCAGAAGAAAGATTTTGTGGCATAGAGTGTGTAAGCATAGAAACTTTGGCAATTCCACTCTCAGGAAATCTATCCATTCAGAACACTGGACACTGGGGCAGAGACGTGTTCCAGAATGTTCCCTGCGTCAGTGTTTGTGACCACCACCCCTGCTCAGCCCGTGAGCCAAGGTTAAGTCGTGCCACGTCGCAAAATGGAATACAACACCGCTGTTAACTGTCTAGGCCAGGAGGGTCCAGGAGGGTCCAGGGGATTGGCAGGGGCTGGTGAGCTATGCCTGCTTTGTGTGGATACAGTTTGGGCAGAACGGAACCCCAGCTCTTAGCCTTCGAGCTACACTGGCAGAGTTGAGTAGTGACAAAGGTGGCCTGAAAGCCTAAGCTGGGACTACCCGATCTAGGTTATGTGTATGTTCACATGGGAAGATGTTCAAGAAATATTTTTAGGTGAAAGACGGGGCGAGGTGAAAAGTAGCCCCAGCGTGCCTGTCACCCTGTGTCCCCAAACTGCCTTGTGAAGTTGGCAACATTTCTCCCCGCCGACAAGGAAGCCAGGGCCTCGCTTCAGTGGGGCCACCGGGTCCAGCGCCAGTGTGCAAGCTCGGCCAAGCTTTTTGCTCCCTTTCTAGGACTTTGGGTTTTCTTTTCTCTTTTTTTCTTTTTTTTTAAAGCTTCTACTCAAATTCCAGTTAGACTTTGTGTTTTCTGTTATGCCATGATGTGTTAGCCTGGCAGAGCCCTAAGGACTTTCACCCTGGGTCTTGTTTTCCTCAAGTGTGGAATGGGCCCTGCTGCCACCGCCAGCCTCCCCCCCCCCCACCACCCCAGGGTGAGTGCTGGGTTCCCCTACCTGCCTGCCGTAAAGCAAGTCCCGTTGGCGGCACCGATGGTGGAAAAGGCCACGAACAGCGGAACCACCCAAGAGGCCGGGTAGAGAACGCGGTCGCCGAACGTCTGCAGAGAGAAGCAGAGGAGTCCTGAGGTCTCGCACAGCCCCCAGGAGCCACGGGTCCCAAGGAAGCTGCTGGGCTCTCCCCGGGGGGGGGGGGGGGGGGGCGGGGGGGCAGGCCCCCATCCCTGGGTGGGCACTGGGGGGGGGCAGGCCCCCACCCCTGGGTGGGCACTGGCTCTGAATCCCTCCGGGAGAGGAGAAAGTAGAGAACCTCTCCGGAAGAAAACGACTTATTCTTCCCCACCCCCACCTCCTGAACTGTAGCGGAGCTGATGACACTCCATCCTTGGCCCTCCGTCCGTCGTGTGCAAGTTTTCTGGGTGATCTCTGGGGCTACGCGTTCCCGGTAACCTACATCCCTTAGAAATGCCTGCCAAGGGGGCGCCTGGGTGGCTCAGTCGGTTAAGCGTCCGACTTCAGCTCAGGTCACGATCTCGCAGTCCGTGAGTTCGAGCCCCGCGTCGGGCTCTGGGCTGATGGCTCGGAGCCTGGAGCCTGCTTCCGATTCTGTGTCTCCCTCTCTCTCTGCCCCTCCCCCGTTCATGCTCTGTCTCTCTCTGTCTCAAAAATAAATAAACGTTAAAAAAATTAAAAAAAATAAAAAAGAAATGCCTGCCAAGGTTGGGATGGGAGGAGACTTGTTTTGCCCTCCCAGGACTCTGTTAGAACACGGTCTTTCCCCTTCCTGGTGCACAGGTGGTGCCACAAGGTTGTCATGAAAGGTTGGCTGGCAACTGGGAGCATGCTAGCCCTTTGATCTCACTCCAGTGCCCTTCTGCGCATCCCCTCGCTCTATCAAATCTGTGGACCAAGGCCCAGACTTTGCAGAGAATAACTGCGCAGAGCCTTGGTCAACCTCTGCCGGATTCCCCTGTCAGGAAGTTATCCTGAATAGAACGCTGTGTAAACTGTATGGAGTCAGCTCTTTGTTTTGGGATGCTTTACTGTCCCCCACCGTCTGACGCTGAGTAACAGAAGTCTCCTCTCCACTCCTCCCTGTCCTAATTCTTCATCCCAGTTTCTTTCCAACACCGTGGCCCCTCACCGACGTCAAGGGGTCAAGGAATTGACCGCCTTGCTCAGCAAGACCCTGTCTCCTCAACCACCTGTCCTGGTGGTCAGTGACCTCATCATAACCAAGATGGCGTCTCTCCCTGCTCCCTGTCTCCTGTTTCCAGTTCATTTCCTGTCCCACCCCAGCTCCACAAGGTCTCAAGCATGTGGGGCCCTCCCCACCTTTTCTGCAGACCCTCACACCCATCCCCCTTGTCATCGAGACCCTCCTTGACCAGCTTAACTTGCAGTCTGTTGTTCTGATTCCCTCCTTCCATCCCTCCCTTGTGCTTTCTCACGCACATGTGTGTCTGTCAAAACCCCAACCCCGGGGAAATCCGGCCCTGCTCCACCCACCCTCAGTGCGTGTGCCCAGGTCACAGACAGAAGCTTCCACCTGCCGGCGGCCTTCCATGGCATTGGGTCTTTGCTGCTGTCGCTAACAGCTATCCCTCCCTCTGCCCATGTCCTAGACGATTATTTCCCTCATCTCGAGCGGGTATCTCAGCTTCCCACAGACCCTAGCACCCTCCCCACAGATTCCGGGTCCTCACCACGGCCACCGCCTGGGACTGCAGGAGCTCGGTAGGAGTCATCACGGTGAAGTAGGAAACGTTCATGAGGATGTAGCAGCCTGTCACCAGTGGGATCCCGATGATGATGGCCAAGGGCAGGTTTCTGGGGGGGGGGGGGGAGGGGCAGGGACCCAGGGTCAGACGGAGCATCCCGTGACAGCCTCACAAGTCTGTTGTCTCTGTCCAGTCCTTTCTTCCCACCCACCCAGCTGGCCGTCCACTTCTCCCTGCGGTGGGCTGGGGTCACTGGTGCCTCCGGAGGCCCACCCACAAGCAGGGGCTGTGGGACGTGACATTTTCAAATGAGAAAGAACCCTCCTGCTCTCAGACTCCAGGGTGGGGAGGTCGAACTGTTCATAAAGCCCAGGATAAAGTTGGGGTTCATTCATCCTCTCTGCTACGATTCCACTTTCCCACAGCAAAACCGAGCTCTGACGAGCGGATATACATGAGCTTATAAGGAACAATTCGCAGTATGGAAGGGGGTCCACTCGGTGCTTGGGGAAGGGAAACGTGCTTGCTGGCCCACCGTCTCCCGCCTGACTCAGTTCTCCTACCTGAAAGGGTTCCTAAGTTCTTCTGTGATGTAATTGAGTTGATTCCTAGAGAAAGAAAAGGCACACAAGTAACATAACTTCAACTTTCTTTGCTAAGGTTGTGAAACACAAAGTAAAGGTTGGCCTCATTGAAGACCCTCCACCACAGAGAAAATTCTCCTGCAGGAATCCAGGATAATGTCATTTGGAGAAAGCCCCACGATGGTGGGGCTCCCAACGTCTGCACGTCTGTCAGTGATAAGTCTTTGCCCTCTGTGGGAATCATGGGAGTTTTCAAGAATTACTGGGGAGGCACGAGTCCCCAGGCTGCTTTGAAAAACCGTTAGTGTCACTGTCTAGAAGGAGAATGAAATCTGCTTTGCACGAGAAGGAGCAGCGTCCTGGGGGGCCACGCTTCTTCCTCACAGAACATAAACGGAATCTCGTCGACTACACCTAGTATTTCCCAGGGTGCAATGGAAGTGCCTCTGAGAACTGGTGCCTCATCGAGTGCCTGGGCAGCTCTGACGGCCTCCAATTCGGCCGAGCCTGTCTGTGTCCACTGAAGCTTCTAGCTCAGGCCTGCTGCGGGGCTGGGTAAAGGTTCGGGGTTTCAGCGTCTGTGGGGTCCGAGGAGAACAGAAGCAGGGGGGTGGGTGCTGAACCAAATGGAGACGTGGAGGTGAACTTTAGGGTCCCCCCCGCAAGCCCGAGGAAGGGGAGGTCCTTGCCTTCCTTGGTTTCAGCATCGTACCTGAGAAATCCCAACCAGACGGGGGGCACCTTACCATCCATCGTACGCCCAGAGTCCATTATAAAATGCCAGACTGATGGCTCCCACAGACAGTTTTGTGCCCTCAAAAGAATTCTCAAAATTCCTTGTGTTCCCTGTAATTAAGTCAGACAGTGGATTGTGGGTGTCAGAGGACCACACTGGGATCCCGCATCATCTCCGTGTGACAGAAGGACAGGAATTGTGGCCTCAGGTTATCAGACAGACTCTGAAAAGCAGAGAAACCACAGATGCTTCCTGCTGAACTCCTGCCAGGCTTTCTGAGACACAGGCCTCAGAGCACAACCTCCGAGTGGCACCCACCCTCCCCTCCAGCCGCCGTCACCTTGGGCCAGGAGGACCAGCCCGCTGATGATGATGATGGCCACGATCACCAGCTTGGCCCCCGTGAACACGTTCTGGACGTAGCTCCCCAGCCGCACGCTCAGCGAGTTCACCGTGGTGATGAGCACTGGAAGGGGCCAGAGTGGGGGCGATGTCGTGCAGCCCTGGGCTCAGCACCTCCCTCCTTTCCCGGGGGCCTGAGAGGGTCTCCTGCCCCCGATCCTGTCCTCTCCACTGCCTCATTCATCAGGTGTGCCCGGCGAGGACCCCTGAGTCCCACGACATGGAGAAGCAGCCAGTCCCCAGGTGAGTGCTGCCTTGAGGGACAGACTACCGCCAGGGCTTTGGGCCCCCACCAGACCCTGCCCTGCTTCTCGCCAGTGCCTCCAGGCCCACCGGCCTTCTTCTGGGCATGGTGGAGCCGAGGCCTGTCTCCCCACGTCCCCTGTGCCAGGTCTTTCCTGACCCCAGCCCGGAGCGTCACACTCGGGTACTCACGGATGGCAGCGGCAGCCAGGCATTTCACGACAACCGGAGGGGGATTGCAGCCGGAATAGAAGGGCGCACAGACATACTCCGAAAAGCTGAGGCAGATGATGGCAAAGGATGTGGGCTTTATGACGAACAGGCTGGTCCAGGAGAAGAGGTAGGCAGGGATGGGCCCGAAGGCCTCCATCAGGTAAGGGTACTCGCCCCCCGACTTGGTGATCATCGTGCCAAGCTCTGCAAAGCACAGGGCACCTGGAACACAGAGAGGGGGTCCCCTCAGGCCCCTGGTGAGGAGTGGCCCTGGTCACCCCCTCCCTCTGGGCCACGCCCACGCGGGCCACCATGGCCCTCTCCGCAGACCGCCCTGAGTTCTGGCCATTGCTCATTCCAGAGCAAGCCCAATTTGCACCTGGTTGCCCGCGGGCGTCGAAAGGAACCCCCGGCAACAGCAAGGCCAGGACACAGATTGTGCTCACACAGCCCGCCCCCACCTTCCACAGGGAGAGCTCGCCAGGGAGGGGCGTCTTTGTTACCCAGTGTTGCGAGGACCCCACAGGCCGCCCATATGATGAGACAGGGCCCCACGGTTTCCGTGTTGCTGAGCACAGACTTGGGGGAGATGAAGATCCCAGAGCCGATGATGGTGCCCACGATGATGCAGATGCCGCTGAGCAGGCCCACCTTGGATGTGGGGGAGGGGGGGGCATTAGTGCCACCACCCAGGACGCCGCGCGGCCCGCAGACAGCAGCCCTCAGCCCTCTCCCCCCTCCCCTCCCTCAGCGCAGCCGGCGCAGCCCAGGTGAAGGCGCTTCCGGCCTGTGCTGTTGCAGCAAAACACCAGGCTTCACTTACATCAGGTCCATGCATCCTCACCACGGCCTCATGACCCCATTTGACAGGGGAGAAAATAGAGGCACAGAAAGGTCACGTGACTCTCCAGGGATCTACAGCCAGAGTGGGTAGGTTCCAGTCTCCCAACCTCTACTCTTATTGACAAAGGGGCCCAGACGGTGAAGGCTGATTTAGCAAACAGTGAAATCAGGGCTGGGGGTCCTGACCAGGGGCCCTGGCCTCTCGGGAGCACAGGTGGGGACAGGCGGGAGAAACCCAGGCCTCTAGGCGCAGAAACATCTAGGGTCTGTGAACTTTCTCTGATGCCGTTTTGCAGGGTATGAGCTTCCTAGCGACAAGCCCCGCCTCGGACACGTCCCGTGGAATCCCATTCCTATGAAATTTAAGAACAGGCAAAACTAACCTATGGGAATAGAAACTCAGGGCTGGGGTGGGGAGTCCACCTGGAAAGGGGCAAGAGGGAGC
Source organism: Panthera leo (assembly GCF_018350215.1). Classification (NCBI taxonomy): domain Eukaryota; kingdom Metazoa; phylum Chordata; class Mammalia; order Carnivora; family Felidae; genus Panthera; species Panthera leo. The sequence continues at coordinate 20,177,645 of NC_056693.1, read as the reverse complement.
TTTCTAGGGTGAGGGGTTTGTCAATACCCATCAGACTGAACACTGAAGATCTGCACGTCACGTACGGAATTACGCGGGTTGAGTCCAATGAACACGGAAGTCCCCGGCCGCGGTTTGCCAGCAAGGGTCACACGCAATCGGGGAGGGGCCCGGGAGCAGGGTCAGCTCCTGTGTTGGCCTCGGGGCAGGGGTGCACTAGCGGGTTAGTCTCGGCTTTTCTCCTCTAATGGCCCATGTGGCTGACCAGCCCAGAGGCCCTCAGCGTTCACCCCGAAGCCGCCTGAGTTTAGGAGTGACTTGAGGACCACCTGGAGTTAGTTCTGTGCTGTTCGGTGGGCAGGAACATGCATTAGCCACTCCTAGGGACCCCAGCTCCCAGGCCAACCCACAGTCAAGTGGTGCTGTCCCCCAAACCCCTCCTCCATCCCCTCTGCCATCAGGCATGGGAGCTCTCGGAGGCTCCGCCCAGAGCTCAGGCCACTAGTTGGGCCCTCGAAGCCATTCTGATCTTGTTCTGGAACTCTCCTTCCTCATCCTGTGAGTTTGAAGCTGTCCTTCCACACCCATCCACCTGCATCGAGCTCCGTTCTGTCTCCACTCCCCCCTCCCCACAAAGCATCCCTTCCCTGCAGCTCAATTACCAGCCCCATGTGACACTGACCCCCTCTAGGGCGCAGGCACCTCCAATTCCAGCCATTACTACATACATTCCGTCTCAGAGGGCTCATCCATGTCAGACCCACGGCACACTCACCACCCCTGCTAGACTCACTGAAGCAGAATGAGTTTCCCATTACTGAAGGAATACGAGGGACACACAAGGGGCAGATTCTTGGTAAAGACACTATAGAGGGGATCCCAACATCAGAAGGTCCTGTCTGACCACCCCCCCCCCCCCGAGGCCATCGGTCTGGGCAAACACCAGCCCCTCCAGGTACTCGCCAGGCACACAGAAGCACATGCGTTAACCTCGCAAAAAAATGCTAAGTTCACTGGCCAGAGGGAAAGAGGTGCATCCAAAGAACTGCTCACTTAGAGATGTGCTTTACAACGCAGATCAGCGGGGACTTCACCGGGGCCCCTCCTTGCTGCCCTTGGCCTGGGAAGGGCCGGTGCCCAGGGACCAACCTTACCTCCTTCTGGAGACTCGTGGTCTTGGGTTCCTTACTCTGGATACTCCGGATGGACTTCTCATCTTCTCTCCGATTCCTCAGGCTTGTCTCCTCCATGTTCTCCTCCTGCCAGTTCTAGGACAGCTGCAAGGAGGGCATGGGCCTCGACTCAGCAGATGCTGTAGTGGACAGGATGCAGACCGGGCTCAGCGAGGGCTCTCCTTCTCAGCCCTCCGGGCCCGTGGGGCCTGACTCCAAAAGCAGATGAGTAGCTACTGTTTTAGGGTAGACTTGCTCAGTCCCAGGGTTAACAACCCATGCCGACCGCTGTTGATGCTGCGGGGAAGGGGGGTCCCGGGCTCTTTTCCAAGGCCCCCCGCCCCCACCGATCAGCTCCTGCTCGTCAGCAACGATGCACTCGAAAGTCATTCTACCTCCACCTTCTTTTTTTCCAAAAGTAAAAAGAAGTATTTTAGAACATACTGGAATACACTCAGTGGCATCAATGGCGAGGAATGACTGCTTTCCTCGTAGTTGTTGCCCAAGAGTAGAGGCGCCTGGGGCAGGCCAAGGGGATGCTTTTCATTGAGTGAGACCGGGCATGGAATGCTGAGGAGATTCGGCTCGAGGCTCTCTAGCTGGCGGTCATTTCCTGTCCCCTTTCTCTAAATAAAGTCCCTCTCAGCCTCTGGCCAGGAGAGTAGCGAACCTTCCCATCACCCTTCAGCCTTACCTTCCTGACCTCGCGGAGTCCAGGAGCCGCCCAGCGAGGCTGGCGGCTGCGTCTGCACTGTCGCGCCCTAGGAATGGCCATGTCTTGTGCCCAGGAGTGGAGGAAGCCAGAAGGTACAGAGGTCAACAAAGGTAATTATTAAACACATTTTTTTTTTTTTTTTTTTTTAAGCAATGAAGCTTGGACACAGCACACAAAAAGGGGAGGGTCAGGCAAGCCAGTTTCTGTGCACAAATGTTTTTGTGTTGTTCATTTATGTCTAGAACATTGTTTTTGTCCTTAACCAGATTCCCCCAAATCAGCAACATCCTGTAAGGACAACTCCCTCCGAAGACTGGCATCCGAGGGGATAAACTTTGGAACCAAGTCTTTTATTGCCTTAATGGGCTGTATTTACAACCCAGGTCAGGCGGCACAAAGAGGAACCGCCGTGCGTGTCACTTGCTGGGCTGGGCAGGGCGGGTGCTTTCCTCCCATCTGCTTCTGGCCAAGCCCGGAGGTGGAGGGGGCAGGTCTTTCCCACTCACGTTTGGCAGTGACCGGGTTCCGGCACCCCTGGAGCTGCAGAAGAGTTTGCCAGAATGTGGACCCAGCCCTGAGGCCTCCCGCAGGCACCTGCTGTCTGCATGTGCAGCTCCAACACCGGGACTGTTCCACTTGGTGGTACTGCTGCTCAGGTGGCCCAGTCTGTGTGCCCCTGCCCGTGGAGCAGTAAGGGGATCCACTGTGTGGCCCTTACCCGATGGGGAAACTGAGGCCCCAGAGATAATGGAGTGCGTGAAGGCCACAGAAGTCCGGCTCACTCAGAGAAGGAACAGAGGTGCCTCAGATGTGCTCAGGGGGCTGGGGACAGACCCACCCTCCCCACGAAGGCTGACTCAGGTGGCAGCTCTAATCCCTTGTCTCAGATAAGTTTTTTCTTTGGATGGAGGAGCCCAGCCTGGAGCATTGTGCTGTTATCATGACCACATCCTTCCGGTTGTTTTGCTTTGGAGTAAACACGACAGCATCCCCGATATCCAGAAGAGACCAAGGGTCAACAAGAAACAGCAGGGCAAGCCACGGGTGGCCACACTTCCGGGCAGGCAGATTTCTCAGAGTTGTCACTTGAAGGCATCTGGAGAATGTGGGGACCCTCGCTGTCTCAGAGTCAGGGTCCCACGCAACTCATCAGAGCAACCGCTCCCCTGACCTCTGAGCACAGGGCTCACCTGTGGGCCCATCCACCTTGAGCATGGACGCCACGGGCCGGGGCAGGACGTGCTGCCCCACACAGGACCTTCCCACAGGTTTCTTTGTGTCATTCCTGAAGTCTCTGCTAACACAGCAGCGCTCAGAGTGTAGTTGCTGGGGCGTCTAGATCTGCAAAACACTGCAGAATCCTCCCTGGGTCAAGGTTGCCTCCAAAGGGCTGATGTTCTAACAGAAATCACCTGAGAAGGGCAGGGTGGGGTGGGGGGTAGGAGGGCCCCCGCCCGGAGCCGGCCACGTGACCACAGGTAACTCAGCCTCTCCCCAGGCACCCCGCCCTCTCTTGGAACCGTAAGGACTGCAGAAAGTTAGCATTCAACTGCGGTGGATCCCCTGGTCTTCTGGGGCCTCTGCCAAGTGCTGAGTTTGGAACATCTGGGCACGCGGCTCCTTCAAGGGTCAGAAATCTACCTGGGTTAAATTGGGGTCCGTGGTGAGCATTTCCTTGCATAAAGCTGTTGTTCCTTCTTTTTCGCTGTTTTCTTGGCAGAGTCCGTGTTCAACCAATTAGCAGAAGTTCTTTTCCCCCTCAGGGAAAATCATCTGGATTTGTTTTCACCCACCCCCCACCCCCACTCCTGCCATTCGTCGTGACCTTTGGCTTCTTGTGTGTCCAGCCCTCCCACCCCACCGCTGGGGCTTTGCTCCCTGCAGCGGTTCCCTCTTACGGCGCGCGTCCTGGGAAGTTTCAGGTTTCCTTCATACAACTCTGTTATTTCTTAAGTTTCTGCTGAGGCTCTTGACCCTCACTTTCAAACGGTGCTTTTTCCATTGCAAAGATGATGCTATTATCACCGTCTGCATTTTATGTTATGTTACGGTCTCATATTTGGTACATATGGTCTCGTATTTGGGTTCCCTTGTCCTGTAACGGTTTTTATGGACATGCTTGGCCTGGCCGTGGGACTCCCTTTCTCCACAGCCTCCTAAAGTCTTGTGTTCTGATTCACCTTCCTCCTCAGAGGGTCAAACCCTCACACAGACGCTGGATCTGCCTTTACCGGCCTCAGCTGGTTCCAGGCGTGCCTTCGAGTTTTTAAACTTTCTTCTGTTCCTGAGTTCACACGGTCTTCTGTCCCTTCTTGCCGCTGCTGCTGATGGTTCAGAGCCTCTGGGCAACCACCAAGACCTCATGGCAGGTGTTCACCTACTACCTGGATTCTAAGCAGAGGAACTTGTAAAGAGTCAGTGGAATGTGCAACGTCTTTAAATGCCAAGGACTTACAGTCTAACCATAAAACAATTAGCAAGGGAAGCACAATTTATAAATTCTTATCTGGGAAACGATGTATATCCAAGAGCCATTGGGATAGTATAATTCTACCTTAGGACTTTGTCCATTTTTTATTAAAAATTTTTTAATAGTATTTTATTTTTTAATTAAACATTTTTCTAACATTTAAATTTTTAATAATTTTTATTTATTTTTGAGAGACAGAGTGCAAGTTGGGGAGGGGCAGAAAGAGAGAGGGAGACACAGAATCCGAAGCAGGCTCCAGGCTCTGCCCTGACAGGCTGACAGCATTGAGCCTGATGTGGGGCTTGAACCCACAAACCACAAGATCATGATCTGAGCAGAATTCAGACACTTAACTGACTGAGACACCCAGGCGCACCTCTTGTGATGAGAACTTTTAAGGCCTACTCTCTTAGCAGCTCTCAAAGAAGCAAATCTGGAGATTTCTCTTGTAATCGAGGCAAAATATATAGAGCAATAAATTTCTCCTTGTCACCATTTTTAAGTGCTCAGTTCAGTGGCATTAAGTGTGTTCACAGTGTTGTGCAACCATCCATCTCCTGAACTTTGTCGTCATCTTCCCAAACTGAAACTGTGTACCCTTTAAAGTTTTTAAAATTTTATTCATTTTGAGAGAGAAGGAGCATGAGTGGGGGAGGGGCAGAGAGAGAGAGAGAGAGAGAGAGAGAGAGAGAGAGAAAGAGAGAGAATCCCAAGCAGACTCTGTGCTGTTAGCACAGAGCCCAATGTGGGGCTCGGACTCACAAACTGTGAGATCATGACCTGAGCTGAAATCAAGAGTCGGATGCTTCACCAACTGAGCCACCCAGGTGCCCCTAAACTGTGTACCCTTTAAACACTAACTCCCCATTCGCTCCTTTGCCTCAGATCCTGGTAGCTACCATTCAACTTTCTGTCCCTCTGACTTTGACCAAGTACAGTAGATCAAGTGGAGCCATGCCATAGCTGTCCTTATGTGCTGGAGAGGTCTTAAACAGTTAAACATATATGCATTCCCACAATGCAACAAATCCAGCCCTAGCTGTTTACCCAAAACGAATAAAGCCGTGTCCATGGGGATGCAAGCTGGTGTAGCCACTCTGGAAAACAGTATGGAGGTTCCTCAAAAAACTAAAAATAGAACTACGCTAACAGGCCCAGCAATTGCACTACTAGGCATTTATCCACGGGATACAGGCATGCTGTTTCGAAGGGACACATGCACCCCCATGTTTATAGCAGCACTATCAACAATAGCCAAAGTATGAAAGGAGCCCAAATGTCCATCGATGGATGCATGGATAAAGAAGATGTGGTATATCTATACAATGGAGTATTACCCGGCAATCAAAAAGAATGAAATCTTGCCATTTGCAACTACGTGGATGGAACTGTAGGGTATTATGCTAAGTGAAATTAGTCAGAGAAAGACAAAAATCATATGACTTCACTCATATCAGGACTTTAAGAGAAAAAACAGATGAACATAAGGGAAGGGAAACAAAAATAATATAAAAACAGGGAGGGGGACAAAACAGAAGAGACTCATAAATATGGAGAACAAACTGAGGGTTGCTGGAGGGGTTGTGGGAGGGGGGGATGGGCTAAATGGGGAAGGGGCACTAAGGAATCTCCTCCTGAAATCATTGTTGCACTATATGCTAACAAATTTGGATGTAAATTTTAAAAAATAAAAAATAAAATTAAAAAAAACCCCTGAGAATAAACTGAGGATTGATGGGGGGGGGGGGGGTGGGAGAGAGGGGAAAGTGGGTGATGGGCATTGAGGAGGGCACCTGTTGGGATGAGCACTGGGTCTTGTATGGAAACCAATTTGATAATAAATTTCACATTTAAAAGAAATAAAAAATTAAAATCAAAATCAAAATTTAAATTCTAAAAAAAAAAAAAAGAATAAAATCGCATCTACACAAAAATTTGTATACAAATATTCACAGCAGCCAGGCTGTGTAGTGAGCAGAGGGCCAGGGGTCAGGCTCCCCACGGAGGTGGGGAGAATGTGGGGTCTAGGAGAAGGTTCTCGTTTAGAGAGAGGAGAGACACCTGAGGGTCTTTACTGCTGATGGGAAGCCTGTGTAGAGACAGAGAGGTTGCCCAGAGTGACCCACACTTCAGCTCTAGGAATATCTAGGCGTGTGTGTGTGTCCTCCTGGAGGGAGGTAACCCCACCCGTTGAGCCCAGCTGCTTGAGGAACTGAGGGGTGACCGTTACCCAGTCAGCTCAGTTCTGAGAGGAAGTGGGTCCAAGCCAGACAGTTCACAAGCTCTGGCTTCTGGGAACAGTGTTGGGGGTCTGTGAGGCCCGGAGAGCTACCCAAGGCTCTCCTCTGCTCCCCCTCCTCCTGCCCCCCACAATTCACTCACGTGCACTGGGTGGAGGCTTATAGGCTTGGCCGCTGGGCCCCAGCTCTGGCTCATCAAGGTCCAGTCTTACGTCTCTGGAATCCACGCATTTCTCTCCCTGCTCCGGCTTCTGCCCTCTTCTGCCGATTCTGCTGGTTCCACTTTGCAAACCCTGCATGCACCCCCACCCCGGACACCAGTACCGAGCAGTCACAGGTGGTCGACCGAGGCGAGGGACAAGCCAGAGCGTGGCTCCAAGGCAGGTCCTGCAAGGCAGGCCCTGATCTCCCTTCCCTCCTATTTCCTCTGACTCCTCCTCCCCTTCCACTGGGGCACAAGTGCCTTCACCTGGAACATTCTTGCTCCAATAAGATGGCCCTTCTTCACAGAACCATTTTCTGTGGTTTTTTGCCCTTCCCTCACAGGAATTCGCTCACTCCTCAATACAGCTCATCTCCCCCTCCCCCCCTCAGTGCTTGACCTAAGTGTACCCTGTCCTCAACTTCCACAAGAGACTCGTGCCCCTGGGAGCCGCACCAGGTAATGGTCCCGCGCGCAGTGAGAAACATCCCCCTCCAGGAGCAGGCAGGGCCCCTGCAGAACCTCCGGAGGGCCCTGCTCTGTGGGCGCTCCACCCCTAGACCAGAGAGGGGCAGGTGGAAACAGGGCTGGGTCACAGTCTGCCCCACAGCACGGGGCAGGCACCCAGCCTGGCCTCCTTCCTGGGGCTGCAAGGGTCCATGCAAACCCTGGAGGCCGGACTAGACGCAGAGCCCCCTTCCTGGCCTTGCCCCCAGAATTTGGGTAGCTGGGGCTATGGTGCAGTCCAGGGCTTGATGAGGGGACCAAATGGACAAGCTTTTTGTTAAGAATGACAGAATAGTTAGGAAGCGGCGGGTGCCTCTGAGCAGGGGAGTCCTGGGGGCAGGCATCGCACTGGCTGTCTGCTTCCCTCCGTGGCCTCTGTTACGCCCCCGCCCGCCACCCTCCTTGCCCCATCTGAGTGGTCAGCCGCCTTCTGGGCACTGTCACGGGAGAGAAGCCCACAGCAGGCTGAGTGGGGCGGGGGTCCTGTGGGTTCCCAGTGAACACGCTTTCACGGTCCCCAAGCCTCTCGAAGCCTCCCTCTTCTGCACGTGTTCTGCTTCTACTTCCAGAGTCTGGACCCCTCCAGCCTCCCTCCTGGGACCACAGCCGTCCCAGCGTCCACTTTGCTCTTCCGTTTCCCCAAAGACAGCCCCGGCCTCCAAGGCTCCCCCCCCCGAGTCCTGAGAGTCCTCAGTGCCACCCGCTTCTCCCAGTGCCACATGGCCACACTGGTCCAAAACGTACCTTCCGTCTACAGTCTTATGTCCCATTGACTTTCTCAAAACTTTACTGGAATTCTGGGATTAAGCAAACTTCGACTCATTCTCTAAGTGCCCATACAAAAATGGTCACCTGATGCCTCCCGTACGTTTTCAAAGCAATCAACGGCCCGTGCACGGACCCCTGAGCTGAGGAGCGGCCGTTCCCATGACTCCAGAGTCCGCGGGAACCGCATTTTCAGTTTGTGACAGGCGAGCTTTTCTCTGGAGCTTTGCCACACACCCGCGTCCCCGGAGAACACTCCGCTCCGTTTTGCACTGTTCGGAACACCGCACGGCTGGATCCACACCGCGTTTCTGCGCGGACTCGCGGTGTTGGTACGACAACGTGGGGAAGACGCCCGTGGATGTGCGGGTTTCGTTCCTCCACGTGCTCGCCGGCCCCCGGCCTTGGGGACAGAGCAGGGGTTTCCATCCGGGGGCTGAATGGACGGGAGACTCTGGCCCCATTCCTACTGCCTCTCAAACGTGTTAGGTTGGCTTTGTCACACACTTGGCGTTTTTGATGGGCTAGACGTGTGTCACTTGGCTTCCCTGTCTCCTCCGCACGTACTCATTTAGGTTACTCCCTCGAAACGCCTGTCCCTGCCTCTCCCGCTGTTTTCTCTTGGGCTGTCTTCTGCTTCCCGGCCTCCTTCACTCTCTCTGGACGAAGGGCGTCTGTCAGCCGTGGCACACGCTCCCCACTACGTGGCTTGTCCCGCCACGCGGGCGAAGAGCTCTTCATTGTATTGTCGTCAAATTGTCATGTCATCCTCTGTGGTGAGTGCCTTCTGGGTTTTGTTCAAGAGATCCTTGCCTGACCTGCAGTCGTGAATTGTCTTCTAGAAGCTTAGTTTTGCCTTTCACATTTAGCTCCCTACAGAACTGCCCAAGAGAAACACACCGTGAGCCACATACGCGCTTGGAAGTTTTTCTAAGTGGCCGCATTTCTTAAAAAGTAGAAATGACAACAAAAATAGGTGAGAATATCGACTTTCACGATAGGTTTTGTTTCACTCAATTACATACAAAATGTCACCTCAACATGTAACCAGTAGAGAAATTATTGGTGAGATAGTTTATATTCTTTTCATAGTAAGTCATTGGAGTCTGGTGTATGTTTGACGTTCACAGCACACCTAACTCTGGGGGCTAGATTTTCATCAGAAATACTTGAGTCACGTTTAGACTACTTCAGGAAATTTATGGTTGGAATGGCCATGTGCTCCAACACACACGGAAGTTTTCCTGTAACTGCTTGGAGACCCTGCTTGTTCCGGAAACTCGCGGCTCTGGGGTCCTGTTCTGTTTCCTTCTCTTTTGGCTCTGAAACAAGCAGTTTCACTGTCTCTGGTCTGGAGTCTAGAAGCCCAAAGTCAACGTGTGGGCAGGCCATGCTCCCTCTGACACCCAAGGCGGGGTGTCCTTCTCGGCCTCTTCCTAGCTTCGGGGGCTGTCGCTGGTGTTCCGTGGCCTGGAGCTACATCTCTCCAACCCTGACGGCTGTCACCTGGTGTCCTCCCTGGGTGTCTCTGTCCTCACACAATCTTCTTTTAAGGATACCAGTCATCTGGCATAAGGACCATCCCTGCTCCAGTCTGGCCTCATCTAATTGCATCTGCAACAACCCTATTTCCAAATACAGTCCCATTCTAAGGTTCCGGGGGTTAGGGCTTCAACATATCTTATTTATTTATTTAAAAAAATTTTTAAGTGTTTATTTTTTTTTGAGAGAGAGAGAGAGAGGATGAGCAGGGGAGGGGCAGAGAGAGAGGGAGACACAGAATTTGAAGCAGCTCCAGGCTCTGAGAGGTCAGCACAGAGTCCGACGTGGGGCTCGAACCCACAAGCCCTGAGTTGAAGTCAGATGCTTAACTAACTTAGCCACCCAGGCATCCCTAACGCATCTTTTTTAAAGGGGACACAATTCCACTCCTATACCTACTGAGTCTTTGTCTTTCTTTACATAATTTTCTTCTGGGGAAATCCAACTCAGCATCTGACACCCACTGAAATGCTACGTCCCGTCCTGCCCAAAGCCGTTCAGGAACTTCCTGCCCGCCCCCTCCCCCTCATGCTCCCCCAAGAAATTACATTTCTCATGTAGCTCATTCTCCCTGGCTGGCCTTCCTGCCAGCCAAGGTTGGCCAGCTGCTCCGTGTACCCCGCACCGAGTCCAGGGCCACCCCCTCGTGTGGTGGCTTAGGGTCTCACAGGCCAGCACAAACCGTCACTTGGGAATTCAGAGACAAAGGAGCTATCACAGCACATAGAGACGAACCAGGTGAGCTTTCCTGCCAGATAGGGGGCAGGGCGTTGGGAGATGGGAGGAGAAGAGAACCTTCTGGGCTGTTCCTTGAAAGTATTATTTTTTGTTTTGGAGGGTAAGATCATGACCATGCCTCTGTACGATGAGGTTTCGGAATGTCCTGCACAGCGTTCAGCCAGCAGCTCCCACAGCAGCCATTAAGGTTATGGGCTCGTTGTTTCCGTCCTGTTTTCGCCCAAGCACCTAGCATGGTCTGGAATTGTTTGCCTTTGTTCTCGACACGGGGCACAGAGATAAGCACTCCATGTGTATTTGCTGAATAAATAAAGTGCATTGAAAGAAAGACAATTCAGGATTTTCTGCCCTCCCCAGAGTTGGAGGACACACTGATCTCCACAGAGAAGCTGCCGGGAAAGGACGGGCTCTCCCACTCTTCTTGGAGCCACTTCCGACCCCCGTGCCCTCTGCGCAGATCGACCGGAAAGCTGAGGGCAGCTCATCACCTGTTCTCACCCCAAACTCACACCCACGTCCCGGCTGTGCTCCGGGCCCTCTCCATCCGACACTGAATTCCCCTGCTTTTTGCCAAAACCAAAGGCAGCAGGGCTCACTGAGCTCCTGGGGCATGTTTTATAACTGTTTGCCTGCTCAGGATCATTCTAGAGCCATATGCGGACTCCCCAGGACCAGGAAGAACAGCACCGGCTCCTGCTCTGACAGGAAACCGCAGGATGAAGCAGTCATCCCTCCCAGCAGTCTGGCCTCCCTGCCCACCCTGACCTCCTGCTGTCGCCGGGTCTTCGCCTCTGCCCAAACACCCCTCCCGGGACTTCTCCAGCTTCTGGAGCCCTGCCCATCCGGCAAGGCCCAGGGCATTCCAGCTCCTCCACACAGGCCTGGGTTCAGTCTCTGGGCTTCTCTGTCGCCGCTTCGCCTGTCCTGCCCTCCTTTGCACCCTGGATAGCCCCCGGCAGGAGGCCCAAGAGCTGCACGACCCCACCCCTGCCTGGCCACAACGAGGTCCAGGGGCCACCAAAGTTGCAATGTTCTGTAACAAACAAAGTATGTAAGTGTAACAAACTTAAAGCAGAGATGTACAAACGTTTACTTCCCCAGGGAACAAAATGCTCTCACAGAAGGCGGGAAAAGGACAGGAATGACAAAAGCGGTTCTCTATGTGTGTGACAAACTGCAGTGATCCCACGACGAGCCACCCTACAAGCCCAGGTCCGAAAGGCGAGAGACTGCCACCTCTCAGCCTGTCTATGGATCTCCAGAGAGCTGGTGGATTCTTTTGAAATAACATCGAGGAGGGCAATGATACGTAGTTTTAAACCCTGGGGAGTCTCCCTACCCCTGGTAAAATGAAAATAAACTGGCATTGTTTAACTGTTGAACAAACTGAACAAAATGTAAGGCAACTGTGACCTTCTGTCTCAGCTTCCCAAGCAGCAATCAACTTCTCCATCTGACCGAGGGCCGGCGCTGGCCAGTGTGCATGCCCGAGCCGCGAGGGTTCTAGGATTCTACCCTCCATACTGCTCTTCAGGGTCCTGTGCAGCCCACTGTCCCTCATTTTCTTGGCGTGCCAGGGACAAGCAGCCCGAGGTGGCTGGCACTGCCACCAGGAAGTGCCAGGGGACGGTCCTGAGGGGCTGGGATGACTGGGGGTGGCACAGAGAAGTGAACCCGGGCCCCCGGCACCCTTCTCGGTGGTGGCGTGGGGCAGGGGCCCTACCCTGGTGCCAGGCGGCCCCAGCAAACTGCCTTCCCAAGAGGATAAGGAAAGGTAGGGGAAGGGGCAGAACAGACTCTGTGGAACTTCCCGCGGCTGGAGTGCGAGCGCTCATTTACAAAACGCTAACACAGGGCACGGGACCATCACTGGGCTCATGCCACTTAGCTCCCGTGGAGCACACAGCCCGAGTACTCCCCCGGCTGCAGGCCTAGGAGCCCAGAGCCAGGCCAGAGCATCAGGTCAGCTGTCACCCTGAGCGGCGGGTCTCACAGACGCAGCCAGGGGACACGTACTGGCAAAAATCAAGTTTAGCATTGTATTGTTTACATAAAGCAACGTGTAAAAAATGGAGTAAATGTCTGAGACAGTTTGTTTCTACCTCGCCCCGAGGAAGAGAAACGCTGTGGGGCAAGGGGGTGCCTGCCCTTGTCCTGTGTCTCTGGTCCGGGGAAAGGCAGCCCTCCAGGGCCAAGCGGTCCTGGTCACGGCCCAGGCTGTGGCAGGTGGTGGGAGGTGGCTTCATGTCACGGTAGCTGGAGCCTCAGCCGTCCAGCACGCCTCCCCAGTGCCATCCCACGTGCCGGTCCTCTCCAGCGTGGCCTGCAGAAGCTCTCGGATTCTTCGGTTCTCCTTAGAGGTAGACTCCCAGACAACCTCAAGCTTGCCTTCCATTTCTCTGTGAGAAATACACACAAAATAGCACAAGGAGAAAATTATCTACAGAGCCCTTATGACTCCTAAAGTAGTAAGAACTCAAAGGGAAGAATGCTTAATGTCAGAGAACAGGTCCCATTGTGCTTGGGTTCCCAGGCAAAGACTCCCGGAGTTGAACGAAGCACTGAGACCCCCTGGAAATAGAAAAAATACAAGCCACAGGCTAAACGTGACTTCTTACCTTTCCTCTCTACGTTTTGCCTTTTCCTTTATTTTGGACCTTTGTTCTCTATAGAATTAACAGGTATAAGAATAAAATACAGTGACTGCAGGGGCTGACCTATGGCACAGTGGCCTGGATGTGGGCGACCACACAGCATGAACCCTGCACGCCTCTCCTGTGCACCCTCTACCTGCCCCCACTGTGACCTGGCCAACACTCAGGAACCTCTCACAGCACCGTCCGTAGAGCCAACGATGGGCCTGGACATAAAGAGTTAGTCTGGGGGTGAGGAGGGGACCGCAGGGAGTGGGGCTTATAACCGAGGACACAGAGAAGACTGGCCTCAATAGCCCATGTGCTGGGAGTGAGCACCCAGAGGGAACCAAGACGTGTGAGGAAAGGAAAGGGTACCAGGGACTCTGTGACAGGAACCATGTGGAGTGCTGAGGAAACAGGGCCTGCAAGGTGTATATGTCCTCACAGGGCCAACGTCCACTGGAGGACAGGGTACCAGTTACCACCTCACAGGATGGTGGAGGCCATGGGGGATTCAGGGAGATAGAAAGACTGGCCTCAGCCTGGAAGAAGGAGCAGGCCTCATGCAGGAGGGCAGGGTGCGGAAGCCAGCTCCTTCACAGACATAGCCAGGTGGTTATGGAAGATGCTAGAAACTGGACTACCAAGTGGGCTGAGCACTGCTGTTTAAGAAGGAGGCCAGTGAGATTGAGGGAGGCCAGTGACATGCCCACTTGTCCAGTGTCACTTCTCTTGTTAACTGTTGCTTCCTTCCAAGGCCCCTAATGCTCACTGAATGTTGAACACTATTTAATTATTTCTGTTTTCTGGGGGCTCCTGGGTGGCTCAGTCAGTTGAGCAACCAACTTCAGTTCAGGTCATGATCTCACGGGAAGGTGAGGGCTTGGGATCAAGGCCTGTCTCGCTAAAAAAAAAAAAAAAAAAAGAAAGAAAGAATAATGAATGAATAAATGAATAAATGAATGAATGAATGAATGGATAAATGAATAGATAAATGGATGAATAAATGAATGAATGAATGAATGAATGAATGAATAAATAGGAACTCTCTAAGGGCAGGAAAAAATAAAGACTAAACTGAAGGCACAGGGGCAGGCAATAGAATGTTGGTATTGCTCTGAGGACAAAAGCCCATGACAGAAACCCATATTTTTGTAGAATAGAGACTAGGTGCTGGGCCCATGCAAAGCAGGTATGACAGAAAACCCCAGGGCTTGCTCATATCCACAGTTCTCTTCTTCTTCCTAAGAAACACTCTGAACTAAGTGTTCCACAATTGGGCAGGTAAGTGGAGGCACATGAAGGACCCTCAAAGCAAGCATGGCTGGGCAGAAAATCTGCCCATCTTCCAGAGAAACCTGCTCTGAGAGACTAAGTGTCTCCTACAGGGCTGGAGCCGCTGGCTTGTTCTCAGGTGGATCGGGAGCTTGAATCTACATTGTTCCCCATGATTGGGCATCCCCAGGACCTGTGTGGAGGGAACCAAGAATGAAAAGCCATTTTTGGAACAATTAGAAAAAAAGCTCAGTGGATGGGTTAAACAGTACACTGGACACAGCTGAAGAGAGAATTAGTAAACTGTAATATTAAGCAGAGGAAAACACCTCAAATGCAGTTCAGAAAAATATGATATTAAGAAGTTATACCTTATAAATGTAATAGTAGCATTGTGGATACTTTAAAAGTCTTTTTGTATGTTTTTAAAAGCATTACTATACTATAGCCTATTTTAAAAATTAATAATAAAATTAAAGTGGCTCCAGGTTTGGAAATATTTTCTAGCACCAAAGAGAAGCAAATACAAGTCTTCTCTGGCGAGAAACATCCTTAATCCTGAACCTCAGGATTCTACAGATTAAATTCAACTATATGTGAGTTCATAGTTAAAAAGTTATTCTAAAAAGAAAGAAGCCACATAGGGCAAGATTAAAAAAATTTTTTTTAATGTTTTTATTTATTGAGAGAGAGAACATGCGTGAGTGGGGGAGGGGCAGAGAGAGCAAGAGAGAGGATCGGAAGTGGACTTTGTGCTGACAGCAGCAAGCCCAATGTGGGGCTCGAACCCACAAACCGTGAGATCATGACCTGAGCTGAAGTCGATTGCTCAACTGAGCCACCCAAGTACCCCAAAAACAAATTTAAATTCTGCCAAATTTCAGATGTTGAAAAAATAACTATGAATGAAATGTTAAAAAAGAAATAAGAGATGTACTTGAAATAAGCAAAGACCAAGAATTTATTTTAAAAATGACTAGGCAGATTTTCAAAAAAAACCCAAACAGAATTGAAGACAAAATATACTGTTGTTGAGATAAAAAAAAAACAAAAAAAAACCCTCATTGGTCGTGTGAGACAGTACATAGTTGTAGAGAGAATTAGTAACCAGAAATATTGAGCAGAAGAAATTACCCAGAATGTAGACCAGGAAAACAAGGAGATGGAAAATTTAAAACATAAGGCAAGTGGAGGATTGAATAAGAAGATCTAACATACATTTATTTAATCTGAGTTCCAGAAGGACACTTAGAAAGAATAAGAGGAAACGATTTATTTTAAGATAATGGCTTATTTTAAGAGATGATAACTTTCTAGACTAAAGAAAGACACAAAATCACAGATATGGAGAATAATTTTTATCAAGTAGATAAGTAAAAAAGAACCTTACAGTTAAACACATAACAATGAAACTGCAGAATACAAGAGACAGAGGAGATCTTAAGAATTAAGAGAAAAGGTGATCAATTATTTTTAAAAATGACAGAGGCTTACCAGAGACTTGTCTTTTGACTTGTCAAAACAGACTTCTCAAACAGAGAAGATAATGGAATATGCTGAGATAAAAAGACTGTCAAAGTAAAATCCTGTAGTTAGCAAAAATTACCTTACAAAAATGCAGACATTTGCAGGGAAACAGAAACTAAGAAAACTTACTCCCAACAGACTCTTACTAAAGAAACTTCTTATTTATTTATTTATTTATTTATTTATTTAATTTCATTTTTGGAGGAGAGAGAGAGAGAGCGAGCGAGCGAGCATGAGCGGGGGAGGAGCAGAGAGAGAGGGAGACACAGAATCCGAAGCAGGTTCCAGGCTCCAAGCTGTCAGCACAGAGCCCGACGCGGGGCTCGAACTCACAAACTGTGAGATCATGACCTGAGCCGAAGTCAGACGCTCAACCGACTGAGCCACCCAGGTGCCCCTAAAGAAACTTCCAAATGATGCATTTTACAAAGAAGGAAACTAATCTGAGAAATAAGGTCGGTGATGCAAGAGACAATATGTTAAAAGATAAACTGAGAAAGTATGAAAATTTTGAGTTTATTTGAGCAAAAATTAAATTGGGCAGCATCTCACCTGGCAGAGAGAAAGGAGCTCTGAAGAGCTATACAAAATGAAAGACTTTTACAGGCAGAAGGGAGCAGGAACAAGGAAGTTCTACTAGGCAAAAGTGAGTTGGTTATTGCAAACTAACTTTTCTTTAGGGGATGGCAGGGTCTCCCTGGCATATGACCTAACTAGTGCTGACCAGGCAATTCCGTATTGATTCATTTAAGATTCCCTTTCTGGTAGAGCCAAAACTGATTAGGTCAAGTCTTGGTCTGGTGATGTGGGACTAGCATCAGTGAGGCCCATTTTGGGCCTGTTGCCTTATTTATAATAATCGGTAAGTAAAGAAATGGTACTTCTGGGTAAATCAAAATAAAGAACTATAAAGAAACTAGCAACATTTAACTGGGGACCTAAAGATAACCATAGAAGATAGATCTTTGTTTTTCACTTTCATCTGGACACTGGACAACATCAGCATATCAACTGAGGGGGGAAAATAATTAGATAAGAGCATTAGGTCTTGCTCTGGGGGAGGAAATACAGGGATATTGATTAAATTTAGATTTCTTTTCTTAAAGTTTATTTATTTTGAGAGAGAGGCAGAGAGAGAGAGAAAAAGCATAGGGAGGCGAAGAGAGAGACAGAATCCCAAGCAGGGATTCTCTGCCCTGTCAGTGTGGAGCCTGATGCAGGGCTGAAACTCATGAACTGTGAGATCAAGACCTGAGCCGAAACCAAGACCTGGACGCTCAGCTGACTGAGCCACCCAGGTGCCCCAGTTAAATTTAGATTTTTTTAATGTTAAATAACCATGGTCAAATTTTAAGGGTAACCACTGAAAGTACAGAATGCATAACTTTCAAACCATTTAAGGACAGATAATGGAATAAGGGAGAGGGCAAAAAACAAAATTCCATTTTATTAGTGTGATTCTTTTTTTTTTTTAATTATTTTACTTTTGAGAGAGACAGAGCATGAATGGGGGAGGGGCAGAGAAAGAGGAAGACACAGGATCAGAAGCAGGCTCCAGGCTCTGAGCTGTCAGCACAAAGCCCGATGCGGGGTTTGAACTCACGAACCGTGAGATCATGACCTAAGCCGAAGTGGGTGTTCAACCAACTGAGCCACCCAGGTGCCTCTATTAATGCAATTCTAAGCACATGAACTTCACAGAGTATGCAACGTTCCCCAGTGTTTTTAATATACTGGCAACACTTCCTCTATCATATGTTTAAAGGAGGAAGTGTAACAGAGAACGCAGAGAACATAATATACCCATAATCTTATGATTATGCTCTTACAAAAAGGGAATGATTAGAGATTTTAAAATTCTCAGAAATGAGGGGCAGGCACCTGGCGGGCTCAGTTAGAGGAGCATGAGACTCTTCATCGCAGGGTCCTGCGTTCAAGTCCTACGTTGAGATTACTTAAAAAAATAACTTAAAAAAAATCCTCAGAGATGAAAGAAAGAAAAAGCAGAAATAAGACATTTAATCAAAAGTAAAATCTCCCAAGAAAATGAAATATAACAAAAGTATCAAAGAGAGGGACAAGAGGGGAGGACAATTAGAGGCCTGGGTTGATTTAAGAAGTCCAATATTCAAACAATGGGGAGTTCTGAAGCGGGGGGGATTAGAGAAAATGAAGAGCTGGGATGTGGTGCACAGCACAGCGACTGTAGTTAACGACACCGTGTCGCAGACTTGAGAGGTTGCCGCGGGACTGGATCTTCAGTGTTCCCACCATAACCACCACCGCCACCAGCACAACAGCAAAATGGGAACTAGGTGAGGCGAGGGATGTGTTAGCTAACCAGCAAACAAAAATCAAGACCAATATTACATTCGGATAAAACTAAACTGTAAAAAATAAACAGAACACGTCCAGAGGGTTTTACTAGAAAATCCTAGCAAACATTCAAAACTAACCATAGTAGACGGGGCTGGAGCGGCCCTACCTTTTCTGCTGCAGTGCCTGGTCCAGGATACCCTGCTTGTCCCGCAGCATCTGATGGAGGTGTCTCATCTCTTGCTGGTACTGAGCGGTTTTGCTAGCAAAGTCTTCCTGTTGCTCTGTCAGACGGTGACTGATGTCGCCCACTTTCAGTGCTGCCTGCTTCTTGTACCCCTGGGGGAGGAGGAAGCACTCTGTGAGCGAAGGGACGCTGCCTGTGGCCCACGGGGTGCCTTCCCAGATGTATACCCTACCCATTTGGGCCATGAGAGCCCACTGAGATAATGAGTAAACCTTCGGTAAGCCCGATCTGGGAGGGCAAGGATCATAAAAGTCATATAGGGGGGTAAAAAAAAGGAATGTCAAGTATAATAATACCAAATTTCTAGTCTGCATCATGCCTAGTTTTTACATGCTGCAAATAAAAACAGACCAACCTGGCAAGGTCTGTTCACTCTATCGGTAAACAGATGACAGAGATAAAAGCCTGACTCATTTGTTTTCCTTTTACCTTTTTATTGTATAGTATTTAAGGTTAAGGTATTAAGGTCAGAAATCTGACCCCAGTAAGCCGCTGTTTCCATTTGAAATGGAACTTCTGAGGTTAAATGGCCACTTACCTTGATTTTTTCCTCTAACTTTCCCAAGCGAATGTTGCCTTCTATGATTTTGTTGAGAACTCCATCCTTTTCACTTTCTAAACATTTAGCCTAAAGAGCGAAGTAAAAAGAAAAATAATGGGCTCTAAGTTGAACAGAAAAATTAAATTAATAATTCTTCTGCGAAGAATCTCGCTACTTACAAGTAATCTCCGTTCTGCCACTTGTCCTGGCCCAGCACCTGTCTGGCCCCCAACCTCCACCCCGTTTGAAGGCTGTGGGCAGAACTTGGGCCAACAGCTGAGGAGGGGCAAGAACCCAGAACAGCAGGCTGGGCGCCCCTCCTGGACACCAATGGAAGATCGAGCCCCTCAAACCAGGGGAATGTGAGAGGTTGGAAGGGTTTTCAGCACACATCTCTATCCTTGTGGGATATATCATTCCTTCAATCAGACCCAAGGAATAAGTGCCGAGATGCAAATATACTTTTACCTTGACTATTTGAATAATCACAAAATTAAGGATAAACATGAATGCACAATGCCACTCACCAAACCAAATGTGGCAGCTTTATATCTTAGAGGGATGTCATTTGCAGCAGAGTGCTTCAGATTAATATCCATATGGGACATGAATTACTACACACTATAAATTATTTCAAATGCTAAAATAAAAAAGCAAAGATGAGCACAATTTGATTTCATTTGATTTCCTTCAGAAATGAAAAATAAGACACAGAACATTAAATAACTTTGCCATAAGTTACGTGGAAAACTCATCCTAAATGTGGGATTGCAAATTAAGGTGCCCCTTTTGGGGCCCCTTGGTGGTTCAGTCGGTTAAGCGTCTGACTCTAGATTTCGGCTCAGGTCGCGATCTCACAGTCGTGGAGTTGAGCCCCAAGCTGGGCATGGAACCTGCTTAAGATTCCCTCTCTCCCTCTTCCTCTGCCCCCACCCCCCTGCCCCCTGCATGAGCGGACCTGCACGCACATACTCTGTGTCTCTCTCAAAAATAAAAAATAAAAATAAAAACTAAAAGAAGAAATTAAGGTGCCATTCTCAATAAATTAAGGCCTAGGAGACCAGGACAGAGTAAGGTTGGGATACTCGGCCCACAGTCCCAGGACAGGGCAGAGGCAGCAAGCAGCACCCCGAACCCCAGCTGGTCTCGGGGCTCCCAGGCGCAAGGCGCTCGCAGGGCCAGGGGACAACAGTGTCTGTAGGTACACAGATGTCTCTTGCGGTGGGCACAGCTGGGGAGGGCTGAAAGCAGCTCCCCCACGTCCGAGGGGTCTAAGGATTCTAAACCTGAGCCTGGCGTCAAGGCAGGGGGAGAGAACACGTTTCATTTACAGATTGTTGGCTTAACTTGTAACTTCCAAGTATTTGGACAAATAGCGTATGGCTTCCATTTCGATTCCCATCCTGGGCCCACAAATACGAAGGGAGGACCTAAGAGGGACCGTGTGAGGATCGGGGAGGATCTAAACTTCATCACAGAAACCTGGGGTGATTGCTGGCCCACACGGGAGGTGCAGGGCCTGCCTCCCGGGGAAGCCTGCATGCCCTGCGTTGCAAACAAGATGACTTCGCCTTTATGGTGGTACTGACACGTGGCCGCGGGGTCCCCGTTTTTCAGCAAGCTTCTGCTTTGCGCTCTGGCTATTCCAGTGGGGAAGCACAGGAGGCAAGGCAAAGGGGGAAATGGGCGCTCAGCACCACTACAGAAAATGCCCGAGCCCAGCACTTGGGTTAGGATGGTGACCTCTCAGGAGGCGGATGGGACGGGGGCATACAGGCTTAGGGGCCTACCATGCTGTGTGTGAGTCACACTGCTTCCAAAAGACCTGGGAAGGGCTTAGAAATCACCATTAATATGTAATCAATCTTACCACTCCTAGCAGCAACTATTGTAATTAAGAAAGCAACTTTTTTGGTAACCTTAATATAAGTGCAGAATGAGATCTCAAGACTGGCTTAATGAGCATCTCTGTTATTACAAATAAGGATCACATTTCCCCCAAGAGGTGTGTGCTATTTATATTTCTATTTCCTCTTATATAAACAATGGCTAAAAGCCTAATGTTCATTATCCTATGGAGAATTTTTTCTTTTAAATTTTTTAATGTTTATTTATTTTTGAGACACAGAGAGAGAGACAGACAGACAGAGTGGGTGGGGGAGGGGCAGAGAGAGAAGACACAGAATCCGAAGCAGGCTCCAGCTCTGAGCTGTCAACACAGAGCCTGACATAGGGCTTGAACTCACAAACTGGGAGATCATGACCTAAGCTGAAGTTGGAAGCTTAATTGATTGAGCCACCCAGGCACCCAGAACTTTTGTTGTTGTTGTTGTTGAGAGACAGAGAGAGACACACAGAGAGAGAGAGACAGAAAGAGAGAGAGAGATCCTGAGCGAGGGGAAAGGGGCAGAGGGAGAGAGTGAGAATCTTAAGCAGGTTCCACGCTCTGTCCAGAGTCTGATGCGGGGCTCAATCCCAGGGACACTCAACTGACTGAGCCACCCAGGCGCCCCCTCAAAGGAGGAACTTGATACCTTCCTAACAAATGGGAATAAGCCTGTGGCACATCCTGACAGACTCTCCACACCCCATTCACTTGGGAGAGGGGTTGAGTGATTCCAAGTTTGCCAATTTCCAAATGTCTCAGAAAATCTGCTAGTTTCCTCTGTCATGACATGCACTAAATTATTATTTCTAATCATATGCTACCAGAGATTTGCAACGCTGCTTAAACAAACATGTTTAAATGAATGTAAGCAACATGTGTTCAAAGTTGAAAAATCATAAAGTGCAAACAGGCCTAGATTTTTTTCTTCATTGCCTGTAATTTCACCACTTGGAGACACTGCTACGTAAGTCCCATTTTGTGGTAAATTCTAATGGGCTTTTTTCACTGCGTGGAGCTTGGCAAAGAGCGTGCCT
Organism: Panthera leo; assembly: GCF_018350215.1. NCBI lineage: Eukaryota > Metazoa > Chordata > Mammalia > Carnivora > Felidae > Panthera > Panthera leo. Next base: position 20,155,851 of record NC_056693.1, on the reverse strand, counting down.
CCTTTCACTGCACAGTCTGCCGCTGACACCTTTTAACACTAATGTGGAAATGCCAAGAACCATGCCCTTGGCATCACGTGGGCTGGCGGGGCAGTGCTCCACCATCTAGGACCACCGATAACCCACGCGGTCCTTTCCTTGGGACTAGGGTCGCCAGGAGCAGCGAGGGATGGCCTCTGTTTACCCTGTCCATGGTGCTCATATTTCATCTTCAAACAGGGAACACATTAAGTCAGCTTTACAGGGAGAAGGAAGACGCATCTGCATGTGTGATAAATGCCTGGCGACCCTGTTCTATTTGGCTGGATCAACTAATTCTAGGAGTTTATCTTCTAGAGTATCATTTACCATTATTTAAAAGTGTGGGTTATCCGCCTTTCAAAAATGTGTTTCCCCCATGGCTGAAAGCAAAAATTTTGGAGAATCTGAAAATGTGCAGTTAAAATGTAAAAAGATGAAGGTTTTCACGGTAATTTTATAAAGACAACACACTTAAAACTATGTTTGCATATTAACTTGCAGTGGACTCGAAGTTAACTGGGGGAGCTTACCAAATACATAAGACTGTCGCGTTCCTGGGTCATATTCTCTGCCAGACCAACAAGATTTGCCAGGTACTGGTGAGCAGACATTTCGTTCTCCATGGCTTTTTCCACCTGCTTTTTGAGGACGTCAATTTTCTTTTGAGACCTCCTAGAGAGTCCCCCCAAATGGTGGAAGAAAAAACTCATTAGCCTGAATGGCTAGGGCATAGAGACTATCTGAATTGTAAACACAGCAAGTATGTTAGCATTTAAATGTATTCTTCGGCAACCCAAATCTTCCATTGAGTTTTAGGGTGAGAATAGATAACCAAGTTTAATTTTGAATGAGGCATAATTACTGATTTCCGGCCAAGTCAGCAAGAATCAAAAAATGCTTCACACAATTAATAGGTTACTTATGTACTATTCTCTTAATTTTTTGGCCCATGTTCTAAAAGGTGCTTTTGAAAAAGGAATCCAGTTACCCCAAAATGCATAGGAAATAACTTCCAGGACTTTCAGTCTTAGGGTCATCATTATGACTATCAACTATAATTGAAAATAGACTTGAGAAATGTTGGCTAATGCTGGTCAACAGCAAAGCCTTTACTGGGCTTTTGTTTTGATATCCAGTAATCTCAATGATCTTTTTCCATTTTCTAGCCAGTATTAGACAAAGAAAATAAAATGGAATATTTGTCTCTTTTTAATACAAAAAAAAAAATAAAAATAAAAAACCCGGCTGAAGGAAAGATAGATAAAAACCTATTTATTTTCTGTGCCCTTTCGAGTTCAGCTCCTAGTGCTTTGTTTTCAGCTGTCAGGCGGTTCTTCTCTAACAGCAGGCTCTTTTTCTGCATTTGCAGGACGGCCAGCTTTTCCATCAGTTCTTCTAGCTCAGCACCTCCTTTCTCCTCTTCCTTCTGCAACTGGCTGGCAGACAAAAACATCACAGGCTTGTATCTGCACTCTGAAGTTAACTTGAGGCGGCCACTGCCAGGCAAGTGATGGGCAGCCCAGCCCCCGGGGCCCATGGGGCTCCTTGGGAGGCACCCCCCCTACCCCCCCCCCCCCCCCGGAAATACTGTTTGTCCCCTCCCGGAGGGCCTGGGATGGAGCTTCTAGAGGCTGGGCATGGCTGGGCACACACTCCTTTGATGGTAATGATCTAACCCCTGCCCGTAACTGTTGCATATGCCTCTACATGGATATACTTTTCTTTTAAAGTTTATTTATTTATTTGGAGACAGAGGGTGGGGGGCAGAGAGCAGAGAGTGAGAATCCTAAACGGGCTCTGCACTGATAGCCCCACGTGGGACTCGAACTCACGAACTGTGTCAGCATGACCTGAGGCAAAATCTAGAGTCGGATGTTTAACCAACTGAGCCACTCAGGGGCCCCTGTATAGATATACTTATTTATAACCTATATTCCTTCCAGAAGAAAAATTAAGATAGTTTCATTTTTTACATAGTTATAATTGCCTTCCCAAATCCTAATGCTAAAACAAATTTTCTGTCATACTAAATTCAATGGTTTTATGATAAGAGAAATAAAAGACTAAAGAGGGCATACAATTTCAATATAAAATTCTGGCAAAATGACGCTTGAGAAAAGAGTTATTTCTTCAATGGTTCTCTTGGTCAGTTTTCATGCCATGACCAGCCCTGAACAGGTAGAGCCACACACAGAGGCTGCCCAATTCTGGGATGGGGTAGGTCTCTCTCGGTACCATTGGGCCTTACTCCCAGCCTTGCAGGCTGGCAAATTTAAATTTAAAACAAAACAAACAAATAAAAAAGGTAGAAATAATTTGTAAAAAAAAAAAAAAACAAAAAAAAAAACAGTTAATAGTGGGAGAAATACTTTATTTATTTTTTTTATTGAAGATTTTTAAGTAATCTCTACACCCAACATGGGGCTTGAGCTCACAACCCTGAGATCAAGAGTCATAAGCTCCACCGACTGAGCCAGCCAAGTGCCCTGAAATAGTTGATTTAAAAAAAAAAAATTAAAAATATTTTTTTAATGCTTATTATTTATTTTTGAGAGACAGACAGCAAGCAGAGGAGGGACAGAGAGAGAGGGAGACATAGAATCTGAAGCAGGCTCCAGGCTCTGAGCTGACAGCACAGAGCCTGATGTGGGGCTTGAACCCACAAACCGTGAGATCATGACCTGAGCTGAGGTCGGACGCTTAACCGACTGAGCCACCCAGGTGCCCCTAAAAAAAATGTTTTTTAATAAAACAAATGTTTCCTTTTCCACCCCCTGGGCATCCCAGAGGAAACTTGTACTGATCATTTCTGATTTTACTTCTGGTGAAATGCTATGATTTAAAGTTTTTTAAATTGTAAAATATACATATAGAAAAACATATAAAAGATAAATGCAGGGGTGCCTGGGTGGCTTGGTCGGTTAAGCGTCCGACTTCGGCTCAGGTCATGATCTCACGGTCCGTGAGTTCGAGCCCTGCGTTGGGCTCTGTGCTGACAGCTCAGAGCCTGGAGCCTGTTTCAGATTCTGTGTCTCCCTCTCTCTCTCTGCCCCTCCCCTGCTCGTGCTCTGTCTCTGTCTGTCTCAAAAATAAACGTTAAAAAAAAAATTAAAAAAAAAAGTTAAAAAAAAAGGATAAATGCATATTTTAACAAATAATTATAATGAACCATCATATAATTACCATATAGGTGAAGAAACAGGACATTAAAAAGAAATCCCATTTATAATTGCAGCACAAGAATAAAATACCTAAGAATAAATTTAATCAAGGAATGCAACTCTATACTCTGAAAACTATAAGACACTGATGAAAGAAACTGAAGACGACACAAAAAAATGGGAAAACATTCCATGCTCATGGATTGGAAGAATACTCCTAAGGTGTCCATACTGCCCAAAGCAATCCACAGACTTAATGCAATCCCTAGCAAAATACCACTAGCATTTTTCACAGAACTAGAACAAATAATCCTAAAATCTGTATGGAAACACAAAAGACCCTGAATAGGTAAAGCAATCTTGAGAAAGGACAAAGCTGGAGGTATCATAATCCCAGATTTCAAGATATACTACAAACTGTACATGCTTATATGGTCAATTAACCTATGACAAAGGAGGCGAGAATACACAAAGGGGAAAAGACAGTCTCTTCAATAAGTGGTGCTGGGAGAACTGGACAGCAACATGCAAGAGAATGAAACCGGATCACTTTATTACACCATCCACAAAAATAAACTCAAAATGAATTAAAGACCTAAATGTGAGACCTGAAACCACAGAACTCCTAAAAGAGAGCATAGACAGTAATCTCTTCGATACCGGCCTTGGCAACACATTTATGGATCTGTTTCAGGAGAGGGAAACAAAAGCAAAAATAAACTATTGGGACTACACCAAAATGAAAAGCTTCTGCACAGCAAAGGAAACTGAATGGGAGAAGATACCTGCAAATAATATATCTGATAAGGGATTAACATCCAAGATATATAAAGAACTTCTACAACTCCACACCAAAAAACCATCTGATTAGAAAATGCGTAGAGGGCCTGAATAGACATTTTTTCCAAAGGCCTACAGATGGCCAACAGGCACAAGAAAAGATGCTTAACATGACTAATCATTAGGGAAATGCAAATCAAAACCATGATGAGATATCACCTCACACCAATCAGAATAGCTAGTATTGAAAAGACAAGAAATTAACAAGTGTTGGGGGAGAAAAGGGAACCCTTGTGTACTGTTGGTGGGAAGGTAAACTGGTACAACCCCTGTGAAAAACAGCATGGAGAGTCCTCAAAAAATTAAAAATAGAAATACCATAATGATCCAGTAATTTCACCTCTGGGTATTTACTCAAAGAAAACAAAACACCAATTGAAAAAGATATACATACCTCTGAGGTGCCTGGGTGGCTCAGTCAGTTAAGCATCCTACCTTTGATTTCAGCTCAGGTCATGATCTCACGGTTTGTGAGTTCAAGCCCTGTGTTGGGCTCTGGGGCTGACAGTGTAGAGTCTGCTTGAGATTCTCTCCTTCTCTGCCTCATGCGTGCTCTCTCTCAAAATAAATAAACAAACTTAAAAAAAAAAGATATACATACTGCTATGTTTACTGCAGCATATACAATAGTCAAGATATGGAAGCAATCGATATGTCCATCAGTAGGTGAATGGATATAGAAGATGTCCATTGTATATTGGAATATTCCAATGGAATATTCCTCAGCCATAAAAACGAATGAGATCTTGCCATTTTATGACATGGATGGACCTAGAGCATATTAAGTTAAATGAAATAAGTCAGACAGAGAAAGACAAATACTATATGATTTCACTTATATGTGTGATCTAAGGGACAAAACGAACAAACAGAACAAAATGGTGGTTGCCAGAAGAGAGACGGTAGGGGGATGGGCAAAACAGGTTTAACTATTTTACACTATTTTAAGTGTTAAGAGGTTAACACTTCCAGGTATAAAATAAATGAAATAAAATAAAAATCATGGACATGAAAAGTACAGCGTAGGGAATATAGTCGATAATACTGTATTAGCGTATGGTGACAGGTGGTAACTGTGCTATGGTGGTGAACACTGCCTAATGTACAGAGTTGTACAATCACTATGCCGTACACCTGAAACTGATATTAACATTGTACGTCAACTATAATTCAATAGTAAGATAAAAAACACAGAACGTTTCAAGTACCCCAGATATTCCCACGTGTCCTGCCCCAATCACAGAGCTGCCTTGAGTACCTTTATAGTGTTACCATCTATCCACGCGTTGCTACGACTCAGTCTGGTGTGCCAGTGTTGGAACCACACACGAAGAGAATCAAGATGCACAACAGGTGCACAAAGGGCTGTATGTATTTTAGTGTCTTATGTCTCCAAGACTCACCCATCTGTTTTGTGTGGCTGTAGAATACTTAACTGTATCATTATACCAAATTCTATGTACCCATTTTCTTGCCGATAGTCATTCGGCCTGTATTCTGTATACAGACTTGCGGGATTCTCTGCAGGAATGCTACTCCAAGTGTGACTCTCAGATGGGTGTCGGTCTCCAGCTATTTGTTGCTTGTCCACAAGATCAATACAGAGACTATGAGGACGGCTTCGAAACTTTTACAGCAATCTAACGCTGCTGTGACATCTGTGTAGTGTGATGTGAGTGAACCTGATTTGTTGAGCAGCAGTTTGGGTGTCGTCAAATGTGCGGAGAGAGTGGCACGTGGCAGTAGCTGCGTGCTTGTTATGTGCAGCAGGAATACATGACAATGTAGACGACATTGTAGACATGTAGACATTTTAAGGTTAGCTTGTCAACTGTAACTCAAAAACACACAAGATCCAGAACTCATTTCTTTCACTGAAAACTAACTTAACTATTATTTTATTGGACACATTCAACTGGGTTAATGATAAATGGTTAAAGAAGAATGTTGAAAAAGCAAAGACTTCTGCTTCCAGCCAAGACAGAGTTGTAGAGATAGATTTACCCCTTCGGCTGGAAAACGAGACAAAACGTAAGAAACAAGTTTTCTGCCTTTAGACGATACACAATGCAGGGCTGTGATCCCTGAGGAAGGAAATAACAAAGTGAGTACTACAATTGCTTACTGGCAGGCTGCAGGACAGGACAGGAAAACTCCAAATAGAACCTAGTGGACCTGCCGGGTTGAGGAGTCAGAGATCAAAGAGGCCAAAGTAGCTAAAGACTGTGGGGCAGGCAGAGAAAGGGCTCCGGAGATCTTTAGGGGGGTGGGTAGTCACTACAAATCTCTGGCTGAGGACTACTGATCTGCACACGCGTGAGAGGAAACTACCTGAGGCTGAGAAAGAACCATTAGAAATGAGGAGGCAGAACCATTCTTGATATTCACCAAGAACTAAGAGTAGTACACATGCCCAGTAACCAGAGTGGAAAGACCTTATAATAGAAGGGGCACTGGAGATAACCCTCAGAAGGGTATCACTGCCTTTGTAATGAAGCTAAGGTAGCCCTAGACTAAAAGGTGCCTTGGGCCTACCCCAAGAAAAGCAAACTTTGAAAGAACCCAACTACGGTCAAGTAACGTAAGTGTGCACCAGAACAAAATCTAATGCTATTTAAAAGCAATGCACTACATCTAGCATCCAACAACACAAAATCTACAATATCCAGCATCCAATCAAGCATGGGAATAATAAGTAATAAAATATGGTCTGTGATCAGAGGGAAAAAAAAATCAATAGAACAATTCCAGAAGTGAGAGAGATGATGGCATTGACCAACAGAGATTCTTAAACAGCTATTATAAATATGTTCTGTATGTTCAAGACAGTAGAGAAATGGATGAGGAGAGATGAGAAGAGAAATGGAAAATATAAATGACTCAAATGGACCTTCTAGAGATGGAAAAATGCAATTATGAGGGAAACCATACACTGTATGGTTATAAAAATACAGATTAGACACTGCAGAAAAAAAGATTAGAGAACTGGAAGACAGCAATAGAAACTATCCAACTGAAGCAGAGAGAAAGAAGACTGAGGGAATAAATGAACAGAGCCATCAGAGACCCATGGGACAATATCAAGTGGTCCCAGGAGAGGTGACAGAAAGAAGAATAGAAAAGAATATTGAAGAAACAACAGCTAAATTATTTCCAAGCTCAGTCAACCTCAAGCAGAATAAACATAAAGAAACTACACTAAGGGACATCCTAATTAAATTGCTAAAAACCAGTAACAAAGAAAAATTATTAAAAGAAGCCTGAAAAAAAAGCCATATCATGTTCAGAGGAACAAAGATGATAACAACAGCAGATTTTCATCGGGCACAACGCAAGCCGGAAGGCTATGGAGAGCATCTTCACACTGAATGGGGAACAAAATTCTCCAAATCAAAAACCTATCAACTTGTAAGTTTTTTACCCACCGAAATTATCAGTGTAGTTTTATCATTTTCCCAACAGAAGTACTCTACTTTTTAGATATTTGTTCCTCCAATGAAATACAATTCATTGTTATAAACTGATGTTGTTTCTATCAACTTTGCTAAAATTTCTTATTTCTAATGATTTCTCTTTTGGTTTATATTTGAGTAGTATGGGTTTTTCTGCCCTTTCATTTTTGACCTTTCTGCACCTCTCTGACTGAGATGTATAGCTTAATGGCAACACAGGGTTGCCACTGAGAATTTAGCTACACCACTCCATAGTATTTCTGCCTCGCAACCCATTGTGTACGGCCTGCGTGAGGCCTTCAGTGGATGCTAGCCTCCCCCACGCACAGGACTTTGGTCACATCCTGCAGAGTCATGGGTAAATGTAAATTCCTGGTGGTATTCCTCCACGTGATAAGCATTCTCTCCACCTCCTAGGGCCTTCCCCTCACTGCCTCATAGGTAAGACGGCCCGAAGCTTACCAAAACCCTGCTCTTTTTAGTTTGAATTGACCAATCTGGTCTCCATCCAAGAACCCTAGCATGTCACTCACAGACGCTCATGTACCCAGGCACCTTGCCTTGACCTCCCGTGGGGCCCCTCTAGGTACCTGTGAGTTATAAACTTCTCTATTTCACTTTTCTTTGTGGTGTCACTATGGCTCACCATCCAACCTCCCAGGGCTCTACTTAACAAATGTTAATTTAATATTCAGTCTATTTAGTGTGTACCTACTCACTCTTGATACATTTGCCTTTAAATCTAACTTTTTATTTTGTGTTTTCTATTTTATCACTTGTCCTATTTTTTCTTGCCTTCATTTGGACTGATTAAAAAAAAAATCATTCTTTCCCCATACTAGTTTAGAAGTTATACACATTCTGTTTGCACAAATTTCATCATGTATGTTTTCACACTATAGAATGAATCAACACCTTTCTCCTCTCCAGAATGACATAAAGACTTTAGAAGACAAACTCCATTGACTCCCTTCCTGATTATATGCTGTTATTGTTGTGCATATGAATTCTATGTATTTAAAATTAAAAAAAAATTTTTTTTAGGTTTATTTTTGGGAGAGAGAGAGAAAGAGAGAGAGAGACAGAACACAAATGGGGGAGAGACAGAAAGAGGGAGACACAGAATCCAAAGCAGGCTCCAGGTTCTGAGCCGTCAGCACAGAGCCTGACGCGGGGCTCAAACCCATGAACTGTGAGATATGACCTGAACCAAAGTCAGACACTTAGCCGAATGAGCCACCCAGGCGCCCCAGAATTCTATGTATTTTTAAATCCCAAAAGATATTGTTCTATGGAATTGATGTTCACTTACATTTACTAACATACTCACTATGTCTTTTTTTACTCTTATTTCTACCTTGTTTCTGATACATCCACGTCCGAATTATTTTCCTCCTCCTGATGCATACTCCCTTTTAGAATTGCCTTTAATGTAGGCTGCCTGGTGGCAACACTCAGTTTGGATTTGAAAATATCCTTATTTTGGCTTCATTCCTGAAAGGCATTTTCTCCAGTGATAAAATTCTAGCTCCTTAGGGGTTCTGTTTGTTTCCCAATTGACATGTCCCCTGTTACCTGTTAAACACCCTGCTGTGGCTGAACTGCTCTGAAGGAAACCTGTCCTCTGCTCTTTCGCTAAGACAGCTCTTCATTTACCCAACTGTGCTTGCGCTCCTTGGGCAAGTATAATCCACGTGTTGTCATATTGTCTTCAGTTGCGGAAGACGCCCAGCTGTCATAACTCTAACTCTCCGGATCAAATATATCCCTATGTCGCTTCCTGTCTGTGATCTACTGATACCACGACCTTGGAGGACTCCAAGCCATCCTATGGTTACCTGCTTCTGATCTATTTTTCAGTTCACTAATTCCCCATCCTCATATGTCTCATCTAGAGTTAAGCCCATCCAGTGAATTCTCAATTTAGGTTACTGTATCTTCCAGTTCTAAAAATTCTGTTTCTTTTCCAAACCCAGTATTGTGATGCTTTTTAGTTCTCAGAAGATATTTTGGAGGCTTTTATTTCTTTAAGCCTAACAGCCACCAGTTGCTTTATAGTCTTTGTCTGATAATTCTATATCTGGACTCTTTATTATTATGTGCTACTTCTATTGGTTCCCAGTCACTGTCTGTCTGTCTGTCTGTCTTTGTGTCCTGGACACTATCCTTGGAAAATTTTTAGGAGTAAGGAACCTTCCTCCAGAGAGGACTGAGGGCTGGTTTGTTTCCGGTTCGCCCTACCCTGAGGATGAAACCCTTTGGAGTCCCAGCTCGCTATTCATTTGTGGGTGCTGGGACTGTCTTGTCCTTCTGGATCCACTGGTATTTCATTCAGGTATATCTGGGTGTGGGTCTTTTTCATTCACCGTACCGGGTACTCTGCGGGTCCTAGCGTTAGTCTTCAGAGACTTCAACTATGCCCTTCAACTATTAATGTCGGTCTACCCATTTTCTTCAATCTTTCTTTCTGAGGTTCCTGATGATCTAAGGTTGGACTTTCTGGATGGGTCCTCCATCTATTACCTTCCTCTCCATTCCCAATTGTCTGTCTCCTTATGCTCTGGTAGAATTGACCAATTTGTCTTTTGGCCTTTCTGATTTTCTTTAGATTCTGGTAATCATTTATTTAAAAAAAATTTTTTTTAACGTTTATTTATTATTGAAAGACAGACAGTCAGAGCATGAGCAGAGGAGGGGCAGAGAGAGGGAGACACAGAATCTGAAGTAGGCCCCAGGCTCCGAGCTGTCAGCCAGAGTCCGACGCGGGACTCGAACTCACAAACTGTGAGATCATGACCTGAGCTGAAGTTGGACGCTTAACCAACTGAGCCACCCAGGCGTCCCTCTGGTAATCATTTCTAATCTTGCTCTTAATAATTGCACTTCTTTTATGGCATTTTATTGTTTTAGATCTCCTGCATTCTCTATATTATCTGTTTCCTTTTATTTGTTTTTTTAAGTAGGCCTCACGCTTAGCACGGAGCCAAATGTGGGACTTAAACTCACAACCCTGAGATTAAGACCTGAGCTGAGATCACGAGTCAGATGCTCACGTGCCTGAGCCACCCAGGCGCCCCATCTGACTTTCCTTTGAAGTGAGTTTCTCTGCTTACGTGGGTCTCCCTCTTTCACTGTATTTTTACCTCCTTTATATCCAATGATGCTTGTCATTAGTTCACATCTAGGAGTCTGCTCTTATTTTAGGATGAAGAACTGGGTATTTGGTAGGTATTATATAAGGAGATGGCTTTTCTGCCCTGGCATCTCCCTGAGCAGGCATATCACTGACTGCTGAGCAGGACTCTGCCTACACAGATGAATTCTGTGACTAGTCAGCTACCCTTTAGGCTAGAACCCCCCTGCCCCAAAAGCCAGAATAAGGAAGGCTTTCCTTGTGTAGACACCATTAGTCACCCCAAACCTTTAGCTCTCTCTAAACAAGTTTGCTAACTTTCTTTAGAGGTGGGGTGACACCCTGGTTCACATCGTGGGTAGACTCAACAGTTGTAAGTGATGATAAAAGCCAAGAACAATGTAAGCCTCCAGGCGTGGCCACCGCACAGCTCTAAGTCAGCTGGACAGCTCCCCGTGAGAATAACCTCCTGCCCTCTCCTGGGCCACAGTTCCTCCCAGGCAAGCTGCCAACAGACAGAACAAACAAGACAAAATGGAGAAGCCACTCCATATTTATGATCCGCACTTTCCTGAACAAGGAGAGGACAAATGACACATAGGCACCGTCCCTGGACACTCACCGACCATTCAGTTTAACCCTTTTATTCTATAAACACCTTTCTCTCAGGACCTCATCTTTGCCCGAGACACAGCCCTTTCCCAAATTCCTCCTGAGACTCCCCTCATTGTAGGAGCTGGGTCAACAGCTGCTTCGCTGATGACTAGTAACTAACTGCTCTGGTACATGTGGCGGATCTCTTACTACCGGATCAGTGTGGGAAGGGAGCCCCCTACCTGAGGCAACCAGAGGGTGGGCGCACTTTGGCTCCCTTCAGCCCAACTCCAAGGTGTCCTTGGCTTACCTCATGTCTGTAGTATTCACCTTACTTTGTCTGTTTTTCTACCCAATCTTGGTACAGCCTCTACGGATTTCCCCGAATTCACACATTCCATCCCTGATGAAGCCGTGCCCCTCTTCCCATGTTACAAATGCTCTCTCCAGTCAAACACTGTGCCCTCCAATAAGGAACCATCGGAGTCAACACTCCGTGTTCACCCTCACTGCTCCACCCTCTACCCCACCAGTCAACTCTGAGCACAAAGCCTCCTGGAAAAAGGCTGGCACAAAGGCCTTCTGTCATCTTCTAGTAGGGACTAGTTTACTCTCTATCACAATGCTCCTCTCCTATTTTCCACTTACAAGAGATGTGGTGACATGTTTGCCTTTTCAACATGTTTGCCTTGTCTTCCATTGCCTTTGCCATTAGTGGCTTCCTTCTGAAGGTTTTCATATCTTCTACACTCACATCTAGAATATGTGCCTATGACACATCCACAAAAAAACATCAGCCACAGGAGTGGGTGTTTGAGGGAAATAAAATCACAAAGAGGAACATAATCTCAAAAAACTTTCCTTCCTCTACTGGAATAGAAAAGTAAAGTACAGGTATGGCCCAGACAACATGTAATAGTACAGCGAAAACACTGGGTTCCAGCATTTACTGACGCACCAAACTAAGCACTTTACATGCCCTAACTCATTTATTCCCCCACGTCAACCGTCTTAGCTGAATGCCTAACCATTTAAAAAATTATTTCCTCCATTATGAAAATAATGTATATTCATAATAGAACACAGGTAAAATATTTTAAAACAAAACACAAAGAAAATTTAAATTACCGTTTTGATGGTTAATTTTATGTGTCAACTTGGCTAGGCTATGGTGCCTGGTTGTTCGGTCACACGTTAGACGGATGCTGCTGTGGAGGAATTCTGCAGATGTGATAAACATCTATCGGCAACTGACTTGACGTAAAACAGATTACCCTTGATAAGTGGGTGGGTCCCATCCGATCAGTTGAAGGCTTTATGAGCCCAAACTGAGAGTTCCTACAGAAGGAATTCTGCCTCAAGAGTGTACCACAGAAATCCTGCCTGAGTTTCTAGCCAGCTGGCTGCCCTGTGGATTCCGGATTTGCCAGCCTCTATAATCGTGTGAGCCAGTTCCTTAAAATAAACCTCTCTCTAGAAATATCTATATACACATCCTACATATATCCATCGTTTTTCTGGAAAACCTCAGCTACTAATACACCCATTTCACCTGTCAAAGAGAATTTCTGTTAGTATTTTTCCATTCTTCCAGTCTTTTTTTCTACGTACTTATGGCATATGTGAGTGTGACCATATACAAATATGTGTATGTATTTATACACATAAGAAATACATATAAAGACCCACATATTAGAACAGTCAACTCATTCCAGTTTGCCTCAGACTCTTCCAGTTTTAGCACTGTTAATTCCCACATTCTGGGAAAACCTCTCGGTCCCAGGTAAACCGGGATGGTTGGTCACCTTAATACACATACATACATATGCTTTCTTTCTCTTTAAATAAAATTTTCCTTTTAAATAAAATTGTGATCATTCTATACATACTGTTTTATAATCTAATCTCTTCATCTAAAAATATATTTTTTCCCTTGAAGTGCTTGGGTGGCTCAGTCGGTTGAGTGTCTCTTGGTTTTGGCTCAGGTCCTGATCTTGTGATTCATGAGTTTGAGCCCCACGTCGGGCTCTGCACTGGCAGTGCAGAGCCTGCTTGGGATTCTCTCTCTCCCTCTCTGCCCCTCCCTTGCTCGTGCTCTTTCTCTCCCTCTCAAAACAAACAAACAAACAAATAAAGAGCATTTTATGCTTGTATCCTTTAATTGAACCAGTTCCCTATTACTGGATATCCAGGTTTTCTATTCTACTAGTTTAAATTATCTTTGGGTCCAGAACCAATAAAGGCTGGAACAGTAGGGGGAAAAGAAATCACGGACGTGCGCACATGCGCGCACACACACACACACACACACACACACACACACTCTGCAGATGGCAGCCCTCAAAGACAGGCATAGCGTACTTTAATAATAAAAGATTTACCATTCTCAGTCCCGGACACCTGTGTTGGTGCAGCTAATAGACTCCGAAGAAGACAGTGTGACCCCTCTCCTCTCCGCCTAAAACCACACGCACGGTGACACGCTCACACTTGTGAAAATGAAAAGACCCTGTGTCCTTACCTTTTTAATTCGTTTACAATCGAAGCATGGACGTTCATTGCAATTTTGCCATCCAAGCGTGTTTTTAGTTCCTGGCATTCAGTACGTAAAATTTCCATTTGCTCCTTGTTTTGAGTTAGCTCCTTTTCTTGGCTCTGGGTTTTAGTCTCCAGAAGCATGAGTTGTTTTGTCAGCTTAGAAACTGAAAAATGAGATGGATAAAGACTTGGTACAGAAGACTTAGGAAAACAGGATTCCTGATTACTAGGTAATACCAAGGAGAGCCAGCTCATAAAAAATGATCTTGAAAAAAATCTTTTGGGGATTTAGAAATTAATACTAAAGGCCTTGTACTTAGAAATTACTGTCCCTATATTAAATGTTCCCTAAATATACATTTCCCTACTGGGGCTCAATTTATTTATTATTATTTTTTAGCAGGTTCAATTTGTTGATATCATAGTTGATAATATATGATGTTAAACAAAACATGATTTTAGCCTTCAAGGAACTGACTTTCCAAAGACTGAAGCCTTAAGTCACACACAGATACACAAGCACAGACACACAACATCGATATTATCCCTGAAAGTGCAAGATTTTCAAGTATTTAGAGACATCAAATATGGCCCAAGTACAGACTGAATTTATTGCTTTTCTTCCCTTTCCTCATTAAGTTACGTTTTCTGTCCTGTATCTAAAGGAAATTGTAAATATTTTCAGCCTGAGCAACACCGTAGTACATAATGATAAGATACTTCCCAGACAGCTGTTGGAACCAGCACTTAGAAGTCTTAGAGCATAAAACTTTAAATCCTTGTACTCTGTGAAAAGTTAGTTGGTCAAAATGAATAGCTCCCTCTGGGAAATGGGAAGATAAGATAGGCAGCTGACTAAACCAGACAGGCCTAAAGGTTGGCCCTATTCTCCGTGACCAGAATAGTCACCACACCTGCTCAGATCCACTACATTTAAAGAAATTAAGCTCAGGGAATACAAAATTAATTTTCCCTGCCATCTCTGGTCTTGAAAACAAAGACAGGAGGCTCAACGACTTTCTCTTTCCTCCGCCCCAAATAATGCCAGAGGAAAGGCACATATGTCCGTGCCACGTGGAGTTGAAGGGGAAGTCCTGTGGAAGAAATGCCTATCGGACGTGCTGACAGACAGTGTCGCTTTTAAACATGACCCGGCTCGTGGAAACAAATGGTGTGCCAACCCAGTGGCTTCCGAAGCAGTGGGGGCCTTAGTGCCCAGGGTGGAAAGGGCAGTCATTAAATAATCAGGAGCATTTTCAGTCGGTAAGGCATCCGGCTCTTGATTTCAGTTTGGGTATGATCTCAGTTTGTGAGTTCGAGCCCCACATTGGGCTCTACACTGGCAGTGTGGAGCCTGCTTGGGATTCTCTCTCCCTCTCTCTCTGCCCCTCCCCCCCATCTCTCTCTTTCTAAATAAACTTAAAAAAATTTTTTAAAAATAATCAGGAACATTAGGGAAAACAGAAGGGAGGGGTTACATTGGCTCACACAAGACAGCTTGTATTTTGCCCTCCTGTCCTGTGTTATTCTTCCCTGGAAAAGAAAAATCAGTAAAGCACAGGGGGAAAAATGCCACTACCTTTTGTGCTCATAAATTTGGGGTTTAACCAAAGTAGAAGAAATGACTCAATCTGGTCCACTTCAAAGTCCAAGGCCATATGCTCTGAGGCTCCTAGAGGCAGGGAGGGACACATGGAGAGAGGGGGTGCTCACAGAAGGTATCGAAGGGAAATACAGTCTATCACAGCACCCACAGCTCTGACGAAGGGCAAGGTCACACAGAAACTGTTCAGGGTGAGTGAGTTCTTATTACTCATGCCACAAATGTTCAGGAACAGACCCTTGCATTGTTTCAAATATTCACCTCCCATGATTTTCCCCTCTTACGAATGGCATTAACACCCCCAAACCCAGTTCTGCAGATTCGAAATGGGTCACGTACATTTGCTTTACAAGATTTACAGAATAACTGGAAGGACACTGCGGAGCCTAAGAGAAAGGAATCACTGCGGTAATGGTTGGATATGTTGTAACATAAACAGCTGCATTTCAGTAAAGAACAACACATTCTAGAAAACGTGATTTCCCCCATTTTTAATTTGGATCTCTACCAGAAGGGGGGGTGGTGCAAGTATGAGACAACAGTGATATCACAGCATCATCATTACTTGATGGAAAGATGGCTCACCTTCCTGGAGACGCTCCTGGTGGGTGTCCTTGACTTTTCTTTGCTGAATCTCCAACTGCTCTATCAACAACTTGTTTTCCTCTAAAACCAGTTCTGCGTGAGTCTGAAGCTGACGCCTACAATTGATTTACAAAATTAAATACTGCTATTCAGGTACTGAATGATTACAGAGACACTCCAGAGTCTAAAAGAAAGCAAGTAAGGAGTATCTGGGTGGCTCAGTCAGTTAAGCATTCGACTTTGGCTCAGGTCATGATCTCGTGGTTCATGAGTTTGAGCCCCACGTTGGGCTCTGTGCTGACAGTTCAGAGCCTGGAGACTGCTTCAGATTTTTTGTCTCCTTCTTGGCCCCTCCCCGGCTCACACTCTCTCTCTCAAAAATAAATAAAAACATAAAAAAAAATTTAAAAAAAAATAAAAGAAAGCCACTAATGTGTTGTAGGTAATGACTATCTGGACAAGTTTCAATACTAAACATCTTTCAAACACAGTTAATCCTCCCACTCACATTAAACTGGGAAAGGACAGTAATAAAGTCTCCATTATGAACTGCTTCAGTAACTTTTTAAAATGTAACATTTCAAACATATACAGAAGTAGAAAAGAAACAGATAATAAGCCCTCATGTACACAACACCCACTATGAACAATTATCAAATGGCCAATCTTGTTTCATCTATATAAACCTCCAATCCCAAAACCCACTGGATTATTTTGAAACCAGTAGGTAATTAGAACTGAGGAAGAATTTAGGAAGTTTCCTTTTTTTTTTTTTTTTTTTAATTTGAGACAGAGAGAGAGAGAGAGAGAGAGAGAGAGAGAGAGCCCACAAGCAGGGGAGAGGGGCAGAGGGAGAGAGAGAAAGAATCCCAAGCAGAATCCACTCTCAGCATAGAGCCCAACATGGGGCTCGATCTCACAATGCTGGGATCATGACCTGAGCAGAAATCAAGAGTAGGACGTTTAACTGACTGAGCCACTCAGGCTCCCTAGAAGTTCTCATTTTAATTGAGAAGTACTCACTTGTAATCAATAGCATATTTGTCCCAAAACGATGACTTTGTTAAAATCCTCTGGCTGGTTTCTTAAACCATACTAAGTACTAAAAGTCCCCAACCTTAATCTCACATGAGCAAACCCTTCCCTTACAGAGGGTGCCAAGTAAATCCCAGCCCAGCTCAACCTTCATGATTGAAAATTCCAATCGGAATGAGCTGAGGGGGCCTCGGAAATCTGGTTAAATGCTTACCATTCAAAGCAAATGGTAAACCAGTAAATTATCTCAAGTTTTCACTTTAAGCTCAAAAAGGGAAGTGGAGGAAGGAGAGAAAAAAGATGAAAAGAGTCAAGCTACAGCAATGATCTCACTCCAGTAGTGGCTGCACATTGGCTCCTCGGCACCCATGATGGGAGGGAGCTGCCCTGCTGTCTGGGAGGGACAGAGTCCCAGCCCCCCTCCCCGCCAGCTCCCAGCTGTGGCCCCACAACTGTCCTGCCTCTGACAGACCAGCCCCACTGTGGACTTTCTCGGGACTTCTTTCTTCCTCCCTCCCTCCCTCCCTTTGCTCTTTTTTCCCTACCTGCTTCCCTCCTTCCTTTCTTTCCCTTCCACCATTCCTTCTTTTCTTTCTTTTTTAAATATTAGGGATTCTCCTATTTCTTAAAAAAAAAAAAAATTTAAGACCTCAGATTTAGTTTAGTACCCCCTCCTATTTTACTTATTTATTTTTATTTTTATTTTTTTTAATTTTTTTTTAAACGTTTATTTATTTTTGAGACAGAGAGATACAGAGCATGAACGGGGGAGGGTCAGAGAGAGGGAGACACAGAATCTGAAACAGGCTCCAGGCTCTGAGCTGTCAGCACAGAGCCCGATGCGGGGCTTGAACTCACGGACTGCGAGATCATGACCTGAGCTGAAGTCGGCCGCTTTTACCGACTGAGCCACCCAGGCGCACCCCCCCCTCCTATTTTAGAGGCAAACTGAGGCCCGTGAAACATGAGCTATCCCAGTTGGTCAGAGGACATCAGGAAAAGAAATGCAGAATTTAGTTATGGCCCAGAAGTTCATGGAGAAATTACGTGAAAATAAGGAGACAGTTTCTACTGACGTGTGAAGTTGGTGTGCCCGAGTCTCTGGTGGGGACGTCCCGTACCTGGCACCTGTGCAGGGACAGGGATCAGCGGCCAGGGAGGTGGGGGGGGGGGCACGAGTGCCAGGGGTGCCCAGGAGTGCCAGGAGATCTGCTCACAGGACCCCTCCCCGGGGTGGAGGGCAATGAGTTCAGAATAAGGGAGAGGCCAGATGGGGGGGGGGGGGTGCCTCAACAGGCACCACACAGCCCTAACATCTCCCCAACCATGGCATAGACCACCACACCAGAGCAGGGTGCCAAGGGCCAAGTGCACGTGTGGATTTGAAAGTGGGGTCTTTCTTCTGCTTATTTATTTGATTTTAAGGAGAAGTAACCAGGTTTGACTTGCATTTATGTACGAGGTCAGAGGAAGAACCTGACATCCCAGTTCTCTCGAGGGCTCTTGCAAGCAGTCTAAGTGACCTGCTTTCTAGGGTGCTATTCAAGGAGGGTTGAGGGGAGGCACCTTAGGAGCCCTGACAGAAGAAAATCCTAGTTCAACAGTGGAAACCACAGTGCACCAAGATCCAGTAGCTGCCCAGGCCAAACCCGACTGACACATCAGTGACCATCACATCAGGGAGAACCCACCTGATGGTAGCAATGCTGTTGTCTCTTATTCCGAATTCCGGGACATCACATACGGAAAGTACTTTAATTTTTTTTCAGTGATGTTAAAACATTTAAAAATTACTAAGTATAACATAGAAAAAGATCAACGTGAATAGCTTTTGCTTTCTTAGTCTTGCCTGGGTATTGCCCTTAGACTTTTTAAGACCTCTACTTTCACGTGTTCATTGACTAGGCCTCTGTTGCCACTGTGCTGATGAACAGGACATCGCCTTGCCCTCGAAGAGCTCACCGAGCACAGTAAGCCCGACACGGAGACACACAGGTAGGCACAGCATGGCAGGTACCAGGACAGGGTGTATGTTTAGGGCCGTGTCAGAAACTGAGACAAGGGAGCAACTGAGGAATTCTGCCTCCAGGGAGAGGCGCCGACCAGCATCATTTGATCAGGGCCATTTGAGCAGGGCCCTAACGGATGAGTAAGAGGCAGGAGGGGCATTCTGGGGAGAGGCAGCAGCATCTGTAGCAGGACGGAGTGAGGCAACACTCAGTTGTCAGGGAATGGAAGGCCACGGAAAGGGCAGGCCAGACGGGAGCTAGTGGTACGGAGCCCCATCCTGAGCTTTCTGTGCTAAAGCTCTGGAACCGTCACGAGGGCAAAAAGGATGTGGCTCAACAGGTTTGGAATGGGAAAACTGTCCTAGAGAAATACAACATCGGAACATAAAAAGGGAGAGAGAGTAGATGGATTTCAGGTTTAAAAAGCTATTTCAATTTTATTTTAGTTTTTAAAGTTTGTTTATTTTGAGAGAGCGAGAGAGCGTGTGCACGCACATGCACGCACGTGAAGAGGGGAGTAGCAGACACAGAGGGAGAGAACCCCAAGCAGTCTCTGTGCTCTCTGCACAGAACCCGACTCAGGGCTCGATCTCACGGAACCGTGAGATCATGACCCGAACTGAAATCAAGAGCCCGGCCTCAACCGATCGAGCCACCCGGGTGCCCCGTAAAAGCCTATTTAGAATTTTAAACGTAATCTTTAAAATTCAAGTTTAGAATAGATCACATTTTCACTGTGCCTTATTGATTTCTTAGAAACTCTCCCTGAAAATGTTTTAGTGAAAAAAAGGAAAAGGTATCTGATGGTTTAATAAAGTTTATTCCTCTCATCTTGTTTTCTTTTGAGCTAGCAGAATATACCAGAAACACACTTGCCATTCCTTGCTGGTAACAGGACTGCTTCTATTTAGCTCCTGATGCAATTCTTCGTTTTCTTTCACCACTTCCTGGACCCTCATCCTAAACATCCTCATTTCCTCCTGAAATACAAATGTATATACACTGTAACACACACACAGACACATGGCGCTACTTCTCAGCCTTAGCGCTGTCGCTGTGGCTCAAGTCAAAGGTCAGCGGCTTTCTAGCAAAGTCTCACAGCAACAGCTGCCTTAAGCTGTGTAGCAGCACCAGGCGCCTGCCCTCAGGGAGCTCCCCAGTCTGGTGGGAAGCAGGACACAACCGCGATGCTGAGTACAAGGGACAGAGAACATCAGGTTTTAAACACTCAGTTCCTGATTTGATAACATTTTCCTATGAGTGCCACAAGTTGAAAAGATAAAGGCAGGTCAAAAAAAAAAAAAAAGAAAGAAAGAAAGCAGAGACCTAAGAACACTGTAATTTTTCTTTTGTTTAAAGACTTTGGAGGATAAACTGGAAATTTTTAGATAAAAGTAAGAAATTTTCATCTGAATTAAAGGGTAGGGGTTGGAGTCTATTTTTTTTTTTAATGTTTATTTTTTTTAGAGAGAGAGAGAGAGAGAGCGCACGTGCAAGTAGAGAAGGGGTAGAGGGAGAGGGAGACAGAGGATCCGAAGCAGGTTCTGAGCTGTCAGCACAGAGTCCGATGCGGGGCTCGAACCCACAAGCCGTGAGATCATGACCTGAGCCGAAGTCGGATGCTCAACCGACTGAGCTACCCAGGTGCCCCTGGATTCTCCTAATTTTGGCCCTTTATGATCACAAGAAAGCCTCTCCTACAGGAAGCCATCAGTGAGGACAGCTCCATCCGTCATTCGCCCAACTAAGGACTGCTGTGGGGCCCGCTTTTGCCTCCTGTGTTCTTGGCACTCTTGCTGGGCCTCCTCCGTCGCTGCTTTTCTCAGCCAGCCCTCAGTCAGCTTCAGTGTCTTGTGGCGTCCTTCAGCACGAGACAACCTCAGATGCCAGTCTGCATTCTCCTCTCAGCTATTAGACATTTATGCTTATACCCAGTTAACTTAACCATGCCATGTAGCTTCTTTTTTACCTTTCTGCCCAAACACACTCCCCAGTGGCTGACAGCTCTTTTACAGAACAGGGCTCAGGTAAACTAAAGCCCCCAAGCCAGGTGCTTGTTTTGTAAATAAAGTTTTACTGGAACACAGCCACACTCATTCATTTGCACTTCGTCTATAGCTGTTTTCATCCTTCCACAGCAGAGCTGAAGAGTTGCTGACAGAGGCCACAGGGCCTGCAAAGCCTAGAATATTTACTAAATGTCTATTTACAAAGACTATTTCCATACCCCTGTTTTAGAAGGAGCACCAAATTAATTTTGTTAGTTGTTTGGCTTGATAGTTAATTAGTATAAGATTAATTCACCCCTGGGGCACTGAGTGGCTCAGTTGGTTAAGCTTCTCTTCATTTCGGCTCAGGGTCAAGGTCTCAGGGTTTGTGAGACTGAGCCCCCACGCAGGGCTCTGCTCTGGGAGGGCAGAGCCTGCTTGGGATTCTCTTTCTCCCTCTTTCTCTGCCCACCCCGCTCGTGAGTGTGTGCACATGCTCTCTCTCTCTCTCTCTCAAAAAAAAAAAAAAAAAAAAAAAAAAAGATTAATTCATCCTCTTACAAAATTAAATGTCCAACAGGAAGTCTAGAAGAAAAGGTTCAAAACCGTACTACGTGGACCACTGTACATGGGACAGTATAACAAGGAAGGCTGGGTGACTTAACAGACCCTCTCAGCCAGAGAGTCCAGAAAACCCAAACTTTTCTCTCTGGATCCTTCCAATTCCAGAGATGTCTTTGGTCACTTAAATGAGCACACAGAGAGGATGGGACCTATACCCATAACAGCCACGTAGCCTTGGCCGCCTGTGTAATGAGAACGGGGTCTGCTGTCGGAGGCCCTTCCCACCACACAGAGTTGAACAAGGCAGAAATGAGCAAACACCTGGCTTCCTCACCACCACCACCACTGGATTTCTCTGGGGTCAGCTCTTCAGAGAGCTAAGAAGCATCTGAGTCGGCCTAAAGTATCTCTGGCCTACTCTTCCCATGTCTGCCCAATGTCCCTCCGCAGTGGAGCGTGCAGCCGCAGAGCGCCAGGAAAGGAGCGGCCCCTGCTGCTGTCTTCTCTGCACACCCAGAGCCCGGCCCCCCCGGGGCTGCCGGCCTGGGAATCCGGGCTTCTGATGGATGCGGCACCATCCCATCCCTCCACACCCCGCTCACCTATCCCCGCGCACCCCTCCGGCCCCACTGATCCCTCCCTCCCTCTTTCTTTCTCTTCCTTCCTCCCCTCCCCCCCACCTGCACCACTACACTCCTTCCTCCCTTTTCTCCCCGCTTCCAACATCTGAGTACCCAGGAGATGTTGGGCATACCTATCTTCAAAATGTTTCTTCAAAGTTTGAAGTGGTCTTATTTTTTATAAACCTTGTCCTGAGGCATTTGCCAGCCTACCTGAAGGGTGGCATTGAGCTCATCCTTCTCTTTCATCCTGTCTTCATATGCCAGTAACAAGGGTGACAGGTACTTTGTATCCAACTGAACACAATGGAAAAAAGAAGGTTATCATAGGTCTTACATCTGAACACAACCAGCACGTTTTTAAAAAGGTAAGAAAATCTACTTAATTTGGAATCGTTTTTAACATCTATTCAATTATAGCCCAGAAGGCGTGGGCCTGAAATGAAATAACTTTCACTTACCAACCAGGGTGGTGTTGGACCCTTTGATGGGAGGCCGTCGATATTTAAAGTCTAAGAGCAAAGCACATGGTGAAGGCAAATTAAACTACACTTCCTCTGATATTTCAAGCCTTAGATATGCTTTTTTTTTTAAATTAAGTTTTAAATTCCAATTCTAGTATAGATCACATACAGTTTTACAGTAGTTTCAGGTGTACAACATAGTGATTCAGCACCTTCCATACCAACACCCGGTGCTCATCACAAGTGCCCTCCTTAGTCCCCATCACCCATCTCCCCCTGCCCCCACCCCACCCCCTTCCCTCTGGTAACCATCAGTTTCTTCTCTGTAGTTAAGTATCTGTTTCTTGGTTTGCTTCTCTCTTTTTTTTGTCCTTTGCTCATTTGTCTCTTAAATTCCACATGAGTGAGATCATATAGTATTTGTCTTTCTCTGACTGACTTATTTCGCTTAGCATTATACTCCTTAGCTCCATCCATGTTATTGCAAATAAGCCTTAGATATTCTCATTCTAGACCGGGCATCAGCATCTATGCATGCACATGCATACATTTGTGCATGTATGTACATATGACCACTTTTTTTCTGAAATGTTTGAGAGACATTTGCAGATACCATGCCCCTTTTCCTCTAAGTACTTCAGTGTATATTTCCTGCCAACAAACATTCATTCACTCAACCGCAGTAACATCATAAAAGTCAGGAAATCAGTGGGGGGAGTGCCTGGGTGGCTCAGTCAATTAAGCATCCAACTCTTGATTTCGGCTCAGGTCATGGTCTCACAGTTCGTGAGTTCGAGCCCTGTCTTGGGCTCTGAGCTGACAGGGTGGAGCCTGCTTGGGATTCATTCTCTCTCTCTCTCTCTCTCTCTCTCTCCCTCTCTCTCCCTTTCTCTCTGCCCCTCCCCCACTCACGTTCGAGTGCATGCGTGAGTTAACATTATGCTATGTGAAAGAAGTCAGTCAAGAAAGATCACATGTTGTATGATTTCGTTTATATGAAATGCTCACAACAGGCTAATCCACAGACACAGAAAGTACATTAGTAGTTGCAGGGGCTAGTGCAGGTGGTGGGGGAAATGGGGAGTGACTGCTAACAGGTATGAAATTTCTTGTTGTGACGAACGTGCCCTAAAATTGACTGTAGCGATTGTTGCATGATCCTGCAAAGACACTACAATAATCACTGACTTGTACACTTCATTTTTTAAAAAGATTTCATTTTTAAGTAATCTCTATACCCCACATGGGGCTTGAACTTACAATCCTAAGATCAAGAGCTTCACGCTCAAGACTGAGCCAGCCAGGTACCCCTGAATTGTACACTTTATATGGGTGAACTGGTGAGCATGTGAATCTCAAAGCTGTTATTGCAAAATGTAAACTTAAGTCTTACTTTAAAAAGAAAACCAGGGCACCTGGGTTAAGTGTCCGACCTCGGCTCAGGTCATGATCTCACAGTTTGTGGGTTCAAGCCCTGCATCGGGCTCTGGGCTGTCAGTGCAGAGCCTGCTTGGGATTCTCCATCTCTTCTCTCCCTGCCCTTCCCCTGTGCTCTCTCTCTCAAAAATACATAAACATTAAAAAAAATTAACAAACAAAATCAGAAGCTTGTGGAGCTGCCCTGAATTCTCAGGAACCACATGAGAACAGGTGTCCTCTCTGGCTTCCTATCCTGATCCCAGCAGGGGACAGTCAGCTGCACATCCTGACATGTCAGAACCCCCAACCCGCCCCCACACACCCCTCACGTGCACTATCCTCTAAGGGCAAGGACCTGACCTTCTGGCTCCTTTTTGCTCCTCGCAGCATCTAATATAGTGCTCTGCTCAGTGAGTTTATCGAATTCTGTAATCCCTGTTTTAAAGAAAAGACGAGTCTGCTTTCTTCTTTCTGTATGCCTCCACTGTGAAAGCATTCCCATCACCAAGCTAATTACACACCCATCACCTCATGTATTTACCTTTTTTTTTTTTAAAGGAAAACACTAGTTCTATTCTCTTAACAAATTTCAATTATACAACACAGTGTTATCAACTATAATCATGTTATCCATTAATCCTTAGATCTTACTCGTCTTGTGACTGAAAGATTATACCCCAGCCTCTCCCATTTCCTCCAGCCCCCAGCCCATGGCAACCACCACTCTACTGTTTCTGTAAATTTGACCTGCTTTTTTTTTTTTAAGATTCCACACAGAAGTCATACTATGCAGTATTTGTCTGTCTTAATTCACTTAGCAGAATGCTCTCCATGTTCATCTATGTTGTTACAAAGAGCAGCACTACCTTCTCTTGTAACGCTGAATAATATTCCAACATATGATATTGTATTGTATGTTGAGAGAGAGAGAGCACGAGCGAGCGAGCATGAGTGAGGGAGGGGGCAGAGGGAGAGAGAGGGGGAGAGACAGAATCCCAAGCAGGCCTCATGCACAGGGTGGAGCTGGCACAGGGTTCCATCCCATGACCCAGGAATCATGACCTGAGCCCAAATCAAGAGTGAGATATATAGATCTCTCTCTCTCTTTCTCTTTCTCTCTCTCTCTCTCTCTCTCTCTCTCTCTCTCACACATACACACACATTTTTGCATATACATTACATTTTCTTTATCCATTCATCCGTGGAGACACGTAGGCTGTGTCCATATCTTGGCTGTTATGAACAATGCTTCAACGAACATCAAAGCACAGACATCTCTTCAAGACAGTGACCTTGTTGCCTTTGGACATATACCCAGAAGTAGAATCGATGAATCATATAGGGGCTCTATTTTTAGTTTCTTGAGGAACTTCCATACTGCCCTCCATAGTGGCGGCACAAATTAACTTCTGACAGTGCAGGAGGGTTCCCTTTTCTCCACACCTCACACTTGCCGTCTCTTGTCTTTTTAATAATAGACCTGCTAACAGGTGAGATGACAGCTCATTAGGACTTTACTTTGCATTTCACTGCTGGTGAGTGGTGCTGAGCACTGTGGGTCACTTGTAGTTCTTTGGAAAAACGGCTATTTAGATCCTTTGCTCGTTTTTAAATTATTTATTTTTGTGCTATTGAGCTGTAGGAATTCCTTGTATTTGGGGGGCATTAATCCTTTATTGGATATGTGGTTTGCAAATATCTTCTCGTTCCACAGGCTGCCTTTTCATTTTGTTGATGGTTTCCTTTGCTGAGAAGTTTGATGTAGCCTCACTGGTTTATTTTTGTTTTGGGCGTCAAATCCAAAAAACCATCACCAAGACTGATGTCAAGGAGTTTTATGATTTCAGGTCTTATGCTCAAGTCCTTAATTTATTTTGAGTTGATTTTGGGGTGTGGTGTAAGCTAGGGGCCCAGTTTCATTCTTTTGGATGTGGACATCTGGTTTTTCCAATCATTTATCGAAGAGAATGTCCTTTCCTCATAGTATATTCTTGGCTCCTTTGTCAAAAATAAACTGAGCATATATACATGGGTTTATTTCTAGGCCCTCAGTTCTGTTCCATTAGTCTGTGTGTTTGTTTTTATGCCAATACCATACTGTTTTGATTACTATGGCTTTGTAGTAGCTTAAAATCAGGAGGTGGGATGTCTCCAGATTTTGTTCTTCTTACTCAAGACTGCTTTGGCTATTGAGGGTCTTTTGTGATTCCACACAAATTTTATTTCTGTGAAATAATGCCATCTATTTCTGTGAAAAATGCCATCAGAATTTTGAAAGGTACTGCATTGAATCTGTAGATCACTTTGGCTAGTATGGACATTTTAACTATTAATTCTTCCAATCTATAAGCACAGAAAAGCTTTCCATTTATTTGTGACTTTAATTTCTTTCATCTGTATGTTTTATGGTTTTGGGTTTTATCTTTCACCTCCTTTGTAAATTTATTCCAAAGCATTTTATTATTTTTGATGCTATGATAAATGGGATTTTCCCCCCTTAATTCCTCTTCCCAATACTTTGTTGTTAGTGTCTAGAAACACAACTGTTTTTTTGTATATTTTTGTATTGATTTTTCAAATTTACTGAATTCAATTATTAGTTCTTTTATGTGTTTTCTTATTACTAAGTTGCCTCTTTATTTTAGCTTAGAAAAGTATGTTTAAGGCCAGTTTAGTGGTGACGAACTCCTTAAGCTTATGCTTGTCTGGAAAACTCTTTGTCCAGCTTTGTCAGGTAGAGTATTCTTGGTTGGCAGTTTTTGTTTTGTTTTGTTTTTGAATACACTGTGCCACACCCTCCTGGCCTGCAAAGTTTCTGCTGAAACATCTGCTGATATTCTTATGGGAGTTCCCTTGTGTGTCATAAGTTATTTTTCTCTCTGCTGTTTTTAAGATTCTTTCCTTGTCTTTAACTTTTGAGAGATTCATTATAATGTGTTTTGAGTGGGTGTCTTTGGGTTCTTCTTATTTGGAACTCTCTGAACTTCCTAGATCTGGAGGTCTGTTTCTCTCCCCAGATTAGGGAAATTTTCAGCCATTATTTAAATAAGTTTTCTGTCCCTTTCTCTCTCTCCTCCTTCTGGGACCCCTGTAATCCACTTGATAGCGTCCCATCATTCTTTTTCATTTTCTTTTTGCTTCTCTGATAGGATGAATTATACTGCCATGTCTTCAGCTTCACTGATTCTTTCTTCCACTTGTTCTAGTTTGTTGTTGAACCCCCTATTGAATTTTTTGGTTCAGTTATTGTAGTCTTCAGCTCTATGCTTTCTGTCTGGTACTTTTAAATTTTTTCTATTTCTTCGTTGAAATGCTCACTTTGTTCATGCTCTCTGGACCTCAGTGAGCATCTTTATCACTGTTATTTTGAACTATTGAGTAAATCACTTACCTGGACTTCATTAAAATCAGTATCTGATTTTTTTGTTTGGAACATACTCCCTTTTTCCTGCATCTTCCTGGACTCTCTGTGTTGGTTTCTGTACATTAGGAAAAACAGCCTACCTCTCCCAGTTTTGACAGACCGGTCCGGTATAAGAGACGAGCCTCGTCAATCAGCCTGGCCTGAGCTCCTGGTTGCCTCTCAAAACTCTGTGATTATCCAAGCCACTGTCTTTGTTCTTAGTGGCTCCCAGTAGTTGAGGGCATACCAAGACTCATTAATTTCCCAAAAGGGAAGGCTGTATTTAGCACCCAGATGCAGGCTGATTGGAAGCCAGACCCCAGGCAGCAGCTGGGAAAGTAGGAGGTCAAACCCTTTCCAGGGAAAAGTGGGAGGTGGGTGTTTTGCCTGCTCCCCCTGTGCTGAGCCCAGTGAGTAGCTGCCCCTGTGTGCACCATCCCTATTTCAGAACTGCTGCTTTGCTTGCTAGTCCTGTGGGAATCATGAGCCCAAGTCCCATTGGCTATGAGAGCCAGGTGATTTGGGGGACCTGTGAAAACGAGTCTGCTTTCTTTCCAAAGTTTGTACCCCAAGAGACAACAGCTATACCTGGAGGAACACGACTGAGAATGGAGCCGAAGACAAGGACTTTTACTCCTTTATTTGCTTTTGTATTGTCCCCAGATTTTCTTTACAAAGAACCTTTATGGCTTTTTGTTTTGAGAAAGGGGGAGGGGAAGGAAGGGCAGAAGGGAGGACATACAAAGGTCCCCCGAAAGACTGTGCTTTGGATGTGCCATTTTACACCAAATAATAATAAATATGAACCCTTCGGGGCACCTGGGTGGCTTAGTCGGTTAAGCGTCCGACTTCGGCTCAGGTCATGATCTTACAGTTCATGGGTTCAAGCCCCGCATCAGGCTCTGTGCTGACAGCTCAGAGCCTGGAGCCTGTTTCAGATTCTGTGTGTGTGTGTGTCTCTCTCTCTCTCTTCCCCTCCCCTGTTCACGCTCTGTCTCTGTCTCAAGAATAAATATTAAAAAAAAAAAAAAAAAAATGAACCCTTCAAGAATGGAAAGCAATTCAACAGCAAAGGCTGAAAAATAAAAAATCAGAAAACTGATATTTTAAAACTGAAAACATTACCTCCTCCTTGGATAAATGCCTGAATTTTGTCTGATATCTACTCAGTTCTACATTCAAACGATGGACAGTCATTTTCAACCCATCATTTTCATCCACTAGTTCTTGAGCCTGTTTCCTTAGACAAAGTAGTTCAGGTGCAGCGACTATGGGGGAAAAAAAAAGAATTTAATATTAGAAGAACTTACATCAAATTGATCAAGATTTTACATAAATTACAATCATCTGCTCTTTTTTCTCTTTAGGCTCACAAGAGGTAGTGGAGGACAGATATATAGGTATTAATGAATAAAAGTCACAAAATTTTTTTAACACTGAAGAGTCAACGGTGTTTTGGAAGTTTATGCATGTGTAATTAAAGTAAAATGAAAACTGTAGAAAGCAAAAGTCATTGTTTCAAATGATATACATAAAATAAATGTAAAATTTATTAGAACTAATTACCTTCCCATAGAATAGCAATATCCTTTTAGAAAGCATAACAGAAAAGAGATTCCAGGGGGTGCTTGGGTGGCTTAGCTGGTTGAGCATTCAACTTTTAATTTTCACTCGGGACATGATATGACCGTCATGAGATCAAGCCCTGAAGATTCTCTCCCTCCCTCTTTGCCCCTCTCTCCTGTTCACGCTCTCTTGCTCTCTCTCTCTCTCTCAAGAAACAAAACAAAAAGAAAAAAAAAAAAAGAAAAGAAAATAGATTCCACAAAGTAACAGCACAAATAATATAAAGTTGTCGAAATAAATATATGCCTCAGGGAATGCCTGGGTGGCTCAGTCCAAATCTGTTTTTTTTTTTTTAACATTTATTTATTTTTGAGAGAAAGAGAGAGAGACAGAGCACAAGCAGGGGAGGGGCAAAGAGAGAGGGAGACACAGGATCTGTGACAGAATCTGAGCTGTCAGCACAGAGCCTGATGCGGGGCTCGAACTCTTGAACTGTGAGATCATGACTTGAGCCAAAATTGGACGCTTAACCAACTGAGCCACCCAGGTGCCCCTGGCTCAGTCCAACTCTTGATCTTGGCTCAGATCATGATCTCACAGTTGTGAGTTCGAGCCCTGCACTGGGCTCTGTGATGACAGTTGCAGAGCCTGCTTGGGATTCTCTCTCTGTCTGCCCCTCCCCAGCTCACATGCTGTTTCTCTCTTCTTTCAAAATAAATAAACTTAAAAAAACAGAACCTTAAATATTATAATACAATAAAAACATTAACATCAGCAAATATTACAACAGAAAATAGTAACTTTCAAATAAATGAGAAAATAAGTGAATTCTTCTCTGTTCCTTTAATAAAAGAACAGTGTAGTTACCCCCACCTTCCTGAGAGGATGCTTTCTTAGCCTCTTTCAACTTTCGATTTTCTTTTTCTGTTCTTTTCAGTTTTAACTGTAGTTCTTTCAATGCTTGTTTTACTACGTTAAGTTCAAGAGTTAGGGTTTGATTTGCATTGCTTAGATGCAAGTTTTCTTCTTTTATTTCCTGGAACTTCTCTTTGGTTATTTCTAAACATCTCTGCCGTGCTCTACCGGTTATATCTGGAAAGGTACAGGGAAAAAGTTTTTTTAAATGTTGGTTTTTACAATTTTACATCAAAATTATAAGAGACTTTATCTCCAAAACCATGCGAGTCACTTCTTCACGTCCAGCCTCACGCTGTGTTCTTCAGTCCCTGCAAAGAGAACGGCCTATACAAGAAAGAGTGGGTGTTCTGTTGAGGCCACTGTAAGCCACAGGGAGAGAGGCGGGAGCCGAAGGGGGCCCTTGCATATCATAATGTGTAAAGTAAGGGTTCTGTCCTGCAGGCTGCCAGGAGCCAGAAAAGGTTTTTAGGCAGAGGTGTGAAAAGGAAGAGGCTCTATTCTCACATGAGCCTCTGGGGCCAGCAGGGAAGAAAGTGAACAGGAATGAGGTCCAGTCCAGAGGCAGGGAGGCCAGAGGGCCCCAGAGTGAGGGCAGAGAGGAAGCGACATACGAGAGAGGGACAGCCCAGAGCTGACCAGGTGTGGGCAGTGAGGGCAAATCAAGGAGGGCTACCAAGACCTGCGGCTTGAAAGACACTCAGCCCGACAAGGGGCACAGATGCATCGGGTAAGTCAGGCTCAGTTTAGGACACAGCCCCACTCTGAAGGCGGACTCAGCTGGAGAGACGGAGGAGCCACCAGCCTGTGGGCACCAGGGAGAGGAGAAGCCAGAGGTCACGAAGGATTTTAAGAAGGAGTAGCAAGAGAGATTGGGGGAGAACACAGAGCGACGTTCCGTGCACAGAGATGCTCACGGGGGTCACAGGAGGTTAAGGACTGCAATGTGCTCCCTGGCCCAGGGCATGCCTCTGAATGGAGAGAGGCTAGAGGCAGAAGCGGAGTTGGAGGTGGGGCGTCAAGAGTGGGAGGGCCGGTGGCTCCAGACTGTGGCTTGGCACACACCCCAGGGGGCAGGTAAGGGCTAGCAGAAGGACTGGTGGCTCCAGATAGCCTCCCTGACCCCTGACACACGCATATCCAGTCGCTAGAACATGAAAGGGAAGTCTAAGAAATGAATAACTCTGCAGGTGCACTGAAAACAAGAGGGCAACTCGGAGGCATTTCAGAAATAAAACATTGGAGACTGGATGGCAGATGGAGACTACAGCTGAAAACATGCCAGGAGAGGTCAGCTAGAAAAGGTGGCGGATTCCCGGCCTGTGCCTTGCCCTGGCAGGCGGCGGGGACACAAAGTGGCCCCGATTTGCAAACGCTGGCCTCCCAGTGCCTGAGCACATCCCCAGGCGACATCCACCCACCATTCAACGTCTGAACACTTGGACCCTCTCTTTTAGGGCACAGGTGGAAGATCAACAGGTGCCTCCTCTTCCCAAACACAGTAATGGGACAGAAGCAACAGCTTGTATGGGGGAAAGAAGTGACTTTTATTTTAGACAAGATGATTCTGGGTAACCTCTACAATAATAAGGTGCTCACCATAATTAAATTTAAAAGGCAAATACCTGGGGACGGTGGAGGCTTTTCACATAATGGTGGTTTTTCATCCTAGGGAAGGAAACACAGTACTGAATTAAGAGTCTTAGCATCTCCTAAAAACAGACTGGCACAAGCAGCTGGGTTTTTGTCTATCACATAATTAAATGCGCTTCTTTCCCTGCACTTTGGCTCCTGGAGTTTGTAGCCTGCTGCAGCTTTAGAAACTCTAATATCCGTTGTTTCTTTTAGCCGAATCTTAAACCTTAAGGGTCTTCCCCTCCTGGTGCCTCCTAGGAGGCAGTAAAGGAGGTCCTGTTCGGGCTTTCTTCCCGACTCTCCCCCGTGAGTTCAGCCACCATGTTTTCACATGTAGGTCTCACGAGGGACAGACCGTCAGTTCAAGTTTGGAAACACGAGATGGGGCTGCGGGTGCCGACCAGTTAGAGGGAACTCTAACTGGGTTCTTCTTCCTTGGGAAAAGCAAAAAGACCCCACTGGCTGCAGAGAAGCGCATTTCCAAAGTGCTGAGAAAAGCGTAGGATCTTCCTTTTTGACCAAAATTTAGAGGAAAGGGAAGGCTTTGACCTTTTGCTCATTTTTCCAATACACATCAATCTGATATGAAGTTTCTAATTTCTGCCAAAAAAGTAGATAAGGTTATGAAATGAACTCTACTGAGAAATCTTTAGTTTTTACATTCCTATGGCATCGGAGGATTTAAACCTAAGTTAAAACTATTTCCATATTTGTAAAAAAGAAAAAAACAAAACCCTATTTCCATGCTTGCAAATTTGTTATCATCTATTCATTCCTAACCTCTCAAAATGTTACATTCATTTTTAAACTATGGAAAATATGAGTTTCTTCAGGTTTCAAAAGTATTTAAAAAAACATTTAATGGGAAAAGACTCGTAAGGGAAGTTATCCTCCCTACAAATCACAAAAGTTGTTTAAAATTATGGTGGAAATTCAATTTATTGAGAAAATTGGTTTTTAAAAATTGAATCCTTCTGTGTCTTCTGTCTCTCTGCCCCTCCCATGCTCATGCTCTGTCTCTCTCTCTCTGTCTCTCAATAACAAATAAACATTAAGAATTAAAAAAAAAAAAAAAAAAGAAATGAATCTTACCGTTAAATTCAGAACCGAAGGTTTGCCATCTGATTAAAAGAAGAGAGAGGGAGAGAAAAACGTTTTAAAAGCAGATAAAGACATCTGACAACTCACCAGAGCATGATCGCAGGAGCCTGGCTTCTACCGATGAGATGAACAAGCGCCCCCCCCCCCCCCCCCCGGCAAGGCAGGGGGCCTGACCCACCTGCTTCTCTCCTTATCCTGTTAATTCTGGAGCACCCCGTTGGCTCACATGGTGGCAGAACCGAGGCCAAGCTCCTCGGAGTGACTCTGAGCCCCCCCTACCTTTCCAACACCGCCCCCATCCCCTCTTCTCTCTACATGTGCCACCCAAAGGTGCTGAGGCTTGACTCCCCTCTGCCTGCAAGTAGCATCTGACCTGGTCAAATAGTTGTTCTTTGAAGCAAACTGCCTCGGTGATACAGAGGACAGCAAATCTTGCCCAGTAATCGCTTTTAATTTACAGATACACATTTGTGATTAAGGTACTTCCTGAGGAAGGTAATCTTATGCCCTAGGGTGCCCGCACCCTTTGATGTAGTGAAAAGTCGGTTGTTCTTAGCTTTCTACAGTCAACTTACAGAGCAGAAATAGCTGGATGAAAATAAATTAGAACTAATAGAATTCAGAAAGACAGACCAAAGTGCTTAAAGATACACAAAGGACTGTAAATCTATTTCCTGGTTCATTACAATTACCAGCACCTGAACAATATTGACCCACTATTTGTAACTGAACTTTCCATCAGATGTCCCGGGGCAGCCTAGACTGGGGCATGGGACAAAATCCCGCCTTGTCCTTTGGAGTCCGGCCTCACGAAGCCGATTGTGCCTGCCACCTTCTGGAGCTGCAGCGGTAACTGCTCTCCAGCACTGTGCTGCCTCTGCAGCCCCCCTCAGTGCCCCAGACTGCGGCTCCCCATCTGCGCGTCCTTCCCCCAAAGCTGCAATATGAGGGGAGGGGCCTGTGGCTCTGTCATCTCTGGCACATAGTAAGTGAGCATCTGATGAGCAAATGTGTAAACTGATACAAAAAAAGTCTGCATTCTAAATAACCTTTGTGATGGTTTTGATTTGGTATCACACGATACTGCCTCAGACCTACTGCCCTCACATTTAATGGAATCTTGGATGCTCCCCGCCCCCCTTAAATTCTTCAGGAAGCAAAGTTGGGGAAGGGCAGGGGATTCATGAAGAATGGCAGGATGCTACCAGCTGTAGAGGGTGGATGGTGGGTACATGAGAATTCAGCTTACTATTTTCTCTACTTTTGTACGTTTGAAAATTCTCATGATAGGGGTGCCTGGGTGGCTCAGTTGGTTGAACGACCGACTTCGGCTCAGGTCACAATCTCGAGCTCTGTGGATTCGAGTCCCACGTCGGGCTCTGTGCTGACAGCTCAGAGGCTGGAGCCTGCTTCGGATTCTGTGTCTCCCCCTCTCTCTACCCCTCCCCTGCTCACGCTCTGTGTCTCTCTGTCCCTCAATAATAAATAAACGTTAAAAAAAAAATTAAAAAAAAAAAAAGAAAGTTCTCATGATAAAAAGTTTTAAAGGACAACTCATCTATTTTCCTAAGGAAACTAATCATCTCTGTTGTATCTCAGTCACCAATTTTTCAGAAAAAGAACCAGAATTGGCATCACCCAAGTTCACTTTGGTAATGTATATACAGTACACTGGGCCCTGTGGATATAGTTTGTTTCCTGTTTCCTCATTGATCGTTTCTCAAAACCACGACCAGACTCCTTGCACTTCTCGTTTCTACAATCTGCCAGGCAACTGGTATCAACCATTCAAATCATAGCAAAAGCTCCAATACTGGGCGTCCTGCTGTATACAAGATGCCACGCTAGGTACTATCCCATCTTCCTAGTCATGCCACATGAACCTGGCCTTGCTGTCAACAATTCTAATAATGCAGAAAACCCAAAACTCCCCCATGATCGTAATCCCCTGAACCTTTCCCCTCCCAGTGGCCATCAGCCGGGTATTCTTCCTTTCGGATATATTTGAACACGTAAAACATAAAAAGTCAAACACACAACCCCTCCTTCCACTTCCTTTATATATAACAGACATTAGGTGGTAGGAAGGGGGACATCAGAAGAAATAAAAGAACCCTGGAGTGGCTGGAGAATGGCCAGCAGGGGCAGGGAAACCAATGAAGAGATCTGAATAAAAAGGGTGTGGGGGCTCATGGGGGGCAACAGGGACACTATTAGAGTCGTGTTTGAAAAGATTGCCCTGGCTGCTATTACCATGGTCCCAAAACATAGCAGGCACTCCGCACGTACACATGGATCTGCCGGGTGTAACACAACAAATGGTATGTACTGGGAGCAGGGGGCAGGGTGGTGGCTTAGCAGAGCAAAGGGCCCGGACTGGCCTTGGAGACCCTAACTTTCCTGGGCAGGCAGAGGAAGATGAGCCTACACAGGAGATGAAGAAGGGGCACCCAGAAGAGGCAAGAGGAGACAAGGAGAGGGAGAGGTCAGGAAGCCAGGGGAGAGACGTAGTTTAAGGCGGCGGGAGCGATCGCCTGTGTGGAACGCTCCCGAGAAGTCACGTAAGATGAAGCCGCAACACCATCCACTGTGTCCGTCAGGATGAAGGTCAGTGGTCTGGGGGAGTAATGGAGACACAACCAGCACCGAAGAGACACAGTCAAGTGAGGGAAAGGAGAGAGCTGTCTTTTGCCACATCTGACTCTGGAGCAGAGAGAGAAAGCACAGTGGGGTGGAGGGCACAACGGGGATCAGAGAAGGGCAGGGGATGATGCCCATGAACCCGGCAGCTCTGGCCAAGGGACTGGTGTCTCAACCACATGACCTCAGTGCCCGGTCTTGGCTGGTCTAGGGTGCGGAACGGCACGCATGGCTCGGTGAGCTTGATGGCTTCAGCTTGTAGACAATAATTATCAGCTGGCGTTTCTGGAGGGGGCTGTGCTTCCCGCTGTGACTGAATTTAATCCTTGTAAGCATCTGATTAGAGGTGCACTCAGACTGAGCAGAAGCGGGGTTAAGTAACTTAGTCAAGCCTCTCGTTACCAGGAAATGACAGAACCAACACCCAAACCACTAAAAGCCAGAGATTCTCCCGTGTTGCCGAGCATCGCCCACATCATACTTTCCAAAGTGCTTTTAAAAATACAGACACTGGGCCACCTGGGTGGTTCAGTCGGTTAAGCATCCGACTCTTGGTTTCGGCTCAGGTTGTGATCTCACGCTTCATGAGCTCGAGCCCCACAGCAGGCTCTGACACGTTCTCTCTCTCTCCCTCTTTCTCTGCCCCTCCGCTGCTTGCACCCTCTCTCTGTCAAAAAATTTACGAACATTAAAAAAACAACAACAGATGTTGGGCCCCAGACTAGAGCCACCGAATTAGAATTTGGGGCAAATGTGGAGCCTTTTTCGTAAGTGTCGGCCACAAACCAAAACCTACTGCAGGAGCTGCACTCCTTCCCGGCCATCACCTGTGCTCCAAGTTCACGTTACCAAGTGTGCCTCTTATCACTGCCCCTTCTGCTCCAAATCCACCCCCACTGCCCGCCTTCTGTAACTGCAGTACCTAGACCTTGCCAGGTGGCGCAATGATAAGCCTCATCAGCAGAGGGCGCTGGAGAGTCACGGGGGAGGAAGGGGCTTGGGTGCTTCATTGCAGGGCTGTCTCCCTCCTCTGTGTCCTTTCTGCTCTTCCTCTTCTCCTCCCTCCTTCCCTTTTTTCTGAGTGGCCAGCCAGCAACTTCCCCACGGGTGGCATCTGGCACTCCCCTGGAGAGGGCAGCTTTCCTTCCAGTGAGTTCTGTTACCACAACACAGCTAACTTCTCCACCAGCCGGTGGGCAGCAGCTGCCCCACCCCCAGTGTGGCATCTGGGCCTTGGGAGACTCTCCAAATGTGCTTCTTCCCGTGCGTGCTCTACGTTAACTGTAGAGGGAGCGGCTCTTCCCTCTGCTCCTGCTGTATTCTCTAGACTTCTCTCTACGGCTTTGTAAGCAATCCTGTTATACTTAATAATTCTTCATATTCAACCTTCCCTGTTCAAATCACCACGTGCTTTCTGTCTCCTGGTTGGATTCTGAACCACAATAACGTGTCAGCCCACAGGCAACACAGACCTTAGAAAACGGATGGACACGTATAAACACAGCGAGCTGTTCAGGAGGTGTGTACGATAAGAGGCAGGTAACAAAATAACGTGTATGTTAATGTACATATACATTCTAAGTGGTTAAAATTATCTATGGCAGTACAATCACGTGTGTTTAACTTTATGTATGTCTGCATTTCAAGTCTTTTTTTTTTTACAGTGAGAAAGTACTATTTATATAACTTAAAAAGATACAATTTCTATGTAAATTTAATATTCATATAGATTTTCCCACAGGGATAAAATATGCCACCTGACCAACTGGTGTTTTCTGGCCCAGGTATGACGAGGCTGGCATTCTGTTTTCCAATCAGTCACCTTGAGCCCAATCGACTCTGGAGGTCTTGACAAAGCACCTACTGGAGCCCGCTGTGCACCAGGCACAATTCTCACTTGCATGTAAACCACCTCTTAGGAAGGTGACGGCTGCTCCCTGCTGTGGCCACCGTGCACTGCGTTCCCGCGGTGTGCGAAATGAGCCAGACACAGACGGCTGGTGACACACAGAGTTGTATCACAAACGTGCCTGCACACTTATTCATCCAACAAACCCTTAGTGATGGCCCGCTGTGGGCCGGGCCCTGCTCCGGGACCCAAGACAGCTGGGTGAACAAGACACCCTCGCTCGTTCATCCCCTGGAGACCACCGGGTGCCCACCCCGCGCAACAGCAGGCACCGGGGGGCACGGGAGGAAGGAGGGCATAGAGCTTACAGCCTGAGCCTTAATCTTCCCCCGCGTCTGTCCGCTCACGGCGAACAGAACTGACAGGACAGAACGGACTCCAAAGCGAGCACCTTGTATGTTCAAGACAACCTAACACCCAGGCCACCGGCCACGGAATAACGCATCTCCAGTGAAAACAAAACTCTGAACGTTCCTACTTAGAATCAAAGAAGCATGGTATAGGGGTGCAATGGCTCTAGGTTCGAAACATTAACCAATATTCATTGCCACAAAATGGTTTTTTTTTTTTTTTTTACCTATTTCTTGTGTACGCCATGGTGTAAGAGGTGAGCCTGGAAACTCATCTTGCTCAGAAATATTTTCCTCATCTTCACTGTCCACCGTATGTGACAACGGAACCTTTTTGGTACAAAAGACAAAAAGAACGTGTGGTGAGTGCCATCTGTACCAAACTTCCTCCTAACAAACGCAAGCGTCTTATTCCACACCTCCTCCGCTGCTACTTCCCACTCTGAGACAAAAGGACGACACCGGGCAGGACTGGATGGAACGTCAGGTCCCCCGGGAAAAGCCTGGTAGCGAAGGCAATGCCACCCAAATGATGCTCCGGGCACGGAGAGCTTCGCATCCCACTCACGCTGCCCGGGTGCCCGTCTTCCTCACTCCTGCCAGGGGCCAACCCAGGAAGAGGGGTTGCACCCGGCTTGCCCGGCACAGCACCCAGTGCCACCCTACACGGGTGCTGACAGTGTGTTATTCAGCTCTACGTGGGCCGAGCGCTGCCAACCCTGATGAGGAGAATCCTCATCCAGGCCACCGTTTGGGATAGAGGTCCGCTACACCTGCTGGCTCTGAGTCCACTGTAAATGCTGCTTCCTGAGAGAATGGAAGCCTCCCCCTCACTGTCCGTGAGGGCGTCCTATGTAGGTATCATAAGTGGTGGCAGGGCTGCGGAGCTGACCCTCACTGATACGTGGGACAGGAGGGGGACCACCTCGTGATGAGCGTGAGACAGTCCCACCGGGATCACCTCGTGATGAGCATGAGACAGTCCACTGGCAGCGGAGGCTGCTCAGGGGGAAGGGCGGTGACCAGGTCTTCTACAGCAAACTACGATGGGCATCCTCTGGGCTGGGGTCCCTTCTGCTATCCTGATTCTTCGGTGGAATCGTGCTCATGTGGTCAGCTGGGCTTTGCTGTGCTGCAGACCACAGGAGGGCCGTCCCCAAGGCTGACAGAGAAGTGGCAGCATTGACAGGTGAGATGTCCACGAGAAGGGGCATTTCAGAGCCAGGAGCTAAGGCCGTTTGGCCCACCAGGCTCTGGGAGCAGGGCTCTAAGGTGACCCAGCTCAGGATGCAGACAGGTATCCCACTCTACTTAGCTTTCGAAGAAAGAAAAAAGAAATGACTTCTTGGGTTTTATCTCTTGGGAACCGACGGCGTTGTTTACCCTGTCAAAGATTTGTTAGGTGGGGCACCTGGGTGGCTCAGTCGGTTGAGCGTCCGGCTTCGGCTCAGGTCATGATCTCACAGTCCGTGAGTTCGGGCCCCACGTCGGGCTCTGTGCTGACAGCTCAGAGCCTGGAGCCTACTTTGGATTCTGTGTCTCCCTCTCTCTCTGTCCCTCGCCCATTCATGTTCTGTCTCTCTCTCTCTCTCTTTCAAAAATAAATAAAACATTTTTAAAAAATTAAAAAAAAAAGATTTATTAGCTGACTATTATCAGGGAGATGGGAAAGTGCTAAGGGGCCTCATATGTTGGCCTCTCTACTAGTCTCCGAGTGCTAAGGCTGCCCCACGTGTGCCCTAGATTATACCCATGCAGAACATGAGCATCTGTGAGCAGCATAGGCCCACTGGAAATACGTACGTATACGTATGACTGTTTACCGCAGCGCTGTTCCTAAGAGCCACAGCAAAACAAGCAAATATCTAGCATCAGTAAAACAAGCGAGTCACTGAATGTTAGCAGTGCACGACGGGGCGTCACAAAGCGATGAGAGTGAGCCAGCTACCGCCACGCACAACAGAAGACTCCCAAATGTTCTAAACAATACATAGGGCAATGACGAAATCCATCATTTTCAGAGTAGGCAAAAATAATCGAAGGTGATTTTCTAGGAGCTAATCAGCTCTTGGAGTCAAGGCAGTGGTGAAGCAGTGGCCTCTTCTCGGTCATGAAGGGCAACTCCTGGGGTCCTAGTAATGTTGTTCTTTTCTTTTTAATCTGGGTGGTAGCTGCTGTGTAAAAATTCACCGGGCTGCATGTTTATGGCCTATGTACCTCTGTGAGTATTTCATACATTGATAAATAGGCCTAAAGAATTTGTGACAATATCCTAAAAGCCACTCTAATTTAAAAGTATGAATTTAAATAATTTCTTTTTAATTTTTTTTAATGTTTGTTTATTTTTGAGACAGAGAGAGACAGAGTGCGAGTGGGGGAGGGGCAGAGAGAGAGGGAGACACAGAATCTGACACAGGCTCCAGGCTCTGAGCTGTCAGCACAGAGCCCGATGTGGGGCTCGAACCCACGAACCATGAGATCGTGACCTGAGCCGAAGTCGGACGCTTAACCGACTGAGCCACTCAGGTGCCCCTGAATAATTTCTTAAATTCCTTGGTAATTAAAACAAAACTTGTTTGGGTATTGAAGAAAGGGAAGGAAGAGGCAGGCCAGCCCAGTGGGAGCACAGACCTCAGTGATGCCGGAAACAGCCTTTCCTCATTTGCCTGCAGCACACATACCAGCCTCCTTCGTTCTCTTCCTGGGCGGCCCGGCACCCCAGATTTTAGAGAGGAAAGTGTACAAGCTATAATTATGGGGTAATCATTAGGGGGGAAAAGTATAATTTGCAAGCTAGTAGAGGGAAGGAAACTGAACTGAAAAAAATCATCAATTCAAAGAAGAGAAGACAAAAAAAAAAAAGAAGAAAGGGACAAATGGAAAAAATAAAGATGGCAAAGTTAAATTCAAATATATCCATATATACCTTAAATATAAAAGGACTAAATGCTTCGGTAAAAAGGCAAAGAAAAAATCGGGCAAACCTGCTTAACAAAAACTGTATATGCTGCAGTGTATAAATGGAGTTATAGGGTGGTATGTGAATTATATCTCAGTAAACTTGTTTTAAAAAACTATATGCTGTTTAAGGGGTGCCTGGGTGGTTTGGTTGGGTAAGTGTCCGACTTTGGCTCAGGTCATAATCTCATGGTTCATGAGTTTGAGCCCCACATCGGGCTCTGTGCTGACAGCTCAGAGCCTGGAGCCTGCTTCAGATTCTGTGTCTCCCTCTCTCTCTTGCCCCTCCCCCACTTACTCTCTGTCTCTCTCCCTCTCTCTCTCAAAAATAAATAAACATTAAAAAGACAAAACTATATGCTGTTTACAAGACACAGATAAATCTCAGGATAGGGAAAGGTTGAAATGAAAGGATGGAAAAAAATGGACCGTGCAAACATCAAAAAAACCGTGGAGAATGTCAGACAGAATTGATGTTAAAGCAAAACACATTTTTAGAGATAAAAATGTTCACTTTATAGTGACCAAATTTTCAATTTATCAGGACGATACAGCTTTAAGCTTATACATAAGTAACAACGTGGTTGGATGCAAAAGAATACATGTTCTGGAATTTCATGCAGACAAGGTTCAAAAACATGCACAACCGATTGTGATGTCAGAAGCCTTCTGTTACTCAGAGGAGGAAACCTGCCAACACAGCAAGGAAACTGCAGTGTGGATTCCCGTGGCTTCGAGAGTGAGATGGCTGTGACACCTTACTGGTGGGTTGGGGTCCCCACTATTCCTTGGCCTCCAGCAGAGATAACCTGGATGACACAGGGCCCAGCCCATGGGGCATGGCCACCTTCCCAGATGCCTCTCCTCACATCAGTGATGCTAAGGGAAGAAGCCCACCTGAGACGCATTATATGCTCATCAGAAGTAGAGCAACATGAGGGTCCAGCAAGCCCCGCCTCGGAGGAAAGTCAAGGCAAGGGTGTGCTAAGAACATGCGGGGAACCAAGAACTAACTCTGGAAGGGGCAATTCTGCTTTGCAAGGTGGAAGGACCTCTGGAGATCCAACAACATGCTGGACGAAGAGCTTGGGAATCCATGCCTCCTCACCTGCTGCATGGAGGAGACCCTACAATGGAAGACAGCAGGGCTCACTCTCTTGGTGGCTTCTGCACATTGGCTGGAGTGAAGACTTGTGCCTTACTTGCTATCCCGGCCTTCTCCTGCTACCGATGGGGATGAGGCTCGTGCAGAGGAGCTTGTACTGGTAGAGCAGAGTCATTAATCCACATGCACATAAACTAATGGGGATATCTCCGTCTGCACGTGGGCATGTGTGGGTAAATGCAGAGGCCGCAGGAGTCTCGCCACAGCAGGCAGGCACTGCTGCACTGGCCTCTCAGTAATCAGCGCCCTCCTTTCTCCCTTGCTAAGAGATTCCTGATTTGGTTTGGCAAAAATGGACTCAGCTCTAGGGTACGATGCATGGGTTCCTCTTCCCCTGAGCCAGTAACTGGTCAAGGGATGGGCATGTGACCAATGAGACTCCTGCTGGGAAATTTCTGGAAAAAAAATGTCTTCCCTGATAAATACAGAGCAACATAATGAGAAGGCCCTTACCCCACTTCTTCCTTTCTGGTTTGGGACCAGGACCCACTACACCCACTGGTGACCACAAAAAGGAGGCCAAGGGTATCTCAGACACCAGCTTTCTATAGGTGTGTAAAGCAATATTAGAATCTCCTGCCCTTTGCCTTTGTTAGGTCAGAGAGTTAAATGTCTATTATTTAAACCTTATGTTTGTCTATTCCATTTTTGCAGCTGAAAGAATGACACAGATTTCAAAGTGGCCACAGGGGCTACTGCTGGAGAGGAGAGGAGGGTTGGAATAAGAGCAGGGTCTTAGGGCAGGCTGCCACTTTAGTGCACTATCCACAGCTTTTGTAAGAAACATGTATTCATGCATTACCTATGTAACAAAAAGAAAAATGTAAAGAAATTGAAAACTATGGAGAGAGAAGGGGGACATTCCTCATCATTGACAGCAGCAGCAGCAGTAGAATGTCCACTAGTCCCTGGCCTCCACAAGTTTCTAGAGAGAACTGGTTTACCCCTGCATGAATGGTTCCTCTCTGGGCTTCCATCCAAGCACATGGCAGACACTCAAATATCAGTTTGTTGGTGGGTGGTTGGATGAACAAATGAACAAGTGAGTGAATATATGGCACTTATGACAAGATGCTCTGCAAATCCACAAACACAACTATAGCAAGAATGATGACAGGAGAGCTTCAATAACATCCTATCCATGATTTCTACTCAGAAATGGTAACAAGGCATTTAGACTACACTCTCCTCCCTTAAAACCTACTGAAAGCAATCAGAAGAATGGGGGGGGGGGGGGGACAAAAAAGAAAAGAAAAAAAAAGCTTAGTCAATGGCAGAAAACAGCTACCAAATCTAGGAAATCTGGAACAGAAGGAAAATGCCAAAAACTGCTGAACCTCCTCAGGCTTCAGGCATGAAGACCCTTGTAAAACCACAAAGCATCACAGTCACAAAGGTCCACAGTGATGCTCTGATGGCTGCAATGAGAGCAAGGGTGCAGATGGGCCCATGAGAAGTAGTCATTCCCATAGGACAGAGGTGAGGGGAGAAGAATCTAAAGGGACACACCAGTGGAGAGCCTGCCTTCACTGTCCAGAATCCAGCCTCTATTCTCTCCAAGAGATGAAGGACAGCACACACTGATATCAAGAACCCAAAGAAGAGATACATGAGATCAAGAGAAGTGATAAGGTAACAAAAGATGTGAAAAGTAAATTTGGAGAACTAAAAACCAAAAGGAAAAATAAATTCAAAACAGAGGAGGTAAAAGCTGTACTTCTAGAAGCAATAACACACAACAACAAAGAGCTGACAGAGAGATGAGGAGAGTATGCAGAGGAAATCACAGAAAGTGACAAGTGACCACAGAAAACATAACAGACGTGGAAGACAAACAAAAGATGGCCAACAAATGTATAACTGGTGTTCCCAAAGGAGAATGAAACAAATAGATGATAACATTAACATAGGGAAGGAAATGTTCCCTGAAAACAAAAAAGGGGGAGGAAAATCTCTGCCTGAAGAATTAAATAACAAACTAAAGTTTAGGAGAGAAGGACAGAAAATAATACACACCACAATTAATTCTGGTGAAGTTGCTGAACTGCGGAGACAAAGAACGACCCTACCAAGGCGTCAGGCAGAAGAATCAAGTGACCTCAAAGGGAGAAGCAAGCAGGGGGGAGCTCCTTCCCGTCCCTTGGCTGTTTCCCTTGGCGGTCCCCCAACATGGTCTTATACCCCTGTACCCTTCCTTTGTAACACTTATCGTAACTGTGATTGATTAACTAGTGATGGTGTGACCGTGGACTCTGCCTTACACTGCTTCTCCAGCACCTAGCACAATGCCTGGTACTCACTGCACACCTGGTAACTGTATGTTAAATTACTGGCCTGCCCAAAGACAGCGTCCTCCCTAACACAGTCCTTTATAGGATGAAGAAACGGAGGTGCAGAGAGGTTATCTGACTTAC
The DNA here is from genome assembly GCF_018350215.1 of Panthera leo. Lineage (NCBI taxonomy): Eukaryota > Metazoa > Chordata > Mammalia > Carnivora > Felidae > Panthera > Panthera leo. The sequence goes on along the minus strand of NC_056693.1, from coordinate 20,111,769 downwards.
CCAAGCCATACAACTGGGAAGTAGAGAAGCGGGGACTTGAACTCGGGTCTCTGAATGCCCATGGCACTGTTGTGTCCACTGGATGCTAGCATCGCATGAACTGACCACAAATTCACGCACCCCACTTCCCCTGCAGCCTTACTTTTGGGTGGCACCAGTAAGAAAACTGCTGAAAACAAGACTTGCTTTCCATGTTAGGCCATTTCTGGGCGGGTGCACACTTCCCATGAAGATGTTTGCCCAAACTACCCTGGAACACAGAGAGAGGCGTGAGGTACAGATTTAAATCCAAATTGCCTGATTTGGGTTGCTGTTTCCTTATCTTTCTAGTTTTGAAAACTGTTTACTTTAAAGGAAGTAAGAATGATTCATAAAAAAGGATAAAATCATAAATTTTTACATCAGATTACAGAATGTAAATACAGAGAAGGCAATTTTACTTTTTTTTTTTTTTAATATTAAATGTACCCCACAGGCAGTATCTCCTTCATAGCTGGTGCCATCTAGTGGTTACATAGCAGTCTTACATGCTCCACACACCCATTTTTTTTTCCCCAAAGATACATACTTCAATCATATAAAATTAAGAATAGTTGGCCAGTTTCAAAGAAAGCTTTATGTCTAAGAAATATTCTCAACAGGCACAGGACAATAAACACAAAGTTTAATTCTAAAAGAGAAAATTGGCCGCCCTGGTCTGAATCCTGCCTCTGTTACTGGATGGTTGGTTAACTCTGGGCAAGTCAGTTACCCTGTTTCTTCACATACTTAATTAACACCAAGGGTGTGAAGTAAATGAGATGGTACGTATAAGCTGCCTAGCATACATTAAATGCTCAGAAAATGTCAATGTGTCTTTCTCCACCTATTGTCTAGCCCCTGCAACCCTCCCCCACCTACCTAATTGTAAGTCTGTGGGAAATTGAGATCCCTTTCCAGCTTAAAGGGCCCTTTCATTGCTGCCATCTGCAACCAGCCAGGACAATGTACAGACTATGATGACCCTTTCCAATTGCGATCAGTTCCTAACACTCCATCTCTGGTTCCTGGGCTGTATAGGGAAGGCTTTCCTGTTGGCTGGGACGTACAGAAACATGGCAACTGGCATGCATATGCTGCTGGTGGGAAGGCAAAAGCAAAAGAAAACAACTGCTTTGGAGAACAATCTGACAGTATCTAGTGTGACCCAGCACACATAGGTGCATGTACCAAATGTGCGAGGAAACAACCCAAGTGTTCATCGGTAGGTATGTAGATAAAAAAATTAAGGTGGATTTATCTCAAAACTGTAACGCTGAGTGAAAAAAGCTTGGAGACGGAATGACTGGTTTAGTATGGTGACCTATTTGCTATAAGAAAAGAATTGTACTGTATTTGTGTGCTGACGCTTATTTGGAGAATAAAATAAAGAATAAAAGCACAGACTTTGAGAATGTATTCCAAATCCAAGAGCAGATGGCCTTCCAGGGAGGGAGACAAAGAAGATTTCAACCCTAACTGTAATTTCATTTCTTTTTAAAAAATTTGAAACAAGGAAAGATAAGATGGCATTACTTGATCGTTCTGGAGAATGAGAACACTAATGTGTTATATTACTTTCTACTTTTCAATTTTTTTCCTTGCTGGTAGCTATAGAAAATGCACATTGTTCAGCTTTAACATAAACTGAAATGTCAAACAGCTTTCTGAAGTCATGGTACCAATTCACACACCTGCCAGAACTAGATGGTTCCTCTATATCCTCACCAACTCTTGATTATTGCTAGCTGACTTGCTCTAGTCTTCAAATTTTAAATGAAAACAATTATTTCCCTATTGCCCATGGGTCCTGAAGCAGCCATGACAGATGTGCCTACAAAATAAAACATCTGTCTTGCTAAGGACACAGAAGGTTGCCTGGGTCGCTATAGTCTCTTTTCTATGGGAAACGGGGTAGCAAGCTTCACTTCCCCAAATAGTTGACTGATACAACTCTAGCTGTAACCTCAGTGCAAAATGCTGGCCTGAGAGCATGCAGACTGAGGGGCAGTGGGACCTCCCCTGGGCCTTGTGGACCCCGCAGCAGAATCTCCTCTGGGCTCAGCAGCCAGCTGCCTGCTCTGGGACTCCTTGCTGTAGAGAAACCTCCCTCCGCATGTTACAGTCTGCCTATGTTAGCAAGTGATAGTTCATGAAATGCCCACATAAGGATTCCTCCAAATGAGCTCCCTAGGGCCACTGAACATGTGATTCAGTTACAGTGGGGCACAATCCATAGAAATATAATCAATATGAATATAATCTGATGCTGCAAATCTGTATATACAGTCACTCTGAACACATGTCATAGTGACAGTGAAAAAGAGAAAAGAAAAAGAAATTACAGTGCTATCTTTTGCCACGAAGGAAATGGCACCATCCAGTTCCCCAAACTCTGGAGTTGAAACCAGAGCAGCTCGGGCAGTGGTGGAGGAACGGGGCCCTTCAACCTCTGTGCCTCAGTTCCCACTGTGTGATGGTGCCATAAATGCAATCTACTTCACTGAGGCAGTGGGGATATGTGCACCCAAGAGCTTGGAACAGAGACTCAGACACGGTAAGCGCTCAGAGAATGCCAGCTATTGCAGAGACAAACGGCGATGTTCCTCTTGTCACACATGAATTTAAAGAAAGGCTGTGACGTGCGTGGCGACACTGGAGAAGTGATCGGAAAAGTAGCTTGGGCAGGGGGGCGGGCAAGGAAAAGAGCAGGCTTTGCTTTCTAGCACTGGATGGAAATCTACATTAAGAATGTGAAGATGATTATTTTTGCCTCTGGAGGACCTGTCTTTGGACGATAAAGGAAAGAGTTGGAGATTGCAGCCTAACCAGATCAAAAATGAGACTGCCCACGTTAAGAGAAACAGCCCCCAAACAAAAGCCAATACAAAAGAGAGAAAAGCAAATCCTTCCTAATCTACACAATTTACGGTAAGTTAACGTCAAGGTGCAGAAGAAATTCTGGAATGTGACAAATACCTGATTTCTGTGGGGCACGGCATACACAGCCTCCCCGAGACCTCCCTCTTCCCTGCGGGTGCCGACATCAGCCGAGTCCATGCAGCTGGATGACAGGTGTGTGTCGGAATCCTCCTCCCCGTAGCCCAGCATTTCAAAGGACGGCAAAGAAGTTCTTCTTGTCTCATTCTGCCAATTTGGTCTGTATTACAATGTTGAGAGCGAAATAAACAAGCAAGCAAGCCACTTAACGTTTCACATTGGTATATAGACACGTGTTAGATGCCCTACCTCCAAGTCCCTGCCACAAAATTATTACAACTACGGGGGCGCCTGGGTGGCTCAGTCGGTTAAGCGTCCGACTTCAGCTCAGGTCACGATCTCGCGGTCCGCGAGTTCGAGCCCCGCGTCGGGCTCTGAGCTGACGGCTCAGAGCCTGGGTGGAGCCTGTTTCAATTCTGTATCTCCCTCTCTCTCTGACCCTACCCCGTTCATGCTCTGTCTCTCTCTGTCTCAAAAATAAATAAACGTTAAAAAAAAAATTAAAAAAAAATTATTACAACTACATTACAAAATATACAGAAGCTAAAGAAGGAAGTCATCCACTAGTCCGTCTCTTTAGACACTCAGCATTTCTAGTTTCCTACCTAGGTTTTTATAGTTCCTATCACTGCATACATATATGATTTGCCTCACTGGCAACATGTTTTTAAAGTCAAAATGTTAAAAGGTAAGACTCACGTAGGTACACCAGTTTAGTCAGCCACTCCCTGTACTTGGGGTTTTTTCCCCCAATTTTCACTGTTGGTTGGTTGGTTGGTTGGTTTTTTTAGTGAGCTCTACACCCAATGTGGGGCTCGAACTCACGACCCCAAGATCTAGAGTCAGCATGCTCTACTGACTGATCCAGTCAGGCACCACCACCACCACCCCTCCACCCACCAATTTTCACTGTTATAAATAATTCTGGAATGATCATCTATGTGCAGATAATCTCTTCCGTATTTAGCATTAGTCTTATGAATCAAATAACCATATGGTAGACTGTTGAGTCAAATGGTAGGATTATTTGGTGGGTCTACAAGCTTACTGCGCAAAATCATTTCACCAATCAACTCCCCAACCTGGGACTACATTAGTAACAATTTTCCAAAACTGGCCAAAAGAAGTTAAACCTCACTGTATAAATCTGCATTTCTAACTGAAACAATACATTTCCATATAATGGTTTTATATACTTTGCTTCTAGTTTAAATATATATATAATTAATATAATTAAATTATATTATATATAAATTATATTAATTATATTACACATAATTAAATGTATATTTAATTAATATATGTTTAATTATATTATATATAATTAAATGTATATTTAATCAATATATATTTAATTATATTAACTATTTAATTATACATATATATTATATATATATATATTCATATACTTTGCTTCTAGTATGTCCATTACAATTTGAAATTGCTTTTTTATCTATAAAGATAAAATCCTGACTTTTTATTTACTGCAAATATTTTTCCTATTCTATTAACTCCATTGTGGCTATGTAAATTTTTTTTTTTTTTAATTTTTTTTTTCAATGTTTTTTATTTATTTTTGGGACAGAGAGAGACAGAGCATGAACGGGGGAGGGGCAGAGAGAGAGGGAGACACAGAATCGGAAACAGGCTCCAGGCTCCGAGCCATCAGCCCAGAGCCTGACGCGGGGCTCGAACTCACAGACCGCGAGATCGTGACCTGGCTGAAGTCGGACGCTTAACCGACTGCGCCACCCAGGCGCCCTGTAAATTTTTTTAACATGCAGATGATTAAACAACACTTTTTTTACCTTCAAAATTATTAGTTTAGAAGTGCATAGTAGGCAGGCATCTCCTTCTGAAAGGTTTGGCAAGATTGGCATAGGATTTCGTGGTCTTATTTATGTGTGTGCGCAGATTAATCCTTTCATTTAACAGGAATTTGTTTGGGCTGTGAACTAGGCAAGGCTCGAGGCTGATTTTTTTTTTCTACCATTGCTAATCACTATACCGTCGAATCCTTTCCTTTCCCTTGCTCTGTGGGGCTGCCTTTATGACACAGTCACAGGCAAACACCAGGGCCCCCTAGGGCATCCACGTGCACTTCTCCATCATGGAACCAGTCCTGTTTTCACTAATTCAAGTACGCATGTGATGTGGTCGGGCACCTGGGTGGCTCGGTCGGTTAAGCATCCGACTCTGGACTTCGGCTCAGGTCATGATCTCATGGTTTGTGAATTTGAGCCCCAAGGAGGCCTCTGTGCTGACAGGGCAGAGCCTGCTTGGGATTCGATCTCCCTCGCTCTCTACCCCTCCCCCACTCACTCTCTATCTCCCTCTCAAAATAAATAAAAATAAACTTAGAAAAAAATCAAGTATGGTGTGGCTAATCTAGCCCTTCCCCACAGTCATATTCTTCCTTTCTGGATTTCCTCTGATGGTCTTATCTGCTTATTCTTTCTAGTGAAGCTTAGGATCATTTCCTCATCTTTAGTTCTTATTTGGCTAATTCTTACCAGGAGAAATACAGGCTACATTCAAACATCTCAAAATGAAGTCAAGATTAAAATGTAAAAACCAAAAACATAAACATGTCCTAGAAGGAAGGAAGGAAGGAAGGAAGGAAGTGAGCATTTATATAATAGGAAAGATCTTTCTAGATTTCACAATACCGCCAGAAACTACAAAGACTGATAGATCTTACTACATCAAAAATATACGATATTTGGTACGCAGAAAAACTTCCAAAAACAAAATTGAAGAAACATGACAGATAAAAGGCAAATCTGGTCATGTATCCCCAACCCCACCTCATAAGCCCTTAAAGCCCTCAGTGTCTTTCTTCCTGCGGCTCCTGGGTCGGTGGCGGGAGGGGGACACCAAACCTCAGAACAGGACCCCTAATGTATCACCAGCTTGGCCCCTGCCCACCCCTCCAGGCCATCTTGAATGACTCCCCACTTTACCCAAGTGCCCTCAGCCACAAACATCTTCCTTCAGCTGTTCACAGGTGTTATGCTCCCTCTTCTGTCTTGCAAGCTCATTCCAGCCCCACACTGACCATCCCCCGCAAACCCTTGAGCCATCCCCAGGCGCTCCTTGTACTTTCCTCAGCTCTGTCCTCAACGCTCTCTGCCTCAGGAGGAAACCCCCCAGCCCTATGCTGGCTCTCATCCAGTACAAGCACCAGAGAAAATGATGCTTGAAGGTCCATAGGTGCCAATGAAGGTAAAATCAGTGTGAACGCTCAGAGAGAAGACACATGAGAAGCGGTGGGTGACAACTCTCACCATCTAGGTTGTGGCACAGAGAGAGTCCCGTGAAGGGCAAAAGGCAGCACTGAATTCACTGGCTCTGTGCATCCATGAAAACAGCCAGGGGTTTCACAAGCCATAACTGAACAAGAGCCACACTAGAGAAAATTCTGATATGATTCGAAAGCAATCAATGTCCCAGGACAGTGTCCCTCTGACACTGGTGACGAAAACCTGAGTACTGGGGCGCCTGGGTGGCTCAGTCGGTTAAGCGTCCGACTTCAGCTCAGGTCACGATCTCGCGGTCCGTGAGTTTGAGCCCCGCGTCGGGCTCTGTGCTGATGGCTCAGAGCCTGGAGCCTGTTTCAGATTCTGTGTCTCCCTCTCTCTCTGCCCCTCCCCTGTTCATGCTCTGTCTCTCTCTGTCTCAAAAATAAATAAAACGTTAACAAAAAAAAAATTAAAAAAAAAAGAAAACCTGAGTACTAAGCTCCAGTCATAACCACACGCACACGCGAGCTGTTTCTCCTCCACCCGGAGAAAAGTGAGAGCCAGCAATATGGTCCTTACTGAAGCCTCAGCTCTGAGGTGGTGGCATAGGGCTCGATGAAACTGTCCTTGTCCACAGAGGTCGCGTCACTCTCAGACAGGGATCTCTGACGAGGCTGAGGAATGGCAACGGTCCGGCCTGTCAGGCTTGTTGTGAGGATGACTGCAGCCAGGGCAGACCTAGGGACAAAAACATCCCAGTGAGAAGGTGACACCCAAACCTGCAAGCTGAAGGCTGACGACAGGACGTAAGAATGAATGAAGGTTGACCTTCTATTCTACGTTTAGTGCGTATTTACGGACCATGCGCCTGTCGTCTGTTATGTGCCATCAGACAACCTCATTCCATTATCACGCCAACAGATATTACTGTCATCTCCATTTTCTCATAAAATATAAATGACTTGTCCAAGATTTCCTAGCTCACAGGAGATGGGTCCAGGTCTCTAATTCAGAGAATCTATACTCAGGCAGTTTCCTATTAAAATGGAAGATCAGAATGGAAAAAAAAAAAACAAAACAAAACAGGGAGATAGAATAAGATAAAAAAGATTTCAAAAGGCATTTTAAAAATATTCGCAAATTGGGGCGCCTGGGTGGCGCAGTCGGTTAAGCGTCCGACTTCAGCCAGGTCACGATCTCGCGGTCCGTGAGTTCGAGCCCCGCGTCAGGCTCTGGGCTGATGGCTCGGAGCCTGGAGCCTGTTTCCGATTCTGTGTCTCCCTCTCTCTCTGCTCCTCCCCCGTTCATGCTCTGTCTCTCTCTGTCCCAAAAATAAAAATAAAAAACGTTGAAAAAAAAAAAAATTTTAAAAATATTCGCAAATTATTCAAAACGGCAATGCTGAAAAGACAGAGTAATGGATTTACCCTCCCACTTGAGAAAGCAAAACAAAACAACAGATTTACAGTTATGTCAGCTTAATTCCTGAGAGAAGTTCCAGGTCACGGCACAGGGAGGTAGAACTGAATTGGAGCCAGGCAGACCTCTTGAGCTGTGGAGACGGAGGTGAGCATCCGGGAACAGCACAGCAGACAGAATTCGCAGGACAGAGTATTGGAAAGGAGAGAGCTAAACAGAGAGCTCCGGAAATCTGCAGACAGCCCCCTGAGGGTTCACAAAATATTCTCAGTGTGGGAATATGAGGAAACTATCCAAGCCTGGGGGAAGAACCATCCACAACGATTAGAGGATCAGTGCCAGGTGCTTACGCATGGCTGGGGACAGTGCCTGTTCCCACCAGACAGATGGGAAAGAATTATTAATCTACAGGACGCTGGGTACAGTACCTGGAAAGGTCTTGCCTCAGGGAATAATTAGCCCTAGATTGAGCACTGCTTCAGGCTGTACCTAATGAATCATAAAAACAAGACCTAGAAGATCAAATCAGTCTCCAAGTAACTTAACTGTATCCCAGAACAAAATTCCAGAAGATTTGTCGGAATACAAAAATGTCCAGCACACAAGGCGAAACTCAGAACAGTGTCTAATCCAGGATAACAAGGCATGCAAAGAGACAGAAAAACATGACCCTAAATGATGAGAAGAATAGAAACCCATTCAGAACTGAACACATATGTTAGAATTAGCAGAGAAGGACACAAAGACAGTTGTTAGAACTAGATTCCATGTGTTCAAAAACCTAAGTAGAAACATGGGAGATTACTTTTATTAAGTTTATTTTTGTTGAGACAGAGAGAACCAGTAGGGGAGAGGCAGAGAGAGGGGAACAGAGGAACCTGAAGTGGGCTCTGTGCTGACAGCAGAGAGCCAGATGCAGGGCTCAAACTCACGAACTGTGAGATCACGACCTCAGCTGAAGTTGGGACGCTTAACCGACTGAGCCACCCAGGTGCCCTGAAACACGGGAGATTATTAAAAAAGACTTGAATTTCATAAGCTGAAAATTACACTGGGTGAGATGGACAGCAGATTACCCACTGCAGAAGAGAAGATTAGTCAAGTTGAAAGCAAAACAAGAGAAAATATCCAAAATGAAACACAGAAAAGAGAAATTAATTTAAAAAAGAAAAGAACATCATGAGATGTGGGATTAAAAATACTATTGTTTCATGCTTTAAGCCACTGAGTTTTGGTGTAATTTGTTACACAATAGTAGATAACGAATACAATAATGCCTTTTCATCAGATGATGCTGGAACGACTGGATATCCACATGCAAAAAAATGAACTTGAATCTGTATCTTCTACACCATATTCAAAACTAAACTCAAATTGAATTATAGGCTTAAAGGTAAAGGCCCAAACTATAAAACTTCTAAAACAAAATATAGCAGAAAATCTTTGTGGCCTTCAGGTAGGCAAAGATTTCTTAGATATGACACTGAAATTATGATTTGTAACAGAAAAAAATTGATATGACAAACTTCATAAAAACTTAGAAACTTCTACTCTTTATTTTTTTAATGTTTATTTATTTATTTTGAGAGAGAGAAAGAGAGAGGGAGAGGGAGTGTGAGAGAGCAGGGAAGAGGCAGAGGGAGAGAGAGAATCCCAAGCAGGCTCCCCGATGTTGGTGCAGAGCCTGACATGGGACTCGATCTCACAAACCATGAGATCCTGACCTGAGCCGAAATCAAGAGTCAGACACTTAACCAACTGGCACCCCAGCCTTGTGCTCTTTGAAAGACACTGTTAAGAGAACGAAAAGACAAGCCATGTATGGGAAGAAAATATCTGCAAACCTCTTATTTGGTAAAGGACTTGCATCGAGAATATATAAAGAACTCTTGAGGGGCGCCTGGGTGGCTCAGTTGGTTGAGTGTCTGACTTCGGCTCAGGTCATGATCTCACAGCTTGTGAGTTTGAGCCCCGCATCAGGCTCTGTGCTGACAGCTCAGAGCCTGGAGCCTACTTCCGATTCTGTGTCTCCCTCTCTCTCTGCCCCTCCCCTACACGTGCTCTGTCTCTCTCTGCCTCTCAAAAATAAAGGAAACTAATAAAAAAAAAATTTAAAGAACTCTTGAAGCACAGTAAGAGGAACACAAACAACCCAGTTTTTAATAGTGGGCACAAGAGGTGAACAGAAGCTCCACCAGAGAAGATATACAAATGACAAATGCACATGAAAAGATGCTCAACAGCCTTGATTATCAAAGAAATAAAAAAAAAAAAACCCAAAAAACAAAAAAACAAAAAACCCCACCACAATTGGATAATACTACACACCCATTAGAATGTCCAAAATTTAAAAGATTGGCCAAGACAATCCCTCATGTTCTTCCTTTCCAACCCAGGCCTGGCAGAATGGGTCCCACAAAGGGGGCTGGTGAGAAGAACCACTCTGCATCCAGGAGGCAGCGACTGGAGATCACCCCACCAACATTCACCGGTGCATCTGTGGAGTGAGCTTCAAGAGATATGCCCCCTTGGACAGAAAGATCCAGACAATTGGCAAGCGGGCATTGGGAACTTCAGATGTGCGCATGGACTCCAGGCACAACAGAGCTGCCCGGGCCGAGGAATAAGAAGAAACGGCCCATTCCAGATCAGTATACGGCCATCCGGAAAGCATAAGGAGGACGCAGATTCACCAAACAAACAAGCTCTATACATTGTTATCTGTGTACTTTTCGCCACTTTCAAAATCCTGTAAACAGGCAATACGAGTTAGAACCAATGTCAAGTAAATGTATAAAACCACACACACACACACACACACACACACACACACAACTGACCAAAGTAAGTGCTGGTGAGGATGTGAAACAACTGGAACTCATATAATACTGGTCAGAACACAAATATAAAAACTTTGGAAGATACAGTGACAGTTACTTAATAAATATATACCTAGTACATGACCCACCTCTTCTACTCCTGGGTATTTATCCGAGAAAAATGAAAGCATATGTGGGAAACCAAAGATTTGTGCACCAATGTTCACAGCACCTTTATTTCTACAATAATAAAACCCTAAAACAACTCAAATATCCCTCCACAGGCGAATGGAGAAACAAACTGTGACACATTTATCATTCATGTCGTGGAACACTATTCAGCAATGAAAAGCGTGGATCGCTGATTTTCACGACAATATGGGTGAATCTCAAAATAATCATGCTGAATCAAAGAAGCTGGCATGATTATCTTGTGTAATTCCGTGTACATAGAATTCTAGAAAATGCAGACTAACCTCATGTGACAGAAAGCAGAGCAGTGGCTGCCTGGGCTCGGGGGTGAGGGTAGATTGGGCAGAGGCAGGGGATGTGAGAGAGGAGGACAAGGAGGGAGGAATCACAAAGGGGCATGAGGGAACCTTAGGGGACCATGGATATATTTATTATCTTGATTGCAATGATGGTTTGTTTTTTTTTTCAAATGTAAAGATTTGTTTTATTTCTACTGGGGGAAGAAGGAGGATAAATAGAACTGTTTTCCAATTTGCTCTCCACTGTATACACACATACCCACACGCATACATACACATACCCACACCAAAAATACTCCAACAAAAAACAAAACAAATGAGAATCAAACACCAAAACACCCTCAAACTGCACCAATACTTCGTATTTTGACCAAAAGAATAGATCCTGGGAGGAAGTGCAAAATGCAAAATCAAATGACCGAAAAATGCTGAACAAACAGCGTTATTAATATACAAAATATTTATATTACCGAACTAGTAACAATTGATGTTCTCCACGTCTGTAAAACTTTGGAACCACATAGCTGATTTGTTAAATCTAGTCCATGCCAGCTTCCAAACACCAGAAAAAATGTTTTAGTTAGCTTCATTCTTTGATGCCTCATCAAAATTTTCTACGAGATCTGGAACATCATCCTCCTCCTCATCAGTGTCTTCTGGTTTTGGTGCTTTGCCATCCAACACTTGCCGAGGGACCTGTTCAGCTAACTTCCTAAGACTTGTTAAGCTGTCAGCACCAAGCCGACTTAATGTTCCAGGAAGCATTTCTGTGACTGGTTTGGCTTCTGCATGACCAGTAATTGCAAAGGTGTTAGCAGAAAGGGAAGCGTGGGCTTTGGGATTGTTGAAATGAATAACTGTCCCATCGTCTTTAATCATGTTCACCTCTTCAATACCAGCTACATTATTCACAGCCAGTTTTTTTAGAGAACTCTGAAGTTTTTTGTCATCAGCTGTAGCTGTTCTATGTACCACCTTCTTCTTTCTGCGAGCTGTACCCTTGCCCCCTATCCGGACCTGAGCCTGAAGTTTGGCTAACTTTTCTTGATTCATGCTGTTGGTAAATCTGAAGCCGGGAGGGTCCTCCAACAACAGCACGCGGCGAGAGCAAGATGGCTGCCTCCTGCAATGATGGTTTTGTGCGTGTAAACATGTCATACGTGTACCGTTAATTAAATGTTCATTACACCTCAATAAAACCGATTTAATAACGATCAAAGACTGTTTAAGGCAAAAATAGTAATAATATATTGCGGGGCTTGTAACACATAGATTTAAAATGTATCACTGGGGTGCCTGGGTGGTGGCTCAGTAGGTTAAGTGTCCAACTCTTGATTTCGGCTCAGGTCATGATCTTGCAGTTTGGTGAGTCTGAGCCCCGCACTGGGCTCCGTGCTGACGGCGCTTGGGATTCTCTCTCCCTCTCTCTCTGTCCCTCTCCTGCCCCCCACCCCCAGAATAAATAAACTTAAAAAAATTTAAAAAACTTAAAAAAAAATTAAAAAAAAATTAAAATGTATGACAACAGTAACAACTGCTTACTTCACTGTAACACTACACGTGAAGCACAGTAACACCTAAGTTTAATCTGAACGCCATTCTTTAATTTTTAAAAAATGTAGACATATGCCAAATGTGCCAAAGCCTCGTTGAGGATGGAATGAAATAATGCTTTTGAAGCACTTGCAACGGTCCTCGGCAAGAGTAAACACTAATAAATGGCTGCTCGTGTTAACAACATGGTACTTAAGGAAGAAACAAACACTAAAAATATTTCAAAGTGTTTTTTCTCACCAGGCATACAATATTCTAGTTTCAAGGAACACTCAAACAAAGGTTCTCACTGCCGATTCACTGGAAAGCCAAGCCACGTATTCACGTTTTTTAGGGACAAAAAATAGTCTAAAATTCTCCTGTGTCTAAACCCTTAGAAGGCACAGGCAGGGGTCTTAGGTATAAAAGAAAATCAGTTCTCTGGTGTTAGAAGCACTGGAAATGGGGGAATCCTAGGCTCTGGAGAGTGAACACATTTCTCCTTCTTTCCCCAAAATCAGCTCTTTTATTTATTTTTTTAATGTTCATTTATTTATTTTGAGACAGAGAGAGTACACGAGCGGAGGAGGGACAGAGAGAGAAAGAGAATATCCCAAGCAGGCTACATGTTATCAGTGCAGAGCCCAATGAGGGCTCGAACTCATGAACTGTGAGATCACGACCTGAGCCAAAACCAAGAGCCGGATGCTTAACAGACTGAGCCACCCAGGTGCCCCCAAAATCAGTTCTTTTAAAAGGCAAACTTGTGCTTCAAAAGAATAATTACGTGCATAATTCAAATTCCTTTCAGCATCCTATGAACTTAGGCTTTAAAGCTTTATATTTGGAAAACTACTAATTGCATTCAATTATGAAATGTCGGAACTCCACGCACTTGAAAAGGATAGACCATCATCCCACAGAAACCATATTAAGTGCTTCATTATGGAACCATGATAAACACTTTGAAGGACATGAATCTAATGGCCCTACTTGTGATTTTCTTACCAGTTTCAACAGTTCCAGGACCTACCACTTGGCAGCTGAGCACAAGAGTGACCTCAATGCCTGCTCACCTGAGACTCACCTTGGTCTCTCTGGAGAAGGGTTGGGACTGCGGGGAGGAGGTGTGCGGGGCACAGCTGGCTTCGGTGCGATGCTGGCTGCAGGTAGGAGGCCATGGATGATGTGTTTCTGCACAAATGAAACCTGGCTGGGTCACTGGTGTATGGGATCTCCCGGGTCCCGTCACCACCCCTCCTTGGGCCTAAGAGAAGACACCTGCACTGGCCACCCAGGGATCAAATCCCACCAGGAACCCACCTGGCCAGGTAAGCATGCCCACCCAGAGAATATACTGCAGCTGCCCATTGTGGGGGTCCTCTTGTCTTTCCCTTCTCAGAGGGGCCTCCCTGACAATCCCTCAAAATCACTCTCTGGAACTCCACTTGTCTCACAGCATGACCCCTGATGACTCTAGTCCCTCACTTACTGCCCCCCGCAGAATGGAAGCTTCTTAAGAGCAGGCAATCTTCTTGTCTTTATCAACCCTGGAACTCAAGCACTTCCCTCCTTACTCAACATCTGGTAGAAGCTTAAGAAAGATTTTAGTTTATCTCAAAGATGCAGAATAATTGGGGGCACCTGGGTGGCTCAGTCGGTTAAGCATCCGACTTTGACTCAGGTCACAATCTCACCATTCATGGGTTCGAGCCCCACGTCAGACTCTGTGCTGACAGCTCAGAGCCTGGAGCCTGCTTCCGATTCTGTGTCTCCCTCTCTCTCTGCCCCTCCCCTGCTCATGCTCTGTCTCTCTCTCTCTCTCTCAAAAATAAACATAAAATAAAAAAAAAATTTAAAAAGATGCAGAATAATGAAAACTAGTTCCTATGCACAATGAAAATCAGAGAATCTGGCTTTAGACAACTGGCAATTATTCAGAAGGTTTTTTTTGTTTAGGTTTATTTATTTATTTTGAGAGAGAGAGACAGTGCCAGTGGGGTAGGGGCAGAGAGACAGGAGAGAGAGAGAATCCCAAGCACTGGCAGTGCAGAGCCCGATGTGGGGCTTGAACTCAGGAACCATGAGATCATGACCTGAGCCGAAATCAGAGTTGGACACTTAACCAAGTGAGCCACCAAGGCACCCCCAGAAGTTTCTGAGTATAACCCAGTCTTCACTTTCTAGGCACTAGTCATTCATTCACACCTACTAGAGGTGAAACACCAGGACTGCAATGAAGAAAACTTGTCTTCATCCTCAAGGTAATAGAGTATAGAGGGAAGGCACCCAAGTACTTATTATGTAACAGAGAATTATGGGAAGTGCCAAGGGAAAGGTAAAGACAAATTTGGTGCTGCGGCGGCACAGGGAGGGAAGGGCTCCTTCAGGTCTGGAGGTCAGCAAGGGGACCTCTTCCCGTTGGGAGAAAATCACAGAGGCATTTAGATTGGGTCATCAAAGATGGCCGTTGCTCTCACATGTGGGAAATGAGATGGAAAAGTATTCTAGGAATAGGGAACAGCATGAACAATGGAAAGAAGCAAGACATTAGTGGCTGTGTTCTAGAAATAACAAATACTCCAGTTTCCTGGAATACAGCAAATGCAGAAGCCTCTGAGAAGGGGAGGCTAGAAAAATGGGCTGGTAGTAAGAGTGGGGATTGTTCCCACTTAAGAATTTTTATATGTGACTAAGGAGAACCTGTGCCCTAGCGAGGAGCACCCACTGAAATTGGTCCCTTGAAAGACTAATCAGGCAGTGGTAGGCATGAAATTGGGAGTATGAGCCTACACTGACAGAGTGATAAGTTTTGGAGGGAAGCATTCCAGGCAGAAGGAACAGCAAAGGCAAAGGCAAAGGCCTGAAGGAACAGAAGAAATGGCTGGAGCGTGCGGGGGGCGGGGGGGACGAGGGGGGACGGGGGGGACGAGGGGGCGGGGGGGGGGGAGAGCGGCGGGGAGGATGAGGAGCAATGGGTTTTAAGGAGGGCAGTTAGCACGATCAGATGTCCGTTTTAAAAGAACGCCTCTGGCTGCCTGGTGGAGAACAGACCTAGATGAAGAGCAAGACTGGAAACAGAGAAATAGCGAGGAGCTGCTGCAGCGGTCCAGATAAATGCTGGAAACCGGGGTGGAGGCGGAAACAGCAGCCAGAAGATATGTTTGGTGGGTGGAATCTATGGAACTTGGCTGATGGGTGCGCGCGGTGGGGAGTGGAGGGAGGAATCTTAAGAACGACTTCCCATTGGGGGATTTTCAGTAGTAGAGTAGGTCTGTGCCGGCAGGAGTGCTCCCAGACACCGGAGCAAAAGTTGCAAGGGAGACAAGGCGACTCCGGTCTGACTGAGGCCGACCCTGGGATAGAGGATGCTTTCGAATACAAAAAATCAGGGCTTCTCGAAAGGAAAACCATTTCCTTTAGTGCTGCTACCTGGCTTCAACCGCAGGCCAATCCCAAGCCGTTCCCTCTTAACTCCAAGCTCCCGGGGTCTACTTACAAACTGGCTCTTGCGGCCTCTGCGAAACCCCAGGAGCATCCTTGCTGCGGGGAGGGGCCGGACCAGGGCTGGATGGACGTGCGGATACCTTCACAAGCGAGGGCCGCTCCCTAGAGCTTGCGCCCCTCCCGCGGGCCTAGCCTCAGACGCTATTTCTACGAAATGCACTTTGCAACAACGTCATCCTCCATTGGCTTTGCTTTCTCTTCGACCAATCATAGCCAAGGTTACTCCGCACCCGTCGCTCTTGGCAACCAGTCGTCCCCGTTCAAATGCTCTCCGGGGTGGAAACAGTGCGTAGTCCGTTCTCTTATTGGTCGGATCACACGTTGATCTTTGACGCCATAGCTTATCCGACGCCGTGGGAGGCGGAGGGCGGGCAGGATGAAAAACTGGTCCGCTCGCCGAAGGGAACCCGGAAGTGGGGCGCGGCAAGTAAAGGTGCAGGATCCTCTGGCTGTGGTTGAGGTGGGGTCTAGCTGGGCTCGGCCCCCGCCCAGGACCGGACTGAGGAGCCACCACCCAGACGGAGCGGGGGTATCAGGACCCAGCAGGTGACGGGATTGAGGGAGGCGGCTACCAAGACAGGAATCTCCTGGGTTTTAGATTTTGGGAAATAATCCAGTCTTTTAAAGAACAGCGCAGATGGGCTCCTGCCATAGAGGTCCCGGCTTTCAGTGGAACGTGGGGCCGTGTGCAGGAAAGCCAGCTCAAATTCCGTCTTCTGTTTTTTTTTTTTTTTTTTTTTTTTTTTTTAAATCAGATCGAGACAGCCGATGGCTAGGAACGCGCCTGAGGGCACAGGTCCCATGCACGTGCCTTTTGGGCATATTGTGGCCAACACGAAATGGCGCGGATCGAAGCTCCTGCAGGGGATGCAAGGTCGGTGGGCTGCCCTGTGCAAAAGCCCTCTTCTAAACTTTTTAAAAACGTCCTACCTACTGTCGCCTTTCGCCCAGCGCTCACGGTAGTCATTTTTCTTGTCTATGTTCTAAGGGAAAATTAAAATCGTTTTTGAGGATGGCCTGACACCGGTAGATTTTTACGTGTCAAGCAGATCTTGCATTCTTTATGTCACCGAAGCTGATTTGGTGGCAGGAAATGGCTACAGAAAGAGGCTTGTTCAGGTTAGAAACGTAAGTACTGAATGGAAGAAGCTGAAATTGAAAATTGACTTCCACCTGCCTCCCCCGCCCCCCTCCTTTGGAATAACTTCTATAAAACCATTGGCCATTCCAAGCAATCTTGGACTGGTAGTTTTCTTAAACCCCGAAGGTAGTTTTGTTACACAGGGGTTTACTGTTTTTTTCTTCCTCTGAAGTCCAGTAATCTTCAAGGGATCGTGATAGTTGAAAAAACGCAGATGAGTGAACAGTACTTCTCGGCCATACAGAAGTTTACTGTGCTGGACCTTGGGATGGTGTTGCTTCCAGTGACCAGCCAGATGGAAGCGTCCTGCCTTATTATCCAGTTAGTAAGTACTGATTCCCACTCCTCTGCAGGAACGCTGCCTTACAGACTATCACCTGACCTTCCTGGATCTTTTACTCTAGGTGCCGCACTTGTTATGGTTGCCATCCATCAATCCAGTCTAAAGGAATCCTTATTCACCCTTGGTCAACTGCAGCCAGAAGCACATGATCCTTTTTTTTTTTTTTTTTTTTTTCAGCCTGGTTCTCCATTGTCCTCACTGATTATTCAGCTTGGCTGTACTATTTCGACTTGGCTGTACTTTAGAATTTCCTGGGAAGCTTTTAATGTTTATTTATTTTTTGAGAGACAGAATCCAAAGCGGACTCTGGCTGACTGCAGAGAGCCCTATGCAGGGCTTGAACTCACAAACTGTGAGATCACAACCTGAGCCGAAGTCCCACGCGTAACCGAGCCACCCAGGCGCCCAAGAATTTCCTGGGAAACTTAAAAAAAAAATTTTTTTTTTAACATTTATTTATTTTTGATAGTGCACAAGCAGGGGAAGGGCAGAGAGAGAGGGAGACACTGCAGGCTCCCAGCTTTTGGCAGACAGCATGATGGGTGTGCTCAACCCATGAACGTGAGATCATGACCTAAGCCAAAGTCAGACATTTAACCAACTGAGCCACCCAGGCACTCCTCCTGGGAAAGTGTTTAAAAACAGTGATACATGAGCCTTACTTCAGACCAATTAAAAATCAGAATGTCAGGGTGGGTCCTGAGCATCAATTTTTGTTGTGTCGTTGAGTTTAAATTTCCCTTTTGATGTGTAGCCAGGGTTGAGAACCGAATTGAAATAATGTAGGCAGCCCCGTGTAGTTCACAGAGCCCTCTCCCATCTGTGCCACATGCCCTCCTTCATTGTTCTTCCCTTGATGGGATGCTATTGTCTGCCTTCCTGTATCCATTGCTAACTGAAGACTGGGTTTCTTCTTTGACAGACAAGATTTCTCCCGGTCCTGTATCAAGCAGGTCCAGTTTAGGTTTAATTTAATCCCATACAACTGAATCGTTTATTAGTGAACGATAGGAAGATGTTTGAGCTCCTCAAGAGTATGTTTTCATTGCTTTATCCTAAGCATTCTGAAAGTTTAAGTTTTTTAATTTAATTTTTTTTTAAATTTACATCCAAATTAGCATATAGTGCAACAATGATTTCAGGAGTAGATTCCTTAATGCGCCTTACCCATTTAGTTCATCCCCCTTCCCACAACCCCTCCAGGAACCCTCTGTTTGTTCTCCGTATTTAAGTCTCTTATGTTTTGTCCCCCTCCCTGTTTTTATATTACTTTTGTTTCCCTTCCCTTATGTTCATCTGTTTTGTCTCTTAAAGTCCTGATATGAGTGAAGTCATATGATTTTTGTCTTTCTCTGACTAATTTCACTTAGCATAATACCCTACAGTTCCATCCACGTAGTTGCAAATGGCAAGATTTCATTCTTTTTGATTGCCAAGTAATACTCCTGTGTGTGTGTGTGTGTGTGTGTGTGTGTGTGTTTACACACCTTCTTTATCCATTCATCCATTGATGGACATTTGGGCTCTTTCCATACTTTGGCTATTGTTGATAGTGCTGCTATAAACATGGGGGTGCAGGTGTCCCTTCGAAACAGCACACCTGTATCCCGTGGAT
This sequence comes from Panthera leo, assembly GCF_018350215.1. NCBI lineage: Eukaryota > Metazoa > Chordata > Mammalia > Carnivora > Felidae > Panthera > Panthera leo. The sequence continues at coordinate 20,092,641 of NC_056693.1, read as the reverse complement.
AAATACCTAGTAGTGCAATTGCTGGGTCATAGGGTAGTTCTATTTTTAGTTTTTTGAGGAACGTCCATACTGTTTTCCAGAGTGGCTGCACCAACAACATCTCTTGTTGCCGAGTTGTTAATGTTAGCCATTCTGACTGCTGTGAGGTGGTATCTCATTGTGGTTCTGATTTGTATTTCCCTGATGATGTATGATGTGGAGCATTTTTTCATGTGTCGGTTGGCCATCTGGATGTCTTCTTTGGAGAAGTGTCTATTCATGTCTTTTGCCCATTTCTTCACTGGATTATTTGTGTTTTGGGTGTTGAGTTTGATAAGTTCTTTATAGATTTTGGATACTAACCCTGTATCTGATATGTCATTTGCAAGTATCTTCTCCCATTCTTTCGGTTGCCTTTTAGTTTTGCTGATTGTTTCCTTTGCTGTGCGGAAACTTTTTATTTTGATGAGGTCCCAGTAGTTCATTTTTGCTTTTGTTTCCCTTGCCTCTGGAGACGTGTTGAGTAAGAAGTTGCTGCGGCCAAGATCAAAGAGGTTTTTGCCTGCTTTCTCCTCAAGGATTTTGATGGCTTCCTGTCTTACATTGAGGTCTTTCATCCATTTGAGTTTATTTTTGTGTATGGTGTAAGAAAGTGGTCCAGGTTCATTCTTCTGCATGTCGCTGTCCAGTTTTCCCAGCACCACTTGCTGAAGAGACAAAATGGAATAAAGACAGCTTTATTCCATTGGATATTCCTTGGATATTCTGCCTTGTCAAAGATTAGGTGGCCATATGGTTGTGGGTCCATATCAGGGTTCACTATTCTGTTCCATTGATCCAAGTGTCTGTTCTTGTGCCAGTACCATACTGTCTTGATGATTACAGCTTTGTAGTACAGCTTGAAGTCCAGGATTGTGATGCCTCCTACTTTGGTTTTCTTTTTCAAGATTGCTTTGGCTATTTGGGGTCTTTTCTGGTTCTATACAAATTTTAGGATTGTTTGTTCTAGCTCTGTGAAGAATGCTGGTGTTATTTTGATAGGGATTGATTGCATTGAATATGTAGATTGCTTTGGGTAGTATCAACATTTTAACAATATTTATTCTTCCTATCCAGGAGCATGGAATCTTTTTCAATTTTTTTGTGTCTTGTTCAGTTTCTTTCATAAGCTTTCTATAGTTTTCAGTGTATAGATTTTTCACCTCTTTGGTTACATTTATTCCTAGGTATTTTATGTTTTTGGTGCAATTGTAAATGGGATCGATTCCTTGATTTCTCTTTCTGTTGCTTCATTGTTGGTGGATAGGAATGCAGTTGATTTCTGTGTATTGATTTTATATATCCTGCAACTTTGCTGAATTCATGAATCAGTTCTAGCAGTTTTTTGGTGGAAAATTTTGGGTTTTCCATATAGAGTATCATGTCATCTGTGAAGAGTGAAAGTTTGACCTCGTGCTGGCTGATTTGGATGCCTTTTATTTCTTTGTGTTGTCTGATTGCAGAGGCTAAGACTTCCAATACTATGTTGAATAACAGTGGCAAGAGTGGACATCCCTGTCTTGTTCCTGACCTTAGAGGGAAAGTTCTCAGTTTTTCCCTATTGAGGATGATATTAGCATTGGGTCGTTCATATATGAACTCAAGGTATGATCTTTCTATCCCTGCTTTCTTGAGGGTTTTTATCAACAAAGGATGCTGTATTTTGTCAAATGCTTTCTTTGCATCTATTGAGAGGATCATATGGTTCTTGTCCTTTCTTTTACTGATGTGATGAATCATGTGAATTGTTTTGCAGATACTGAACCAGCCCTGCATCCCAGGTATAAATCCCAGTTGGTCGTGGTGAATAATTTTTTTAATGTATTGTTGGATCCAGCTGGTTAATATCTTGTTGAGGATTTTTGCATCCATGTTCATCAGGGAAATTGGTCTGTAGTTCTCCTTTTTAGTGGGGTCTCAGTCTGGTTTTGGAATCAAGGTAATGCTGGCCTCATAGAAAGAGTTTGGAAGTTTTCCTTCCATTTCTATTTTTTGGAACAGCTTCAAGAGAATAAGTGTTAACTCTTTCTTAAATGTTTGGTAGAATTCCCCTGGGAAGCCATCTGGCCCTAGACTCTTGTTTTTTGGGAGATTTTTGATTACTAATTCAATTTCTTTCCTTGTTATGGGTCTGTTCAAATTTTCTATTTCTTCCTGTTTCACTTTTGGTAGTGTATATGTCTCTAGGAATTTGTCCATTTCTTCCAGATTGCCCATTTTATTGGCATATAATTGCTCATAATATTCTCTTATTGTTATTATTTCTGCTGTGTTGGTTGTGATCTCTCCTCTTTCATTCTTGATTTTATTTGGGTCCTTTCCTTTTTCTTTTTGATCAAACTGGCTAGTGGCTTATCAATTTTGTTAATTCTTTCAGAGAACCAGCTTCTGGTTTCACTGATCTGTTTTACTGTTTTTTTGGTTTTGATAGCATTAATTTCTGCTCTAACCTTTATTATTTCCTGTTTTCTGCTGGTTTTGGGTTTTATTTGCTGTTCTTTTTCCAGTTCTTTAAGGCATAAGGTTAGGTTGTATATCTGAGATCTTTCTTCCTTCTTTAGGAAGGCCTGGATTGCTATATACTTTCCTAGTATGACCGCCTTTCCTGCATCCCAGAGGTTTTGGGTTGTGGTGTTATCATTTTCACTGGCTTCCATGAACTTTTTAATTTCCTCTTTAACTTCTTGGTTGGCCCATTCATTCTTTAGTAGGATGTTCTTTAGTCTCCAGTATTTGTTACCTTTCCAAATTTTTTCTTGTGGTTGATTTCAAGTTTCATAGCGTTGTGGTCTGAAAATATGCACGGTATGATCTCGATCTTTTTGTACTTGCTGAGGGCCGATTTGTGTCCCAGTATATGTGGTCTATTCTGGAGAACGTTCCATGTGCACTGGAGAAGAATATATATTCTGCTGCTTTAGGATGAAATGTTCTGAATATATCTGTTAAGTCCATCTGGTCCAGTGTGTCACTCAAAGCCATTGGTTCCTTGTTGATTTTTTGATTAGATGATCTGTCCATTGCTGTGAGTTGGGTGTTGAAGTCTCCTACCCTACCATTATGGTATTACTATCGATGAGTTTCATTATGTTTGTGATTAATTGATTTATATATTTGGGTGCTTCCACATTTGGTGCATAAATGTTTACAATTGCTAGGTTTTCTTGGTGGATAGACCCCTTAATTATGATATAATGCCCTTCTTCATCACTTGATACAGTCTTTATTTGAAAGTCTAGATTGTCTTGATAGAAGTATGGCTACTCTGGCTTTCTTTTGTTGACCATTAGCATGATAGATAGTTCTCCATCCCCTTACTTTTAATCTGAAGGTGTCTTTAGGTCTAAAGTGGGTCTCTTGTAAACAGCAGGGATGGATCTTGTTTTCTTATGCATTCTGTTACCCTGTGTCTTGATTGGAGCATTGAGTCCATTGATGTTTAGAGCGAGTGCTGCTGAATTCTGTGGTTCAGGTTGTGCAGATTGTTCTGTTAATCCTCAGATCAGTTTTCTAGGTGTGCAGGATGGTTTAGTGTTGGTCTAGCTGTATTTCATGGACGCAAGACACACAAAAAACTTCCCATGCTGTTCTGCCATCTTGGCTCCTCCCCCTGAAAGTCTAAATTTTAATAAATTTTTATCTCTTACTCCTTTGTGTACTCAATATGGTTTATTTTTCAGTAATTTTTCTGGGGCTCCTGGGTCGCTCAGTCGGTTAAGTATCAGACTCGATTTCAGCTCAGGTCATGATCTCATGGTTCATGAGTTCAAGCCCCGTGTCAAGCTTTGTGCTGGCAGTGTGGACCCTGCTTGGGATTCTCTCTCCCCTTCTCTTGTTGTCCCCTCCCCTGCTTGTGTTCTTTCTCTCTCTCAAAAAAAAAAATTTGCAAAAATAATAATTTTTTATGTCTGAAAAATTAGATTTGTGGTATATGAAAACATTTGTAGTGGTAAGTCAAACTGAACCAAATGGAAAAAAAGTAAAACTAAATTTCTATCAACCTTTAAGAGAACTGCCAGTCCTCTAGAGGGTGCTCACATGCTTTTCCTTTACTTTCTGATTAGGTTCAAGAACAAACCAAAGAGCCCAGTAAGAACCCTTTCCTCAGTAAGAAACGGACTCTGATGCCTGAGCTATCCCTCCTTCGAACTGTGCAGCAGATCCCAGGAGTTGGAAAAGTTAAAGCCCCTCTTCTGCTTCAGAAGTTCCCAAGTATCCAGCAACTCAGTAATGCTTCCATCAGAGAACTGGAGCCAGTGGTTGGACAGGCAGTGGCACAGCACATTCATGCCTTCTTCACACAGCCCAGGTGACAGCTCTTCCCGCAGCCAGGAGCTAGAGCATCTTGTTTTCTTTGCATATTTAAAAATTGAGAACAAAGAAATCTCCTTTCACTGCAACTAATGAAAGATGAGGTGAGGCCTGAATGGAAGCTGCCAGTTGCCCTGCCCTGTTCTCTGGGTTCAGGCGTTTAAGAGAGTGGAGTTAGTGGGCTCTAGGTAGCCCGGCTCTCATCCTGCTAGTGAAAGACGGCCCACTGGGGGGCACCTGGCTGGCTCACGGGTAGAGCATGCCAATCCTGATCTCAGGGTTGTGAGTTCGAGTCCCACGTTGGATATAGAGAGTACTTAAAAATAAAGTCTTTAAAAAAGAGAGAGAGAGAGCCCATGGGGATCTTCCTAAAAGAGTTTAAATTGGGACTCTCAAATTCAGCAAAAAGCCAGCCTGGGCAGATTTTAACATATGACCTTGACCTTGTCTAGCATGGAAAAGTCTAATCAAGTTTCAGAAGGTAGAAGTGACCTTCTAAAGGAAACAAAGCTACAATGAAGCACTATGCTGTGTACCATAAGCCTCTTGTTCCTGGTGACAGGCCCAGTGTTCTTCCAGTCTAGTCTTAATATCACTATGTTTTGAGGGTGCTGCCAGTGTAAACAAACAGTTGTACTGCCTTTTTTTTCCTTCCTTTCCCCTCCCTCCAACCCTCCTTCCCCCTTCCTGGTAGCCACAGTTTGTTTATAGCCACGGAGCATGCCTTCTGAACACAGCCTGGAGTTTGGAAGTCCCTTTTAAAGATAAAAAGCCAGTGTGTATGAGAGGGGTAAAGAATGTGTTTGCAAATGTATAGCCCAACAGTGGGAAGATAGGAAATGGAAAATGGCAGGGGCAGGTGCATCCAGAGAGGAGAGCTAGTGGTGGGGATCAAAAGGTATAATCAGCCACTCAAAAAATAAATGCAATTAAAGATGCACATATGTTTTCAAAGATGCTGAGATAACCTGAAAGCTCCCTAAATCCTGTTTTGTGGTGTCAGTCATTATTAAAAAAAAAAAAAAAAAAGACGAACAACAGGAAAGTTTTGTGCGTTAGGGTAGAAACTGTTTGAAAGAGGAGTGAAATATAAGTGGGAAAAAATTTAAAAAACATTAATTCAGGCAAATGAATATGTTTATTTAAATATTTATACAAAAATGGCCCTAACAGCAGTGGACAGATACACTTTCCCAAATGTGGTTGCTTCCCTTTTGATATTGCACACTAGAAAATATTTAAGTTCTTATTAATTCTCAAAAATAGATTTCAATGCTTTTTTTTTTTTTTTTTTAGCTATAGAACTTAAACTATGTCAACCGTGAATCCTTACTAGAATCACGGTGTCATCCAACTTGTAAGCAAGAGAGATAGACGGGTAAAAACAAGTCAAACAGAGATTTAAACTAGGATCATTTACACCTTTTACCTGATAAAATGTTTCCAACCCATCTTAGACTCTTAAAATATACAATTATGTACTTCCTACTTTAAACAAACAGAAAAATGTTTTGAGTATCAAACAGTATATCGTCTACCTTGTAGATAGCATCCCCGTCTAACACTGCTACTGTGTTAGCAGCTGGTTAATGACATCAAACCAGAAGCAACAATGCTCCCAGATTGTGTGGTTTGTTTTTGTCTAGTAAGTTGTGACAAATTTGGCACTAGACTTTATCTGGAAATAGCATTCATATTACATAGAAATAATCATAAAATCTTGTCGTTTCAGATTCACAAATTCCCCTTAGGAAGCAGTTGTTTGGAACACTTCTGAGTTATATTACCTTAGTCAATCGTTATAATCCCTTGACCTGCCTTAATTGGGGGGGGGTCATCTGAATTCTGAGTTAAGGAACGATCTGTTACCTAAGCCTGGACACGATGACAAGTAGGACAGCAGCAGAGGTAACCCCCTTTAATTCAGATAGTAACAACAAGCTGTAACTGTAGCCATTAAAAATAGCCGTACTTTCAACGCTGTTCTATTTACAATACTTTATATAATAAATAACTTGCAGCAATATGGTGACCCCCCCCACCCGAAATTTCTAGAGGTTTCTTGTGACTTGCATTCACGAAGACCTACCAGTTGTAAGTTTACCCAGTGAGAAAAGGAGATTTGCGAATATTGAGACACTTTCTATTGTGGCACAAATAGGAAGGCGTGGTCAGCACCAGAGACGTTGGCGTTAGGAGCCTGAACGTTTCTGTTTGCTCACGTTAGTACAGAGAACTATCCGAGTTGAGAAGGCTGAAGGGCGAGGGGAGCTTCTTCTTGACCTGAGGCCTCGCAACCCCAACCGACGGGAGGCACAAGGTGCTGGCTGACTTCTGTCTGTTCTTGTTGGTGCCCCAACTCAAAAAAGAAAGCTTCTTCGAGATTTTCTTGGTTTTATCAGTTTTGTCATCATCGTCTATGGCTAAGCAGATCATAGAGTAGGTTTTCTGCATGCCCACAGAGTACGTCGCACACTTATTATGCTGCGCATAGGAAAGAAGAAAAATGGTGTTAGAAACCCTCCAGACAGCTGCTAAACAATTGATGGCAAAATTCTGCTCTTACGGCATCTTCTCGGCAATTAAGCTGATGTAATTCTGAAACCCAGGTGACTGACACTTACATAGGATTAGGTTCTTAAAAACAAGAACAATTGTTTTTTTCTTTTTAGTTTTTTAACATTTATTCATTTTTGAGAGATGGAGAGAGACAGAGCGTGAGTGGGGCAGGGGCAAAGAGAGAGGAGGCACAGAATCCGAAACAGGCTCCAGGTTCTGAGCTGTCAGCACCGAGCCCGACGCGGGGCTTGAATACACAAACTGTGCGATCATGAGCTGAGCTGAAGTCGGACGCTCAACCGACTGAGCCACCCAGGTACCCCAAAACAAGGACAATTTTTAAGGAATAGACTCACTAGTAGTAATTTAGGCGAGGGACCACTACTCACTTTTTAAGGTTCTTACTCTATTTGTAAAAGTAATACATGCTCATGGCCAACAATATGGAAATGTATATACCGAACAGAAGGTATCCCTCCTACCTTGGCTTCCAGGCCTCTCCCTGAAGTAACCACTATTTCTGTTACTCTTTTAGAGATAATGTTCATATACAGGTATTGTGTGCACATACTAGTGACCATTGTCCTTCCTTAAAAGGAATACGTGACCCACCGGTCTGCCTCTTGCTTTCTTCACCTAATGAACACTGGACTTCAGTCCAGGCTAGCCAGTGTAAATCAACTCCGTTCTCTTGACCATCTAGAATCCATGGTGACGATGCTAATTAGCTTTTCCCCCTATCTTTTAAACGGATGAAATAAATATACATAACAGAAAACTGACCATTTTAACCACATTAAAGGGTACAGTTTGGTGGCACGGAGCACATTCACACGGTTGTTCAGCCATCCCCACCAACCGTCTCCAGAACGCTTTCATCTTCCCCAGTTGAAACTCTGTACCCAGAAGCACTACTATCAACTTTTAAAAGATTGCGCAGGGCTCACTTAAGACATCTGAAGATGCTTGCTTTCTGTAACCTTCCATGCGGGTTATCACCTGCTTCGAAGGTCCGCCTGACATTGAGGTTGCTAAGTTCAAGTGTTTACTGAACATCTACTATGTTCCAGGCACTGGGATCAGGCCTTTAAATATACATACAACATATCTAAAGTGGTGGGGTACACTGTTCATAATAGAAATCGGGATTTGAGAGATGGGACGATAAAGAAGGGTATTCACTCTGGAGTCTGGCTCCTTTGGATGAAGATACCTCTTTTCTATAAAACTGCCATTTAATCCCTCCATACTCTACAAGACATACACACTACACACTGTTTTTAATGAAAACCAATAACAAACCATCCTGGATGTAGATGTGATGCTCGCAAACATTTTTCAACTTTAACCTGCTTAGACTCCATTATCCATCTTTACAACCACTGCCTTACAGACTCCCTCTCCTCTGCCATAGTTCAACCAACAAATGCCAAGTCTAGTGAAACTCTACCCTCTGCCTCCCCCCAGGCCTGCACTCAAATGGCTGCATGTTACTGGGGAACAGCCACCGAGCCAGCTGGCATCCCTTGGCGTTCTAACCCTGACCCCAAACCCCTACTGGGCACCTCAATCCCTAGCACATTATTCTACCAATTTCATTCCTTCTGGAGGTCTCCTGACGCCCCACACACGTCCTCCTGATACTGCGTTACCTTAATAGCATCTGCCCCTGAAGACCAGTTCTGTGCGCCTGGATCTCCCCCGCCCTCTGGGTGTGCCTTCCTTCCTGCACTCCTGCCTCCCGGCACACAGTTGCTGTGTTATCTATATACACCTACACCACCACCGCCTTTGAAAAGCTTCCCTTTTTCCTATGTCCCCCTCCCAGATTGCACCCCAATGTCTGCCCCCTTTCTGCCATTCCCTTTTTGTCTTGGCCTCCAGCAGCATGCTCCCCACTGCCCATCCCAAATATTCCTGGGGCACCCCCCTGACTCACAGCATTAACGGAGCCCAGTCTGAAACCACTGCACCCGTCCCACTTTATACCAATGAGGAAACAGTCCTAAGGAGGGTAGTAACCTGCCGAAGGCCACACAGCTGGTTAGTAGCAGACAGAGCCTGATTCCAGGGCTGGGGTCTCTGCTACATCAGTAGTATTCCAAATAACGCTCCACGGAGGAGTGCCGGGGGTCCCCACAATTCAGAGAGTGGGGGAGCAGGTCACCAGTCCAACCAGGGCATGGGCTTTATTGTTCTCATTATCTGGTTGTGTTTGAAGCAAAAGCAATTAAAAACAGCGCTCAGTTGCTATTGTCTAAGGCCTTGCGGGTGAAAAGAATAACTATCACGGTTATTAAACACCTATTGTGAATGGAAATGCATCCCATGCTGGCACTGCCCCCCACCCCCGCCCCATTTTCCTGCAGCTCAGAACCATTCCCTGAGGCCTAAGGTCAGTCATTCCACTGGCAGTAAAGCCAGAAGTCCATTCCAGCACGTCTGAGTCTCGAATCCTTGCTTTTCTACCCCGACCTCAGCACTTTCATGGGCCTGGTTCAAAGTTATAGGATGGAAAGATAAGCCCTTCTCCTTGTACAGCTACGTCTTGTGCTGTGCAACTCCCCACCACCATCACGACATCTCTGGTCCTGAGCCCAGCTCTTTTATTTATCCTTCTTTTGGACAAACTTCTTTTGTTTCTGGTTGGGACCCTGATCCCTTGTCCTGCAATTCTATGGATCTGCCCCTAAAAACTCCATTTCTCATGATCCCTTCTCCAAGATGCTCACTGAGTCCCTCGACTTCATCTTCTTTCATTTTTAAATGGAGACCTAATTCACGTACCATAAAATTCACCACTTTAACACCATTCTGTGGTTTTGAGCATATTCAGGGTTGTGGAACCACCGTGGGATTTCAGAACGTGTCCTTGCCCTCCAGAAAGCAACCCTGTACCCATCAGTAGTTATTCCCCATTCCCTGACACCCAACCCCTGGCAACCGCTAGTCTACATTGTGTTTCTGTGGATTAGCCTGTTCTGGACGTTTCTTATCAAAGGAATCACAGGATCCATTCACTCTCCAGCCCTCGCTAATCAGGGTTCTGTTGCCATCTCTCCATGAAAAGTGTCCTTTTGTCCGGCTGCCAAATAATAATAGACACGGCTCCGCCTCCCTCCCTCTCCACCTCTTAACTGTATCCTACACAACCAACCGTTCTCTCCTTGATTCCAGAAACTTCTTTATCCTATCTCTCCGAATGCTCCCTCGCAACTTCCTTTGCTACCACTTCTCTTCTAACTGACCTCCAGATGCCTGCGGTGTCTCGTGGATTAGTCCTTGACCCTCAGACCCTCGTGGGCAATTCCATTTAGTCTCTGAACGGCTTTAAATGTTCTATGTTGGTGGCTCTATGTTGGTGATTCTCAGATATTTCTAGGTCTGACTTTTCTCCCTTGCACTGAAGATTTGAACATCCAGCCGCCTACTTCACATCTACATTTGACGTGTGAAACATTCAAGGTACATCTCTTTGTTTTCTCTCTTCTCTACCTCCCTCGCCCCTGGCCCCCGTTCCCCATCACTACGAAAAAATGGTGCCTTTGTTCAAGCCCCAAACTGAGCGGTCATTTTCCTTTCCATGACGCCTTCTACACAGATCATCTACAAACCCCTGTCAGCTCTACCTACAAAGATACATCTCAGGGGCACGCACCTCCCTCCACCTCTGTCGTCACCCACCCTAGTGTAAGGTGCTCACGTCGCTGGCCCGCACACGTGCTACAGCCAGCTTCCGCTGCGGCCACCCTCCAGGCAACCAGATGTCCTTCTCAAATACACATCACTCCCTTTCTTAAGAGGCTCACTGGCTTCCAAACTCCCACCACTGCCAGTGGGGCCCTGCCTCCCTCGCATCTCATTTCCTGCCACTCCCTCCCTTGTTACCACGTTCCAACTGAGAGGCCTTCTTTCTGTTCCTCTAGCAGAAGCCTCTTCCTGCTACAGGGACTCTGCACCTGTCGATCCCCCTGCCCAGAATGCACCTCTCGCGCCTCCTCAAATGGCTGGCTCATCCCTGTCACTCACGTCTCTGTGCAAGCCCTGCCTAGAGGAGCCTCTCCCCGCCTCCAATCGTTCTGTCGTGATACAGTTTATTTTCTGTACCACACTTGTCAAAAATCACAACCACTTATTTGCTTATTTAGGGCCAGCATTCTGGGGGCAGGGACCTCATCAGCCTGGTTTAGCTGGAGCTCCAACACCCAGGAAGGGCCTACACACAGGATGCCCTGCCAACACCTGAAGAACGAACCCTGTCATAGAGGGAAGAGTCAAAGGCCCATAATTAAATGTGACCAAGTGTGGAAGAGAATGTACACGGTTTCTCCTGCTGAGGGAGCACGAAGGCTATAACTGCACACGTGAATGTGCACAGGCATCAAACACTTCCCAAGATCTCACGGGGAACAGCCAGCACTGCCTCTGACGTGTGGGGAGGGACTTCCACACATCGTCTCGTGCCCTTCTGTAGCATTTGAGTATTTTTTTTTACCATAAGTACATATGACTTTTGTAACAAATAACTTAATCAGAAAAATAAGTGGTTCTTTTATGTACAGCATTTTTTAGTTTTCCAGCGATCTCTGGCCCAGGGTGTCTGGGGCAGGTCACCGATGCAGGCAGGTGGTGGAGGGTCTGCTGACACAGCTGGGGCTGGACTCACACCAACCCCACTCTGCGCTGCTGTTTCCTGTCAGGGTGTGAGCACTCACCATGGACGAGGTGAAGTCCAGAAGGCTCACGACCTTCATCTCCACGTCGTCCTTGCCTTTGCCCTTCAACAATTTCATGACCTCGCTCACCGTCAGCCACTTGCAATCCACGTCTCGAATGGACACAATATAATCCCCTTCCTTGGCTCCTGCCAGCTACACACAGCAGGATTTAAATGAAGGTCAGTGTTCTGTTCATTCCAACCCCTGGATCGGTTCCCAAGTGCATTAACAACACAGGTATTTGCATAAATCTGCTTCAAGACAGCATGCATGAATCCGTTGCTCTCTGGGCGAGTAAGACCCATGAGAGGCCTTTCACACGGTCCGTCTTTTTACAGAGAGGAACCCTAAATTCATTCATACACCCAGATATATTTGTTTGGGCAGCTTTCTTTCTGTTTGGCCTGTTTGCTTGCAAAGATACCAGTAAGTTTTGCTCCCCATCTACGGTGGCACACACTTACCGCAGCAGAGCAGTAAGGGTCCAGGAAGTGGACTTGAACTGGGGAGTTTCCTCTCAAGGTGAACCCCAAATCCCCTTCTTCTGCAGTGAAGTGAATGCTGCGAGGAGGTGTCCATTTCTTGTTCGCCGAAAACACCGACAGGGGGCCCTGCGGAACAGCATCGTTAGGTGCAGGATCCGAAGGCTGAATCAAGCACTTGAAAGCTGAGGGGCTCCTGGCTGGCTCAGGTGGTTAAGCGTCCGACTCTCGATTTCCGCTCAGGTCATGATCTCGCGGTTTGTGAGTTCGAGCCCCATGTCAGGCTCTGGGCTGAGCGCACGGAGCCTGCTTGGGATTCTCTCTCTCCCTCTCTCTGTCCCTCCCCGTTTGCTCACACACTCTCTCTTTCATTTAAAAAAATGAAAGCTACGGGAAATGTCACCTTGTTGTCCTTGCAGATGTCACCTGGCCTTGCTCAGAGACTATTGACAGCGTCTGGGATAATACATGCTACAGCAGTCACATAGGAACATCCAACTGCCATTTTCTCTAAAATATCCAATATATTTTAAAGAAAATGTTCTTTAAAATTTTTTTTTAACATTTATTTATTTTTGAGACAGAGACAGAGCATGAACGGGGGAAGGTCAGAGAGAGAGGGAGACACAGAATCTGAAACAGGTTCCAGGCTCTGAGCTGTCAGCACAGAGCCTGACGCAGGGCTTGAACTCATGGACCACGAGATCATGACCTGAGCCGAAGTCGGATGCTTAACCGACTGAGCCACCCAGGCACCCCTAAAGAAAATGTTCTTTAAAAAGTCATCTTATGGGCACCTGGGTGGTTTGGTTGGTTAACTGTTTGACTTAGGCTCAGGTCATGATCTTGAGGCTTATGAGTTTGAGCCCTGCGTTGGGCTCTGTGCCTGCTTCGGATTCTGTGTCTCCCTCTCTCTCTGTCCCTCCCGTGCTGGCACTCTGTCTCTCTCTCTCTCTCTCTCTCAAACATTAAAAAAAATTTTTTTTTAAAGTCATCTTAACAAAAACTATATCAAGTCTCCAATTAAAAAAAGTATAGTTACCTAAAAATAGCCTTTTATATACTTGCAGCTTATATAAGCTGTCCCCTTGAGTCATCACGGAATAAGCATTCAACATACCAGCTTTTGGAAGAAGTCTGTTGCTGTCACCTTGGAGAACTGTGGCAATATAATTTCAACCTCTTGCTCAGTCTTAGCTGGAAAAGAACATTAGAAGTGAAAGCGTAAATGTTTCTATAATTGAAAGTTATCCTTGAAAACTCAGGTCTAAGTCTTCTCTCTGAAGAGAAGAGGGAGCAAACCTTTCTCCTAGTCACCTGGCCTTCCTCTTGGTCTAGACAAGTGGTACAGAAGAGGGACTGACTGTCAACCCCCTGGCCCAGTGTCAGCTGCACCTTCCATCCGGGCACCTACTGTGAGCCATACCTCACTCTGGGGCTGGGACAGACCAGTGACAATCAAGACACATCCCCTGCCTTCGAGGAGTGTGTTTATATTCTAGCGGACTTCCTTTGGCACTCGGGAAACCCGACCGAGAAGTAGTCTACATTTCAGGGGTGGCTGTTACAGAAGGAAGGACCCAGCACAGAGTCCCGGGTGAGATGAGCTTCCTCCTTTCATCATTAATGTGGGATATGAGGATTTCAGGGGGACGTCGGTTTGCCTGGTTGCGTCCACTGATAGCTTAAATCTCCACCGTCACATTCATGGGACGCTCACGCCAACTCTTACCATGAGGCTAGGCAGTTCCTGACAAAGGATCCCAGAGCAGGCCAAGAATACATGAAGAGCAGTATACAAAGAAAACCTGGGGAAGAAGCCTGGCCCTGCCGAGACAGAACACACCCCTCTATTCACGAGATGGCCCTGTGGCTTCTCACAAAGTGCCTGACTCAGTGTCGGGCTCGGACGGGGTGCTCATCTACTCCCAGAGTGGCACCACCAGCCTTGGGCGGCCTCCCCAGGAGCCGCGCTCCCCCACTCCCTCCATGGAGGTGATGTCTCTACTTCCTGGCCACGCAGTACACTGTGTGGACACGGGGGCCAAGGAAGGAGCCAGTGTCCATGAAGGAGAATCACAGGGCACCATGCCTGCTTCCACCTGCCAGCCTGGTCACCCGGGGCAAAGACTCTGATTTCCCTAAGCCTTTATTGCCTCATCTTTAAGATGAGGGCAATACCAGTGCCTCCCTAAAGAGTTGGAGGAAGAGTTGAAGGAGATTCCGTATATATAGGGTGCTCACTGTTGTGCCTGGCAGACCTCAAGTGCTCAGTAGGTACCAGCCAGCGTTACCACAGACAAGCCCGGGCTCCAGCTTGCGCAGGGCTCCATCTCTCAGGAACTGGTCCCCGGAAATTGGGGTGGAACTTTAACAGACTAGGGACCGAGGTGTAGGAAGTGGGGTGGAAGGAAGTATGGACAAAGGAGGTTCTCTCGATTGGGTCACCTCCCCCCAACTCCTCGAAAGATCCTGTCATCCCTTCACCGTCAAGTCACCTCTCAGAGGGGCCTCCCAACCCCCACCTCCTGGGGCAGAACCGACAACCACCCCCTCTCCCCCCCCCCGCCAAGGGCAGCAACGACTGTCCAAAATGCCTCCATCCTCCTGAGCCCAGGACGGTAATGAATCCCTTGGAAATGCTCAGAAACTGTTGGCGGTGTGTGATCTCACTTGAACTCACAGAAGCAGAGAGAGAACGGTGGGTGACGGTGGGGGCGAGGTAACGTTGGTCCGAGTGTACAAATGTCCTGTCCCGCGAGATGAGGAGGTTTTAGAGATCTAACACACAGCGGGGGGACTAGAGCTAACACTATACTGTATACTTGAAATTTGCTGGGAGGACAGATCTTCAGTGTTCTTACCACACACACCCACGCACACGATAAACTAGGTTTTGAAGCATTTTCACTGTCAAGGTAAAAATTTTCCCCACATCCCCTGATTCCACTATATTTACTTCTCATTTCATAATAAGAATGATTTGTTGTCCTACAAAAAGAATGAGAGAAAATGTTGGCGTGGCTAAAGGATGTAGAGACCAGGAAAGAGCAAGCATAGGAAAGGGAATATGGAAGCCTTTGGCTTTAAAACCATGGAGCCGGAGGTAGAAGACACAGCAAAGGGCACTCCCAGAAGGCAGAGGGACTGTGGGGCGTGGGGTGTAGCAAAAACACCAAGGCAGAGGTAGTTTCCGAGGTCTCCTGACCACAGGGGACGGCTGGAGCCCCGGGGAGCTTGTGCGACTTTAAGGAAAGGCATCTGGATGAGGCAAAGCAGCGAGAGCAGACTCTCAAGAATGCCTGAGGGGTGGGTGGGATTGGGCAAGAACAGTCAGCCAAGAGGGTCGTGAAGGAGATGAAGACAAGCCAGGCAGCAGGGCGCCCGGACACCAAGGGGGCACGCTGAGGGGCAGAAAGGAGTCACATGCTACAAACGACCATAAAGAAGGCCCCGCGCTGCGTGAGCAGCAGATAACTCCAGGGTGAGAGCAGTACCCAGCACACAGCAGGGTCTGCCCCAGCCTTCCAAGATGAGCACACACAGGCCACGCCCCCAGAGAAACGGGCTCCCGGGCCACTCACAGATAATGTCAGGGGCATCCATCAAGTTCAGCAGCTCATCGTCCTCTTGGTGCTGAGCGTACTTGAGCCGGGAGCGCTGGTGTGCTGCGGACAGCACCTCCTGGAGCACGTCAATGTGGCGAAGTTTCTTGCACAAGCTGGCCTCCCTCACAGACTCTTCGTGGTGGGCAATGGCTCTGCGCAGGTGGGACTTGCCTGCCGACAGAAAAGCACCCCCCGTGACATCAGCGTCCCAAAGTGCAGTGTGAATGTGTCAGGGAGAGCCAAAGTGCCCCAGCACCAGCCCAGAAAGGTGGACCTTCTCTTTTCTGAAGGATCTGCCTGGACGGCTCACTCAGGTCTATAAAACATCCATTGAGCAAATAGTTACCACGTGTTCTAGGCGGTAGAGATAAAGCAGCAGACAAAAACTAGCCTCTGTCGTCACGGAGTTTATGTGCTAGTGGTTGAAGAGAGATCACGAAGGAGCAAAGAAACAGGCAGGGGACCGTGTGGCAATGAGGTTATGGAGAAAAATAAAGCAGGGCAGGTAGCAGATACAGCAAAAGAAGACCGGGAACAAAGAGTTGCTCTTCTCTGATGGGTGATCTGGGAAGGCCTTTTGGAAGGTACCTTTTTCAGTTTTACTTTTGAATGTTTATTTATTTTTGAGAGCCAGAAACAGAGTGTGAGTGGGGGAGGAGCAGAGAGAGAGGGAGACACAGAATCTGAAGCAGGCTCCAGGCTCTGAGCTGTCAGCACAGAGCCCGACGTGGGGCTCGAACCCACGAACCGTGAGATCATGACCTGAGCCGAAGTCAGTCGCTTAACCGACTGAGCCACCCAGGCGCCCCAAAGGTGACTTCTGAGTAGAGCCCCGAAGGAGGCAAGGGAGCAGCCATAGGATATCACAGGAAAGCACTCCTGAAAGCAGGAACAGCAAGTGCAAAGGCCCTGGGGCAAGACTAAGCCTATTATGTGTTCAAGGGTAACAAGGAGCTTGAGGGTATGGCTGGAGGGAGAGGGCCAGAGCAAAAGGCAGGAACTATGAGGCCAGAGACAGCAGGGGTCAGACCATGTCCAGCCTTACCAGTGCAGGGTGAAGGCTTCTGCCCCTACTCTGGGTGAGATGGGAGCCCATTAGGGTATGAACAGAGGCCTCATGTGAACTGACTATGAAGGAGCAAAGGGAAAGCAGGGGGACCAGTTATGAGCCCTTTGGGTCTCTATTTCCTCAACTATAAAGTGGACCATACCTACGTCACAGGGTTGTGTGAGGCTGAAGGGAGTCGATGTTTGTTAAGTAAGCACATCATATGTGTGGCTTGGACCAGGGTGGTAGCTAAGAAGTGGTCAGATCTGGGACGTGTTTTCTAGGGAGAGTCAACAGGATCTGCCAATCAAATGTGGGATGAGAAAGAAAACTGGAGGCAGAAGGTGAGCCCCAGGTTTCTGGCCTGTGCACTTAGAAGGCTGGAGTTGCCATCAAGGAGATGAGACGAGGGCAGGTCTGGGCAGGAGAGGAATTCAGCTTCACACGTGAAAAGAGATCTTCACTCTGAGACTTGGCAGGGGCCAAACTAGGACGATTCATCACCAGTTCTTAGGTGTGACAGAAGAAAGTTAACAGACACGTCCTTCTACATTTGGATGACCCAGGGCCAGCCCTGGACCTCTAGGGCTCTGGAAGATGGTCAAAGCTCTGGCCCGGGCCCTCACAGAACCTGCGAGAACACGGTTCCAGAAGCCTGTTGAGTCTTCAGAATGTGCCTCATGATAACTGATCCACAGTGGCCATGACGACTCAGGATGCCCTGCTCTCTGAGCCCTGTCCCGGGGACCTGTCCGGGGCCCTGTGAGCAGGACAGGCGTCACGTACCCAGCAGTCGGCGCTGGTGACCGTTCTTCAGCGTGGCCAAGGGCGTCAGTCCCTCCGGCATGTGGTCATAGAGCTGGGACAGGCACTTCTCCTGATGGTCCTCGTCTGCGCCAGGCTTCACTGCAATGGAAGCCACAGGGTAAATCCCTTCCTGACACAGACGCGGCCACAGACTCTGGAGACGGTGCCGAAGACCCCTTAGGGAGATCTCTCTCAACCACGTCTCCAGTCTTCCTTCTCCAGTTTTACAAGGCACTTGGGACGATAGGTCTTTCTGCCCCTGGACATGCCCTTGGCTACTTTGCGTACCCGGGGCCAGGCACACTCTGGGGGCTCATGGTTTGGCTCTGGGCCCCCAACTCCTCCAACTCCCCCACCTCACGGAACCTTCTAGCGTAGCCCCGCCTCAGACCTCTGGTGGCCTCCACGCCTGTACCCTCCCTGGCACGTGTCCCCTCTCTAGACTCACCACCTCAACACTTCCGGCCTCCCTTCCCCAGCTCAGCTAGCGTTCTTGCTCTGGCTGTCCTTTTCCTCCTTGCTCAGCCGCAAAAGTCTTCCTCAGAGTTCAAAGGCCAACTCAAATGTCACCACCTCTGAGAAGCCTTCCGTGACCTCACCAAGGAGTCCAACTGCTGCCTCATTTGTGTTTCTACCGCAATTACCAAAGTGTCGTTCTTTCTATTGGTTTACGTGACTTATCCCGTCTAATAGACTCTACATTAACACTGGCAGCAGCAGCTACCATTTCCCGAGCGTCCACTAGATATGAGGGACTATTTAGCTTTGCACACAGGCACCTGGTTTTCCCAAGTGCCCTATGAGATAGGTTTTCTTCATATCCCCATTTTATAGGTGAGAAAACTGAGGCACAGAAAATTAAGGAAATTAACTAAGACCACACAGCTAGTAAATGGCAGGTTGTCATAGGAACCCAGGCAGTGTGGCTCCAGAGGTGGTCCTTTTCATTACTTTGGAGGGCTACTTTGATTGGAAGTAATGACAACAGAAGTCCCATCTGACCTCAGATCAGAGCCAAGACTAGGGTGAGGAGGGCAAGACACCTTGCTTGGGCTAAAAATGTAAGAGGGCATCCAAAACTCATCAATCAGAAGACATGATAGTTTAATGCAATTTTTTAAATATCAAAATTAATGCTAAAAAATGCATGATGAAGAAACATCAAAATTCCTCTCTGCCTCAGTTTCCAGTGTAGCTCAGCACAGCATTGTTATTGATCTGTAGTCTCTATTTAAAATATGGATCACCATTGGGGCACCTGGGTGGCTCAGTCAGTTAAGTGTCTGACTTCAGCTCAGGTCATGATCTCACGGTCTGTGAGTTTGAGCCCCACATCGGGCTCAGTGCTGACAGCTCAGAGCCTGGAGCCCTGCTTCAGATTCTGTGTCTCCCTCTCTCTCTCTGTCCCTCCCCCACTCAAACTCTGTGTGTGTCTCTCTCTCTCTCTCAAAAATAAACATTAAAAAAAATAAAGAAAATTTGGATCGCCATGGATTATATGGTTTTTGCATTAGTTTTGATTCATTTAAATGTTTATTTATTTTGCGGGAGAGAGAGAGAGAGAATCCCCCTTGTGAGCAGGGGAGGGGCAGAGAGAGAGGGAGAGGATCCCAAGCAGACTCCCTGCTGTCAGCGCAGAGCCCGACATGGGGCTCGATCTCACAAACCGTGAGATCATGATCTGAGCCAAAATCAAGAGTCGGATACTTAACCAACTGAGCCACTCAGGTGCTCTGGTTTTGATTCATTCAAAATATCACATCCAGGGCGGCAGCTGCAGCAGCGAAATGTCGGAGACCGTGGTGGACACGGGGCGGCTGATCACCAAGCCCCAGAACCCGAATGATGCCTACGGGCCGCCCAGCAACTTCTCGAGATCGATGTGAGCAACCCGCAGACGGTGGGGGTCGGCCAGGGCCGCTTCACCACCGACGAAATCAGGGTCAAGACAAAGCTGCCTATTTTCAAGCTGAAGGAATCTACTATTAGAAGATACAGTGACGTTGAGTGGGTGCAAAGTGAATTAGAAAGAGAGAGCAAGGTTGTAGTTCCCCCGCTGCCTGGAAAAGCATTTTTGCGTCAACTTCCTTTCAGAGGAGATGATGGAATATTTGATGATAATTTTATTGAAGAAAGGAAGCGAGGGCTGGGGCAGTTTATAAACAAGCTCGCTGGTCATCCTCTGGCACAGAATGAACGTTGTCTTCACATGTTTTTACAGGACGAAATTATAGATAAAGGCTATACTCCATCTAAAACAAGACATGCCTGAAATTTGGTGAGAAGGGGCAAAAAAACACAAACAAAACAACTTTCCGTGACTATTAATGATTCGTGTACACCAGTGAAGAGGTTCTATCTAACTTTTAGCACGCTGCATGGAAACGGGTATAACATGCCTTCAGTATACTAACATGCATATGCTCAGTCTTGTTTTGTTTGGTTTTGGCAGTTGACAAGAAGTTAATTTGCTTTAGTGAAAATCCCTTGTTCCAGCCTTTCTGGCTCTTTCTTGCTGTTGTCATGTGGTACACACTATAACCCCAGAAACCTGTTACTCCAGCATAATCTGCAGAATCCTAACTAAAGTTACTGACTTCGTCTTATCTGCGCAGTTTTTGTGTCCTGTTTGCTTCTTGAATCTGATTAACTAGAATATTTCTCTTACCCCTTTTTAATATGTGATGTCACTTGTCCTAATTTATGGTTAGAAGCACTACCCCATTGGTTTCCAGTCCCCTACGTGTGAGATATACACTTGTGTGCGAAAAGTATCTCCCTTCAGGCTTGTAATACCCTTCACATGGAAGATCAGTGAGGGAAATCTTTATATTCTGTACAAAAACAAAATCCAATTTATAGACTAAAATCATTTGTCTAAAAATTTGTTTTCAAGTAAAAATAAAAATGCATTTCTGATATGCACTGAAAAATAAAATAAAATAAAATAAAATACCACATCCAAAGATCATCCTGAATACTGAGCTTGGGGGCATCCCCTTGGATGCGGTGCCCAGAGGAGTGTTTCACTGATGTTAACCCTGGGCTCACCTCCAGGGGAAAAGTCCTCTCCTAGGAGCTGTCTGCTCCATCTCAGGCAGAACCGCACAACCCCTCTTCCTCCACAACGGGAACGTACAGCCCCTAATCCCACACGGGCCCCCAGGCTGTGAGCATCTCCAGAGAGGCAGGCAGCTCTCGCTCAGCTCACAATGTCCCAGAAGCACAACCCAGACCAAAGCCCAGAGCCTCCAAGCCCACAAGCCTTACACTGGTGATCAATGAGAAGCGTGGCTACAAAGTAGTGGGCCAGGGCTCCGTAGTGGTGGGCCTTCACACAGGCCAGGCTGGCCCAGGAGTAGGGGATGTTCTCCTTCACCGGTGCCTGGCTCATGGCCGCATGCAGCTGCCGATAGACTTCCCCGACCTGAAACAGAAGGAACGCTGGGAACGGGAAGCCTGGCACAGGGGTGCTCACGCACCCAGGGCGCAGAAAAAGAGCCCTTTCTTCTACGGAGCGGCCCTGCTGGAGGCCGCTCCAGAATCTGGGAGCAGCTCCAAGGGTGCCTCGTTCTTTCGGTGTCATAGTTAACAGGGAGATCAGGCAACTGTCATTATGCTGGTTTTTAGGCTAAGCTACAGATGGAATCAGTGATCCGTATCTAAAACGCCACACTTGCCAAGAAAATGCAAGCTAGCGCTCTGGCCAGGGCGGGCACGCTGCCCAGGTCACGGGCAAGCTGCCGCGGGCTTGTTCCCCGCTGCTTCCAGGGGGCCCACACCAGCACATCCTGCCCACCCCCAGAAGTCATGGGAACCAGGACGCCTTACCTTGGCAGCCTCCTGAGCCACCTTCACCAGCATGAAGAACTCGTTCCGGATCCCAGGAAGGCAGATTTTCTCAAAGACATTTTCCTGGGCTTGTGCAAGCATCATTTTGACCAGCACACTGAGCATGGCAGGACTCATGTCATAACTCGGAGTATGAGTGAACGTCTCTTTCAGATGATTTAAAACCCCTACGAATTGGAAATTTTTTTTCACATTAGTTGGGGATACTACTCTCACTGGTATCTGGGAGCATCTTAAAAAATCTGATTCTCAGGGCGCCTGGGTGGCTCAGTCAGTTAAGTGTCCGACTTCGGCTCAGGTCATGATCTCATGGCTTGTGAGTTCGAGCCCCGCGTTGGGCTCTGGGCTGACAGCTCAGAGCCTGGAGCCTGTGTCGGATTCTGTGCCTCCCTCTCTCTGCCCCTCCCCTGTTCACACTCTGTCTCTGTCTCTCTCAAAAATGAGAATAAAACATTAAAAAAAAAATCTGAGTCTCAATCATGGTAAGATCCAGCAATTCTACTCCTAGGTACATACCCTGAAGAAGTGAAAGCAGGAATGGAAACCGATACTTAGACACCCACATTCATGGAAGCATTAGTCATAACAGCCAAAAGGTAGAGTTGTCCATCGACATGGTCAAACAAAATGTGGTGTATACATACGATGGAATAGTTTTCAGCCTTAAAAAGGAAGGAAATTCTGACACATGCTAAAACATGGACGAAGACGTTACGCTACGTGACATAAACCCGTCACAAGGACAAACACTGTATGATTCCGTGAGATGAGGTGTCTGGCAGAGTCAAATTCAGAGAGACAGAGAGTAGCATGCTGGTCGCCAGGGGCTGGGGCAGAAGGGAATAGACAGTTAGTATTCAATGGGGACAGAGTTTCAGTTTGGGCAGATGACAAGGTCCTGGCGACAGACCGTTGCACAACAGCGTGAATGTACTTAATGCCAATGAACTGAACACTTAAAATTGGCTGCCAACGGTCATTTTTCTCTTGTATGTTTTACCACGATTTAAAAAATCGGATCCTTTTCCAAAACATTTACCTCTGCATCAAGCAAGGAAACCAGCCTACTCCCTGTTTGTTCCTGTCTCACCTAGGACAATTGTGAGAAATTCCATACATGACCAGGCATTTAATGGAGGTGAAAGCAGAAAGCAGGCAGGATGACGGGAGGGCTCTCGGACGGACACGCTCACACGGAACACCTGGGTCATTACAAAACTCAGGGCTTTTCCCCAGGACCTCAGGAAAGATCGACTCCCCCACTCCAATGGGAATGTTCCCGCTGTAGCCCTTAGCTGACTTTTTTATAGGTTGGAAAATTAACTGTCACAGCCTTCACTGACAATCAACCCCAGGCTGAAATAAAATCCCTGACATGAATCCCATCTGACTGGTTCCTCTGGTTTTGTTGCAAAGCATAAGCTGCCCTGTGGACGATGGCAATGGCTGCAGGCTATTTGCTCCTTTCTGGGTCTGCTCCCACTCTGTTCTTGTGCTTAATGTCGTCTATACTGCTGTAATCTTAGAGATGGGTCACCAAGCACACCTGCTTTAGGTTCCTCAGAAAGAAAATGAGCCCAGAAAAGGACTGACAGTGAAAGAAATCCGCTCCCACGTGGAACCTTAGCGCGTCGTTTTATCCCAAGGGATCTGTCATTTTAACAGAAGCAATTTCACGATCAGCCAAAATGGCAAAGGCTTGCAGAGTGAGATACCCGGGAAGTTCTCCGCTGGGAGTAATGCCCCAAAGCAGTGATAAGGGCCAGCTTGGAATGAACCCTGACATGAAGCCAGTGGAGGGGGTCGTGCTGTGGTCGGTGCTGTGTCGCCGTCCCACCCACCATTTCTCAGGGCGAGTCTGCCAGACACAGGCCGTGCTGGAGGGGAGCAATGCGGGGCCCTCAGACACCCAGGAGCCAGGCCCACCCGCTGCGCCCAGCCTGGTGACCCCCACCCCGCTACAGGCTGGCGTTAAGTGTCGCTTCACAGAGGGCTGAGAGGAGCAATCTCAGGGAGGCAAGCTTTGCAGAATGGGCACACGATAAAGGCACGGACAGTAAAATGCCGTGACAAACCACGCCTGATAAAAGAAAACCGAAAAGAGCCTACACTCGCACTATTTTGAGAGAACATATTCCCTTCTTCAATAAATACAGTGTTCAAAAGAGCAACTCATTCACTGCCATCCTCGGGGCCAGCTGTTTGGAAAAGATTAATTGTTAACCACGGGACTCGTTCGCAGTGTGCATGAGCCAAACCCAGACTGAGGCGACAGGGTTTGAGCCATTAAGCAGTTCTCTCGGTGGGAAGATAACACCAGCGAGAAAAACCTGCCTGGCCCTTGCAGGCCTGTGAGGCTCCTCGTGGGCCCGGGTTAGACCCACTGACCCTCTTCCACTGCAGTGCCCAGTGCCAGCTGGTGGGGCCAGGACTGTATCCCAGCAGCCCTTGCGGAGACACACCTGCTGCTCTCTGAAAGGCGTCCACCGCACTCTCCAGCCCAGCCTGCGTCTGTCGATCGCACCGGGTCCCGATCTGTGTGTAGAGGGCTCCGATGTTAAACAGAATGCTGGCTTTCTCCAGTAGCAGGTTCTGCTGGCTAACTGGCACCCCGGTGAGGGAGTCATACCTATTTAAAAGAAACGGTTTTGAGAATACGGATCATTTGGCTAGTGAGTGCCATTCTGGATGAAAACGGACAAAGTGTATTTCTTGAATGAAACTCAAAAACACACATGCAATGAAGCATTCGTTTCCAAGCAAGACAACGGGTCTGATCTCACACAAGATCAGGTGCCCACAATCTCACACAAGAAAAAGGCTTCTCCACCAAGATGTCCTTCCATAAGTGAATGGATAAATAAACTGTGGCACAACAATACAGTGGGATATCACTTAGCAATAAAAAGAAATGAGTTATCGAGCCGTGAGAAGGCATGCAGGAAACTGGAATGCGTATTTCTAAGTGAAAGGAAGCCAATCTGAAAAAGGACTACATACTGTACGAGTCCAACTATCTGACAATCTGGAAAAGGCAAACAATGGAGACAGAAAGAATCAGCAGGGTTGTGGGGGAAGGGGAGGGACAAAAGATGGAACAGAGAATTGTAAGGGGGTGAAACTACTCTGCATCATAGTACAATGCGGATACGTGTCCTTATACATGGATCAAAAGCCATGAAATGCCTCCCACCAAGAGTGAGCCCCAATGTTAACTATGGACTTTGGGTGGTAATGGGAGAGCCCGGGCATGTGTGGGGGGCAGAGGGTATAGGGGAAATTCTTTTTAAAAAAAAAAATTTTTTTTAACATTTATTTATTTTTGAGAGACAGAGGAAGACAGAGCATGAGCAGGGGAGGGGCAGAGAGAGAAGGAGACACAGAATCTGAAGCAGGCTCCAGGCTCTGAGCTGTCAGCACAGAGCCTGGCACGGGGCTCGAACTCACAAACTGCGAGATCATGACCTGAGCCGAAGTCGGACGCTTAACGGACTGAGCCACCCAGGCGCCCCGAAATCTCTCACTGTTTCTGTGAACCTAAAACTGTTCTAAAAAATAAGGTGTATTAAAAAAAACACAGGTCTTCTCCTAAATGTAACAGAGCTGTTACTAACCCCTCATAATTCTTCCTCAAGTCTAAAAGTCTGGGAATTTGTTTTAAAGTTCACATGTCAACCAGGAGATAGATGTGGAGCTTCCTCCTAATTCAACACGGAGGAGAAACACTTTCAGCCTTTTCGCTGTGAGTAGGCAGCTAAGGCATCTTTAGCAAAAGTCATCCGCCTGATCATTCAAAAGGACAGCATCACTAATCGCCAGCTGTGGTGAAATGCGGCTCTGAACATGCCCCGTAGCTCTTGGCATTTCCTCCCCTTTCGCCCATGCTAAGTACGCTCAGAGAAGAGGTACAGCATCTCCAAAGTAGTTAAACGACACTACCCTTCGAAAATACCAACTCTCGAGAAGAATCAAATGTTCTGCTCAGGGTTTTAAGAGCCGATCTATTTCCGTTTGCTGCCTTTGTCGTTGGGACAAAACCTGATCCCCACCCCCTGCCCCATCTGGAACAAGAATCTTGCTTCTTGTTAGTTCCACCTCAGAGCCCCGGTGTTCCCCCAACAATAAAATGAGCACGAAAAAATGCCTCTTCTGCTCGGCTCACTTGTTCTGAGAAGCAAGAAGCCACGGTCTGTTGGAGCCTCCTCCCCTTGGGTCCCCTTCATAAATAAACACCGGTTTATCTACACGTCTCCAGGCTCTCCTGTATAAATGGGACCGCTTGAAAGAGGGGGCTGTGGTTGCAGAGGAGCCCCTGGGGTGCTGACGGGGAAGACAGCAGCAGGGACCCCGGGCACCTACCACGTAAACAAGAGCCCCATCTGTCGGGTGGGCGGGAAGAATCGGCTCTCCACAAATCCCAGCTGGATGAAGTAACTCATCAGCAGTTCGACACCGGCCTCATCCCGGCTGGGCGTCCGGCAGGCCTGAAAGGAGAGGAGCCATGGATGGCGGGGGGGCAGGTGAGGACACAGCCGATGCCTGCCTCCCCTCGCCCCCCCACTTTCTGGAAGACGTCACATAACCACGTCTATGGAGCCCGGGACCCGGTGCTGCTATCATGAGCGCTAGGAGTGGTGGCAAAGGGCTGGCATGAACTCAGGAGTCCCGGAATCCAGACCCAGACGTGCCAGTGGGCGTGTCTGTCCCCTCCTGTGGTCTTCTCGTGTGCCGGGTTGAACAGATGGCTCCCGGAGCACCTCCCTATCACCTCCAACCAGGAGCGATTCTCTAAGACTTTAAAGACATTCTGAAGACTCCAGCGGCCATCCTCCCCTCCCTGCTGCACGCAAAACTGTACCTGTCTCAGGTCCATCAGATCTGCTATTTCGTCTTCATAGAGGTAGCTGTCCTCACTGTAATGCTCCAGGATAAAATCCTGCAAGAGAAAGGAGATGAACCACTGTAAGGTGACATTCGAAACCATAAATAGGTATACAGGAATGTCTAATGTGCTCTCCCCCCCTTTAAAAATCCATGTAGAATTCATAACAGCATGTATATTTAAAGTTCCTTTTGTCGCTTCAGTAAAAAAGAAAGTTGAAATTATTTTTATTTTAAAATGTCTTTGCAGGCGTGCCTGGTTGACTCAGTCGGTAGGGCATCCGACTCTTGATCCTGGGGTCATGAGTTCGAGCCCCACATTGGGCGTGGTGCCTACTGAACACAAACAAACAAACAACTAAAATGTCTTCGCAGGACAGTTAAGTGACCACATAAGTACTACATGTTGAACAATTCTAGCAAACGTCACAGATACTGCAGGGCTCAGTGTTCGGAGCACAGGGGCGAAGGAAACTCCTGGAGAGGCAACGTTATGAGGATGCTACCCTCGGGGTCTACGATGGGAGCCTTTGGGAGAGCAGATTTGGGCACTTCCACAAATGAAGCACCCGAAGGAGACCCCCTAACCCGGTCCACAGTCCAGCGTTTGATGACCGCCCCGTGGGTTCATTCAGTCATACAACTCACACTGACACGTACCCGCTACGTGCCAGGCACCGTTCATAGTGTCTGGGCTACGTCAGCAAACAAAACAAAGACCTTTCCCCGTGGAGCTTATGTTCTCACAAGGGGGCACAGGCAATAAGTAACAGGCACCACAAACAAGTAAATGACATCATATATTAGAAGATGGCAAGCATTACAGGGAAAAGATAAAAACGGGGTAAGGGGGAGGAGAGTGGCTTCTTGCATAACATCTGCCATAAGCGTTGGCTCTCCCTGGCTATAAAAAAAAGTTGAGAGACACCGGTCAGTTATGTTTTCTCGAGTGTCTGTGAGTACAGTCAATTTACACAATCTCTACATTAAAACACCTCCTTTTTGTACGTTCAGTGCATATCCACACGCACACACACCCACACACCGTCTTACAAACGTGGGATTCTGTTGAGTGAATATACAAATTTGCTGTGCTTTTCTCTTTGAATTGGCAACGTGCCAAACGTCTTCATATACCACAAGATACTCTGCAATATGACTTTTTTTTTTTTTAAACGTTTATTTATTTTTGAGACAGAGAGAGTCAGAGCATGAACAGGGGAGGGGCAGAGAGAGAGGGAGACACAGAATCTGAAACGGGCTCCAGGCTCTGAGCCGTCAGCACAGAGCCCGACGCGGGGCTCGAACTCACGGACCGTGAGATCATGACCTGAGCCGAAGTCGGACACTTAACCGACTGAGCCACCCAGGCGCCCTGCAACATGACTTCTAATAGTTATACAGTCCTCCAATGTAATCACTGTACAACTCATTTACTGAACAAATAAACCGAGCACCTACTATGTGCTAGCCAATAAGTATCATATTCTTAACTTTCTCTCGTTAGACGCTGAGGTCATTTGTAAAGCTCTGCGATTAAAGACAGCACTATGACAGTCTCCCTCCCTGCACACCTCTTGTTAGCTCCTCAGCATACACTTTGAAATGTCTTGCTGGGTCCGGGGATATGCAGAAGCTCCTTGTTTTTCTTTTCAATTTTTTTTAATGTTTATTTATTTTTGAAAGAGAGAGAGACACAGCATGAGCAGGGGAGGGGCAGAGAGATTAGGGAGACACAGAATCTGAAGCAGGCTCCAGGCTCTGAGCTGTCAGCACAGAGCCCGACGTGGGGCTCAAACTCATGACTGTAAGGTCATGACCTGAGCCGAAGTTGGATGCACAACCGACTGAGCCACCCAGCCACCTGCTCCTTCTGTTTTTCAGTTTGGTCTTTCTTACCTAAGTTTTCCTTTCAATGTATGATGCTGTCACAGATTTTTTTTTTTTACAACTTAAAGTGCTGATATTTGGAATCAGCTCCTCTCCTAATGTAATGACCGTTTGTAAAATTTGAAAGGATCCTCCACCATAATTACGTTATTAGTGATGTTCAGTATGGCGAAAATGATCTGGATGTCTCTGATGACATCTCTGAAAACACTGTTCGGGTCACCACTCGAGATGCTCAGGGCTGAGAAAAACTGCATCCTTTTCAGGACAGCACACTGTTCTGTCAACTTCTTCTTCTTTTTTAACTAATTAATTTATTTATTTTGAAAGAAAGAGAGAACGAGCAAGCAGGGAGGGGCAGAGAGACAGGGAGAGAGAGAATCCCAGACAGGCTCTGCGCTGTTAGCACAGAGCCCAATGTGGGGCTCAAATTCACAAACCGTGAGATCATGACCTGAGCCGAAACCAAGAATCAGATGCTTAACCAACTGAGCCACCCGGGTGCCCCAACTTCTGCTACGGATGCTGGCAAAAATTTTCTTTTTTGATTTTTAAATGTTTATTTATTTTTGAGAGAGAGGAGAGAGAGAGACAGAGAGAGAGAGAGAGAGAGACGGCGCACGCGCACATACGCGAATGGGAGGAGGGAAAGAGAGAGAGGGAGAGAGAGAGAATCCCAAGCAGGGCTCGATCCCACAAACTGTGAGATCACGACCTGAGCTGAAACTAAGAGCCAGATGTTCAACTGACAGAGCCACCCAGGTGTCCCATGGCAAAAATGTTCTTAAAATTAGGAGAGAAATTACAAACTTTATGTTAACCTCACAGAAGTCAAAGAGAATTTTGGTAAATTCTAAATGCATTGCTAGGTGAGATTAAATTTACTAAGTAGGAGAAAAAATATCTAGGGCCACCTGTGGGGCTCATTCAGTTGATTTCGGCTCAGGTCATGATCCCAGAGTCATGGGATGGAGCCCCGTGTCAGGCTCTGCACTAAGTGTGGAGCCTGCTTAAGATTCTCTCTCCCTCTCTCTGTCTCTTCCCCTTTTCCCTTCTGTCCCTCTCCCCCACGCGCTCTCTAAAAAAAAAGGGGGGGGGCGCCGGGGTGGCTCAGTCGGTTAAGCCTCCGACTTTGGCTCAGGTCATGATCTCATGCCTGGTGGGTTTGAGCCCTGCATCAGGCTCTGTGCTGACAGCTCAGAGCCTGGAGCCTGCTTCACATTCTGTCTCCCTCTCCCTCTGCCCCTTCTCCACTCGCATTCTGTCTCTCTCTTAAAAATAAATAAATATTTTAACAAAAAACTTTTTAAAAATCTGGCTGGAACCCACTGTAAACATCAGGGATAAGACAGGATTATATAACATCATTCTATTTATATAACATAATTCTGAAAGTTAACAAATAAAGACAAATATTAGAAAGGAAAAAACAAATTTTTTTTTCCAAAATAATGCCTTATTTACAAAACCTAGAGCTTCAACTGAAAAACTACTAAACTAGCAGGCATCCAGTGAAAGGGACAAAAAGTTACTATATATAAATCCTTTCTAATACAAGCCATAACCTGTTAGAAAAAATGTAACAGGGAAACCATACCTTCCCAACTGCACCAGATCAAGAAAAGTACAATATTCCCAGGGATGAAATTTTGCCCGCCCCCTTACCCACCTCCCCTCTGGGAACCACGTGTTTGTTCTCTATTAAGAGTCTGGGTTTTTTGTCTTTTTTTGTTTGTTTCTTAAATTCCACATATGAATGAAATCATATGGTATTTGTGTTTCTCTGACTTATTTCACATAGCATTATATTCTCCAAATGCACCCATGTTGTTGCAAATGGCAAGCATTAAATCATTTTTTAAAATCAGACAGACATGGTCTCTGCCCCTGTAAAACTCGCTATTTGTTGACATCAACAATTAGAAATATTTGGTTCATAGATGAAAATGTGCAATATTGTAAAGATACAATTTTGTCCTAATTAAGCTATGAATCTAAATGAAGTTTCAATCAAAACCCAAAAGTGCTATTTTGGGGAAACTTGACAAAACATGGGAGCAAAAATGTGGAAGAAAAGCCAAGAACATTTGGAAGAGCATAGTTAATAAAAGAGGCTTGCTCTAAGTGCTGTTAAAACACACGGGGATTAAACTGTGAGCAATGGATAGACAATGAAACCAGGCATGGATCAGAAACAGAGGGAAGGAGATTCGAGAATCAGGTGTATAACAGAAGCCAGCGTTCCACAGGAGTGGGAAAGGCTGGAGCAGCCAGCAGGTCCAGACGGGAAGGAGGTGGCATGGCACACACAGACTGCAGGCCGATGTGAATTGAAGCAAAGGCCTAATACAGGGGTGTGGGCAGGGTTAAGGGAAACCGCAGGGATGGTGTGGAACCTCCAGGGCCATTGGAACCGCAGAGCTAAAGGGTCAGGGTAGGGAAGGAGCTCTGGAAACCCAGAGAGGTGGCTACCTGAGGTAGGCACCCAAAGCCACCAGGACCTTCCCTCTGGGAATGAAAAAAAGGAGGCCGGCTGAAGGAGCCTGGAGAATAAATGCCCGAACTTCTCGGTGCTCCTCCTATCCTCTCCGGTGCTCCCTCAGCCACAGGCAACAGGAAGCCACAGAGCAGGAGCCTGTTGTGGCCTCCCAGGCACAGAGCAGGACTGAGAAGGGTGGGTGGGGGTGGGGGGTGGGGACACGGGGAGAAACAGACCCCATCCAGCACCACAGATGGCTTCTTCACAGAGTTCAGGGGAAACTGACTACCCATTTGGTTTAAATAAAAAGCTACAGCCTTATACCTCATTTTTTACTCCCAAAGTAATTCCAAATAGATTAAAGATGTGATGTGAAAACATTTAAACAAGACACTGGAGGAAACAATGGCAAAATTTTTAGGCCATCTTGGCGTGGAGGGTGCTTTCCGAACACGCTATCAAGGCGG
Source organism: Panthera leo (assembly GCF_018350215.1). NCBI lineage: Eukaryota > Metazoa > Chordata > Mammalia > Carnivora > Felidae > Panthera > Panthera leo. The sequence continues at coordinate 20,061,521 of NC_056693.1, read as the reverse complement.
AACTGTAAAGGGAGGGGCTGGTAAGTTCATCGACATAAAATCCTACAGGCAGAAATATATATGTTATATTTTTTAAGCTGGTTATTGCTTGGGTAACAAAAGTTAAATTAAGGAGAGAATGTACTGAGAGAAACATTTGCAATATATATAAAACCAAGGGTTAATATCCTTCATATGTAAAAGATCTCTTGTAAGAAATAAAAGCACACTGGAAAAGCAGACAAAGGGCAGCAACAGTCGATTTGAAAGGGAAAGTGTAAAGGGAAAATAAACCTACAGGAGAGGCGCCTGGGTGGCTCAAACGGTTAAACGTCCAACCCTTGATGTCAGGTCCAGTCATGATCTCGCGGTTCATGAGTCTGAGCCCGGCATTGGGCTCTGTGCTAATAAGTGCAGAACTGCTTGGGACTCTGTCTCTTCTTCTCTCTGCCCCTCCCCCGCCTGTGCGTGCTCTCTCTCTCTCAAAATAAATAAACTCAAGACAAAACAAAACAAACCAAAAAACAAAAAACCCAACCCCAAACCATACACGCATTCAACTCAAGTACCGACCTGAGAAATGTAAACTGTAATAAGTTCTTATTTTGCCCGATTTCACAAAGATCACAAAGATAGCATAAAAAAATCAAAATGGTGAACGCTGCCCAGGGTGACCTAAAGTGCAGGAAGACAAGCAGTCACGCACAGTCGGTAGGAGTGTAAGGCAGGACCGCTTCTGGTGGGTAAGTGGGTAATACGGATCTCCCACCGACCAAATCCGTATCTAAAAATCTGTCCAAAGAGAACATCCGGTGAAGTGTGCAAATGCTCAGTGGAGAGCCGCTGACAACAGCGAGCATTTGGAAGCTGCCTGAAGAATGAGATTAACAGCCACCTTGCCTTCTATAAGCAGACACCACGTGAAGCCATGACGGAGGGGAGTGGGGGGAGTCACACACCTTCATGAGTCAGGCCCCTGACTCATGAACAGCCCCAGTGTCCAAAGATTAAGTGCTGAGCAAGTTACCAAGCTCAGTGGGGACACGGTGGGGTAGAGCTGGGAGGGATCTTTCCATGCCTTGGTATTTTTCTGAATGTTCTGCAGTACTGTTTTTAATAAACATAAATAAATAAAGCTGTATTTAGAGGCCAAAAAAAAAAAACAAAAAAAAACCCCACCCAAAACAAACAACTTGAATTCTCTGGAAAGGGAATTTATTTTGATGGTGTCTTCAAATGAGGCCGTTTGAAAGCCCATGTATTTAAAAATAGAACGAAATCACACCGTGAAGTTTTACTGGCCATTAAACGCCCCACGGATACACAGGGAGGTGCAAGGCGGCCCGCACTTTGAACTGCCCTCATTAAGTCGGCCCAAGTGCTTCTGCAGCACCTGTCTGTGTGAGTCTCAGGGACAAATGTGGAAAGGAGAAAACAGAACGTCCCCAGATGTTCTCATTCTTGTATGCCTGACATTTGAAGAGTCCTTTTGAGGCTAAAATGACATGGTTGGAAGCCTCAGCTGAATAGCAGTTGGCCATGGCCACATATGATTTTTTTTTCCCCCACTGAGTTTAATGTGGGATTCAGCACATGACATGGTTGGATCCTTACAGATTCCATAAAATCCCCAAGTGTCTCCAAGAGTCTCCTTCTAAAATGCCTGTGCCCTTGCCACCCTGGATCCAAGCAACAAACTAAATCTTAAAGAAACTATTCCACAAAGGCACCCAAACACATTTCCACAGACGTAAAGATTGTCTTGAGTCTTACAGACGTGTGACAAGTGTCCCATCTAGAAGTTCAGGTGGCCTCTACATAGCTGACATAAAGCTGCAGCTCCTGGGTTGTTTTCTAGCCAGAAAATCAAACCTTGGGTGATCCTGAGTCTTGTACGGCTACCAATGTCCCTTCTCAAACGCCAAAATAAACCCCAAATTGACAGGGACCAGGACCTGGGTATAAACAAGGGAGCAGTCAACAAGGCCCTAAGTGAAAGCGCTTATGTCAAGAGACTTACAGTCTCTGCTCCAGAATGGAGGTCAAATGCAGAAGCTCTTGAAGCATTAACCAATTGCTTTTAAAAGGACACATTTCATAGTGCCCAAAATGCATATGATCATTTTTTCTTTCCTAAATTGAAAGTAGTCCAAGACGAGTCAACTAACAGAGTTATTATGAAAAGAAATGCAACACTCAGCAGTATTTTTCACAATGCTGGGGTTAACTGCCCTCCACCATGCCTGTGTTGGAGAGCTCAGAGACAGGCACTACCTTCCACCCCATTTCCCCTTTCTCCTCCTAAATGGACGTTGCGGGTGATTCATTAAAACTCAGAGTGATGGAGCCAGGGAGGGGAGGAAGAGGAGGGCGTTCCAGACATGGGGAGGCCTCTCTTGGCCCTGGACAGGGGTAAGGCAGCTCTGGGGGCCTCTGTCAAAGCACCTGTTCCGCTTCCCACCTGAAATCTCCACTGAGCCACAGACCTGGAACTCAAGACCTGTGACATCACCAGCATCCAGCACAGCGATAGGCACAGATGGGCCTACAGGTAACAGCTGCTTACCAGGGACCCCTACAATTAACAGGAGGCCAGATACTGTGTGCGTGTGTGTGGGGGGGGGGGTGGGGGTGGGTTTAAGCTGTTACTTTTTAAAAAGAAGGGAAAGAAATTTTTTTAAAGGGAGAGAGATTGGAAAGAAGAAAGAAAGAGAAGATGCAGCTGGATCCCCAGTAATTCGATAGAGGGAAAAACCCCATAAATTCTAGCTATTCAAGGTGGATTGGTATGTAGATACAGGGATGCATAGATGGACAAATATGTCATAAAAGCAAAATGTTCATCTAGGTAGTGAGTATACACGGATTCACTGCCAAATTCTTTCAGTTTTTCTAGAAGTTTAGAAATATTCGGAATAAAACGTTGGGGGAAAATTTAGCTATTCTCCATAAATTTCATAACCAATTTAGGCCACGTTTAAGAAAAAATACAGGAAACAATTTTTAAATTCCAAAGCACATCCTCCACGGACCCTCTGTGGCTTGGCCTCCTGGGGAGGGTAGGCCCAGGTTTCTAACTCGCCTTCCCGGGTCCCCGAGCCTCGGAGGGAACCAGAGACAGCTGGAGGACACGGGAGAACAGCACAGCATTCTCTGGCTTGCTGAAGGGGTCTGGAGGCATCCTGCAGAAATCAACTGACACTTGGCCCACTGAGCCTAAGGCCACTTGCAAGGGATACACAACTTCTAGTTTTTCTTTGTAAACATTGAGTCAAGTGCCCATGGCTTTGAGATTTACCTTGAGAACGACTGAGAAGTCAACATCCTTGGTTTCCTTCAGACCAAGCGGAATCAGGGGGATGGTAAATGCCTCCCTAGAAGGAACACAGCAAGGTATATGAACATCCCGGTCCCGGGTGCTATGCACCCAGCAGCCCAGCTCAGGGCCCACCACGTGGGTCCCCATGCTGGTCCAGCTCAGGGCCCCACCACATCCCCATGCCCGTTCATACTCCATAAAGATGACTCTGATCACATACCCGTCTCTGGTCTAAACCCAATCCCAGCGGCCTGTGACTTCTGCACTACCCAGCCTAACACACGGGGGCCTACCATTTTGACCTATTCCTTCAGTGACTATGCTGGGGACCTCCTGTGTGGCAGGTCCGTGCCTGATGCGGGCACTGCTCCCGACCTGGGCGCACCACCCTGCCAATCAATGCACCTCCTCCATCAGCTCCCAACCCCTCCCTTCTCCTCCTCCTTTCCTCACCAGGGCAGGTCCCACCTGGACTCTTAGGAGCCTCCTCTGATGGGGAGAATCCCTCTAGGGTCCCGTCACCTGCATGGGGAAAGCCTTGAGGGCAAGGGCCCTTTCTGACACCAAAGTACACCCAGCTCCAGGCCCAGGGTCACGCCCTGGTCGGCTGCCTGCCCCCCACACTACTCCCCCACAACTGGCCACTCAGTTTCCCCATAGGTCGCCCTGGGAGTGTGCCCTGAACCTACATTCTGAGGGACAGGGACAGAGCCAAAAGGGAGTGTAGGGGGCTCGGGCTGTGTTTTGCAAACAGAGATTTAGCTCCCTGACCTGTAACCAGAGACCTCCTGGGGCCGCTCAGCCCAGCTGGGGAAAAGGCCAGGAATGCATGGTAGGGTGAGTGGACAATGCAGCTGTAAGCTGAAACTGCCTCTGTGGCCGAGGGAAAACCACCGGCTGTGCTAAAAGCAGGTGGGATCCCACCGTGGGGGTGCCTGGCTTCCTCAAAGCCCACTGGGAAGGCCAGACCCTGCTGGACGGGGGTTGTGGATGGGCCATGCCTCTGTCCTCTGGGCCCCAACGCCCTCCTACCCTCACCCCACTAGGCCTGGAGGCGAGGGCTGTGCTCCCCATGACCTCCCCGGAGCAGCCAGGGCACCCCAGTCCCAACCTTGTGCTAACGTAACTTTCTCCATGACCTCCAGCCTCCTCGTGTTTTCTCCTCTGCCCAGCGAGACTGTTTCTTCCTGTTCTGCCTCGCAGAAATGTTTAAAGATCAATGGCGCTAAGAAAGAAACAATCTGCTTTGAAAACAGGAAGGGGGCGGGTGCAAATGTAAGGCGTCGTTGTGACACCTGCACATCTCTCTCCCCACTCCCTGATGGCACAGGGAAACAACTGGCCGCTGTAGAGCCACACTGTAATCACACAGGGGCCTTAAGTGCCTGTCTCTGTGGGATACATCCCTGCGGTCTGGTACCGCAGGCAGGAATATGAAATATCCCTATGTTTATCAGCCCAGTTTGGCCCTGCCCTCCTTACTCAGGGAATGTCGACCTTTGGGCAAAACACTGGAATTTAATACCACAGCATAGGCTGGGAGAAGCCTCTCATCTGCTGCTGTGGTTAGGTGCTCAAACCCACACGGGGGCCCACAGGTGACCGAGCCAGGGCTCCGGACGTCACAGAAGGAAGAACAGAGGGTTCACACACTAATGCCTTCCCTCTGGCTCTGAAAAACACCCACATACCACACAGAGGACTGGGGACAGTCGGGAAAAGCACATTCCAAAGGTGACTCAAGGTTCCCAAATGCCATCCTTTTGTTAATCCACATACTATTTTCTGACTGAGATTCCCCTGGCGCTCGCCTGCCTTTTGAGAAGCCTCACGTCCCCGCACAGCTCCTCAAGGTTATTTTTCCTCCAAGATGGACATGTCTAGCAAAGGTAGCTCACCTTGGGGAGACGTTCTGAGCTTTTTCTGAGGTCTGCCCCTCAATACTGCACCTCCCACAAACCCTCCCTAGGGGGAGGCTCCTGAATTAGGCTGTTCATCTCTCAAGTATTTAACGGGGTACATTTCTGAAGTCTCTCAGTTGCCATGCCAACTCACCTGGGTCCCCTAATCTTTGATGTAAGTGATCCCTGTCAAGCTGTTTGTCTGTTTTTGCATCCTACCAATGGAACGACCCAGGCAGGCCCTGTGTGGGGTGAAGAGGCTAAGAGGGAAGAGGGCAGGGTGGCCCCACCCGGTGGGCTGGCTCTCCCGGCCAGCCACAGAAGTGCCTCCAGGCCATCTTTATGGGAGAGCCACGTGAGAGATGCTGTCTCTTCATCTGGACCCAGTCACAGCTCTCCCATAAAACTATGTCCCAAGGGTCCTAGGACAATTGAATGCCTTTCTGTCCCACTCTCCAGGTATTTCCAACAAACCCCATAGGGTCGTCCCTTTGACTCCTGCATCACGCTCAAACCTCAAACTGATCAATCCCTCTCTTCCCAACGTGGGGTCTGCCACACCCTTGGGTCTATCTGGGCACCATCCCTGTTGCAGCACGTTCTAAGGCTCAGAAAGTATCTGGAAGAATCAGTGCCCCCACTTACTCTGTGCTCTGATAGACTCCCACTGAGATGTTGAGCCCCTCCAGCTCTTCCTTGAGCATCTGCAGATCTGAGTTCACGAAGCTCAGTTCCAGGCGCACCTGCTCCCGCACCTTGTGGTTCGTAGCTGCTCTGTTAGAAGAGAAGAGGGAGGAAAGTGCCTTCAGCCCAAGTGCCCCGCTGCCGAGTGAGCAGACCTCCCAAACCCCATAGGGACGTCCTGAGGGTTCACTTGCAGATGTGAGCACCAGATGCGATCAGATAAGAGGTCTCAGAGATGCTCAGCACCTGGCCCATCCTGAGCCACACCTGCCAGTAAATGGATCTGGGACATCGATGATAAACTGAGCTGCCAGACATGAATCTTAAGACATCCCTGCAAAGAATCAGCTTTGAGAAGAGAAAAGAGAACTGCTCCCAGCCACTCATAAGAGACCATAAACTACCCCCTTGAAAGGAAATGGCTAAGATAACATTTCCCAGCTCATTCTATGTGGTCTGGTTTTACCCTGACCCAAAACCAGAGAAAGACACCACAAGAAAACAAAACAACAGACTGATATCCTACATGAATATATATGCAAAAATCCTCAACAAAATATTAGCAAACCGAACCTAGCAACATATAACAACAATTATATACCATAACCAAGTGGGATTTATCCCAGGATTGCAAGGTT